>NC_083427.1:8828094-9135754 GCF_020745735.1 Hemiscyllium ocellatum
TGAATTTCGTAGAGAGCTCAATGAACAAATTGTTCCTATCACCCATGCTGCTGTTTTCTTTGTACAGTACCGTGCTTTCAGCTTCGAGCAACAGATGGCCACAAATCGATCGAAGGTAAAGGCGATCGTTAACCAGACAGAACTGTCAATAGCAGCATAGGTGACAACAATGCGAAGGCTGCATATTGGTGTGATGGACAAATAACTGAATGGGAAATAAATTCCATTGATCCGGTTCAATATTACGGCGGTGATAATCAGCAAGAGGTCTGTGACTGCCATTGACACCAGGTAGTAAATAATACATCTGGACAGATCGCATCTGCTTCGGCACAGAATCACAATAACTGCAAAGTTCGCTGTAAGAAATACAGAGAAAAGACCTTGTGGAGGAAAGAATGTTCAATGTTTGTGCTTAACAGTACAGGAACGAATGCAGAAATAAAACACTCGACTGGCTCTGCGAAAAATAAAGCTTTTCATGGAACTGACTGAAGATTACTTCTAACGTGCCCCTTTTGACTCTCTGTGCTTAATAACCATTGAGATGAAGCTGTGATACCGCAATCTAATTAACCCGAAGGAAGATCAAGAATATATATAAAAACAGTTTGAAGTCATCATTGGAACAGAAAATGAAAGCCCCTTCTCACAGCAGTTATAGTCTCTTCTAATCTCTGTAATTGTGCAGAAGATACAAAAGCTTAAACACATGTCCCAAAGGTTTCAAGAACAGCTTCTTCTCCACTGTTATTAGACATCTGAACGGACCTCTCATATTTCAAATTCAATGTTGATTTCGCTCTATGTGTTCCTCCTCTGCAACCATAACACTCTATTTTTCATTCTGTTTTATTACCCAGTGCACTTTGCAATATGATCCAACTGTACTCATGCAAAAGAAAACTTATCACTGGACCCAGGTACATGTCACAGTAATAAATCAAATCAAATCAAACAGAAACAAACCAAATCACATCTTCAAAAGAAAAATGGATCTGAATCTGACAGAAAATAGTACAGATGAAAAACAATAATGCAATATTTAATTAGCATGGAAATAAAACAGATCTCGTTAATATATTATTGAACAAAGGCCATGCTCTCCATTTTTAAAATTTGGCAGAATCATTACATTTTAGAAAGTTTTTCTGCCGCTTTGTATCCACATTCCCCAACAATGTGGAAGCAGTCCATTCGGTGAGTCAGGTCAACACGAACATACTGGAAGCATTTCACTCACGCCCAACCTAATACTCTACCACAGCATTTCACATGGCCTGTCCACCTAGCAAACAGATCCCTATAGTGTGGGAGGAAACTTAAGCCCCGAGAGGAAATCAAAGAAGACAGTGGGAAATTGTGCCAACTCAACTCTGACCGTCGCCAAAAAGTGGAATGGAATGGGGGTCCATGGCACTCTTAGGTAGCAGTGCTAACCACTGAGGTTTTGACAACAAAACCCAACATCTTCATAATGAATGAGACAATCTTCTTTTCTGACAGAATATTTGTTATTACACAATAAAATTTTCGCAAATTTCTTCTGTTGATTATCTGAACTTTTGTTCTTGTTGCAACTTGTTCAGAGAATGGATCACTGAGAAATTAAAATCGTCACCAGGGTCAACTGCTTTTCGTCATTTATATACATGGTTTGGATATGAATATAGAAGTCTTGGTTAGCAAGTTTGCAACTGGCACCAAAATAAATGGTGCAGCGAACGGTGAAGAAAATTATCTCTGAGAATAATGGGAACTGAATCTGATGGCCAATGGACTGAGCAGTGGCAGATGCAAGTTAATTTAGATAAATGTGAGGAATTGCCTTTTGGTAAGGTAAATCAGAGTCGGACATATTCAGTCAATTGTAGGGCGCTGGCGAGTTTTGCCAATGACAGACATCTTCAGGTACAGGCATATAACTTCTTGAAAGTAGAGTCATAAGAAGACGTTCGGCATGCTTGCCTTGCTTTAGTAAGATCATTGAGTATAGGAGCTGAGATATCATTTTGCAGCCGAACAGGACATTGGTGAGGCCACTCTGAGAAGACTGTATACAATCTGGTCGCCCTTTTCTAGAAAGCATGTTGGCGGTGGAGAGATGTATGAGATGTAGCGGGGACTGGAAGATTTGGATTATATCGAGGGGCTGAACACGAGAGGACCTTTCCCCCGGAGAGTCGAAGTTTGAGGGGTGAGCTTCCAGCTTGTTGTTATAATAGCATGAGTGACATGGATCTTCTGAATAGCCAAATTCCTGCGGTGGGGGGAGTCCAAATATAGAGTACATAGATTTATGTTGTGAGGGGATCGACTTAATAAAGGACCTGCAGAGGGTGGTTTATGCATTGCACAATCTGCCAGAAGAAATGGTGGAGACTGAGACATCTACAGCATGTAAAAGGTATCTGGATGTGTAAATGAATATGAAGATTTCAGAGGGATTTGGCTAAATTAGATTAGATTAGATTAGATTACTTACAGTGTGGAAAGAGGCCCTTTGGCCCAACAAGTACACACCAACCCTCCAATGAGCAACCCACCCAGACCCATCTCCCTACATTTACCCCTTCACCTAACACTACAGGCAATTTAGCATGGCCAATTCACCCTAACCTGCACATTTTTAGCCTGTGAGAGGAAACCGGAGCATCTGGAGGAAACCTACACAAACATGGGGAGAATGTGCTAACTCCACACAGACAATCGCCTGAGTCGGGAATTGAACCCTGGTCTCTGGCGCTGTGAGGTAGCAGTGCTGACAAAATAGGAGAAAGACACGATGCGATGACAGCTGGCACGGATGAGTTCGTCCAAAGGGTCTCCTCGCCTGTTCTGTGACTGTCTGCTTGCACCTTATTATCAGAACTATAATTAGCTAAATTAGTTCAGTGGATTAATTCAGAAATTATCACGTATTTCGTATTGCTGGATCAATGAACTGTTTGTGAAAATTAATTTCACCATGAATCCCAATCACACATAAGCATCAATACGATTGCAATGTAAAATTTCCAAATAGCAAGTGCCAATATTAGATAGAACGACATTGGCACGACATCAATAATGCGAATTCGTCTGCAGAAATAATATTAAAATGTATACATGCCCCTTACAATGTCGAAATTCAATAAAAGCATGATTATTCACTCACAATTCACAATCATGCTATTATGACAATTCACTCACGCCTGTGCATCATGGCAATACTGTGATAAGTTAACGTAGAACCCCAGTACAGGTACAGCAATAAAACAGTAATTTCGATCTGACTATATCGTTTTCAATGACCCATACTTCCAGTAAGAACACGAACATAGTACAATTGTATTAACATCAAGTGTCCATAGACTAAATGATGCAGAATATGAATTTATGGAAATGATCATGCATAGAATCCAAGTCATTGAACAGGAGCATGGTCACTTTGAAAGTGAATGTATTATACCATTAATTTTGGAAACTCTTTCTCCGCAGTTTAATATAAAATGCTCACTTTAAAAGCCAGTAATATTCAAACAGAGTCATGGCATAACAGAAGACCAATTTATTCCCGGAAAGACGTGAAGTAACTACACAATGCCATAGAAATTTTCCAGTTAAATCTCAAATGTTCTACCTTTCACAAAAGGATATCCTGAACGCAATTTGAAACATTCACATAGACCATCATCATTCCCTTCACCATAACTGAGTGCGTTACCTGGAACCCCGACAGCTGCAATGATGGGATAGTAAATGGCAAACACCAGACCTTTTGGTATTCCATGCATAGCTATCAGCTGCCTTGGTAAATTTCTGCAATACGGAGAAGAGAAGTGACACTTATCCATGATTACAGGCTCCAGGGACACAATTAGCCAGTTTGAATTTTTTGAAAGGAAAAGAAGCGAATCACAGTCATTGAAGCAAAATGCCCAGCTACTCTTGGGATCATATTTATACTTTGATAGAATAGAACGCTCCTAAAAGTATGGGTGTCCAAAATGAAATCCAAGAGACTGCAATAAGCCTTAAGTAACATTTTCTCTGCATAGTAGCCTTGGAACAGGAATAGGTTATTCAGCGCCTCGAATATGGTCTTCCTTTCAATGCAATCTTGTCTGACTGGTGACCGAACTCCACAAACCTGCCTTTGGACTATATCTTTTATTAACCTTTCCTAACAAAAGTAAAAGCTATTGGACATTTACAGTTAATAACAGATCTAGCAGAAAAGAAAACCGAACAGCCTGTAGTAATTTACAAAATCAGTTCACGGGTCTCGACATTGCAAGGGCTTATTTCCTTGATTACAGCAGAAAGCAAAATGGCCAGAAATACTCTGTTTTAACTGTGAACACAACCATTTCCTCGACCTGAGCCTTAGTTAGTCTGCGTGATCACGGGAGATGTGGAGACCATTCCACATCTTCATGAGACTGTGAATGAGCCTCGTCATCATTTCGTACACTCAGTATGTGAAATGCTTTCGACACGGTTGCCTTCAGTGTGGCATAGCCCAAAGACATACAATGACACGTGCTGTGGCAAGGTTTATTTAAACATCAGTGTAGTCCAGTAACTTCATTCAGAGTGGCTCACTTACACACAAAACAAAACAAATGACAAAGAGCTCCATGGATGGTGATTGAAACAAAATTAATTTACAAGTGTAAATATCTATCAGTCTGTAACAATGAAGCAGGAGGTTGAGACATGCATTTTGCATACTTTAATTCAGTGAATGTTATATTAGGCCATAAGGGGTTCGAAAAGTAAAGGGGTCCAGCATTCATTATCATCACACCTCATCATAATCCGTAACTGAAGGCATTTTCCTGATAACTCTTGATTGTTTTAATGACTATGCATGGAATATACTTATCGAACCCACGTTAATAGCCCTCTATTGGCAAGAATTTCACATAATCATTGCACCCTGGGATTGATGGATACTTTGCAGCTTTGATTAGAAGTTTGCGCAAAAATTGGAAACAGAAAGTATGTATTACCATGTTATAAATGATCAGAGAGGACGAGTTTGTCGCTTTAAAGCACATTAAGATGCATAAATCCTCTGGGTCTGATCAAGACATCCTCGGACGTTGTGGTAGGCTAGAGAAGAATTTGCAGAGTCCCTTGCAGAGATTTTTGCTTCACCTTTAGCCATTGGCCAAGTTCCAGTCTTAATGTTGTTCCATTGTTCCAAAAGTTAACAAAGACAAGTCTGGGAACTAATGTTACAGTGAGCCTGACGTCAGTGACAGGTAAGTTACATAGAACATAGAATAGTACAACACAGTACAGTCCCTTCGGCCGACGATGTTATGCCAAGTATTTATTTTAATCTAAGATCAATCTAACTTACACGCCCCTCAATATACTTCCATCGATGTGCTTGTCCAGCAGTTACTTAAAAGTCTCTAATGTCTCTGACTGGACGAACACCACTGGCAGTGCATTCCACGCACCCACCATTCTCTGTGCAAAGTACCTACCTGAGTCATCTCCCCATACCTTCCTACAGTCACTTTTAAATTATAAGCCCTCGTGACAGCCATTTCTGCTCTGGGGAAACGTCTCTCGCTACCTACTCTATCTGTGAATCTCTTTGCCTTGTACACGTCTATCAAGTCACCTGTCTTTATTCTTCTCTCCTTAGCTCACTCAATCTCTCTTCTTGAGACGTCCCCTTCAATCCAGGTAGCATTCTTGAAAATCTCAGCTGCAGCCTCTCGAAAGCATCTATTTCCTTCCTATAATGAGGCGACAAGAACTAGGGGTTTATAGAACTGAAGTAAAACATCACAGCTGTTCAACGCAATCCCCCTGTCAATGAAAGCTACAACACCAAATGCCTTCTTAACTCCTCTATCAGTTTGGATGGCAACTTCGAGGGATCTATTTACGTGGATCTGTATTCAGCATTCAAAGCCGACTGTCCAAAATGAATCGTTTCACATTAATCCAGGTTGAACTCAATCTGCTATTTCTCAGTCCAGCTCTGCATCCAATCCATGTCTTGTTGTAGCTTGCAACAATCCTCGACATCATCTACACATCCACAGACCTTGAGTCATCAGCAAGCTTACTAACCCACCCTTACATTTCTTCATTCAATTCGTTTATAAAAACTCCAAGAATAGATCCCCGCGGGACACCACTGGTCACTAACCTCCAGGTGGAATACTTTCCATCCACAACCACTCGCTGTCTTCTCTGCGACAGCCAATTCGGTACCCAAACAGCCAAATTTCCCTGCATCCCATTCCTCCTAACTTCCTGAATGAGCCTACCGTTTGGTCCCTTACCAATTGCCTTACAGAAATCCACTGCTCGACCTTCATCAAATTGTCTCGTCACATCCTCAAAGAAATCAATAAGGCTTGTGAGGCATGACCTTCTCCTCACAAAGCCACGCTGACTACCTTTAATCAAACTATGTTTTTCTAAATAGTCATAAATTCTACCTCTCAGAGTCCTTTCCAGTACCTTGCTTACCACGGGCATAAGATGACAGGTCTGTAATTCCCAGGAATTTCCCTATTCCCATTCTTGAACAGAGGAACAACATTCAACTCCCTCCAGTCATTTGGTACTACTCCCTGGAGAGATTGCAAAGGTCATCACAAGCGGTGCAGCAGTCTCATTGCTCGCATCCTGTGGGAACCTTTTAATGCATCTGATGCAGCCCTGGGGACTTACCTATCTTGATACTTCCCAGAATTTCCAGCACATCCACTTCCTTACTAGTAGACTGCTAAAACCTAATAACCTGGTCCATGGTTTTCTCACTAGCAAAACGGTTCCTCTTTCTCATGAGTACTGACGCAAGAGAAAAACTCATTTTAGGCTTCAACTTCCTCTTCATGCACCAGGCGCAAGTTACCTCCACCAACCCTGACCGGCCCTCCCCTCTCTCTGATCATTAGGTTATTTGTCACGAAAATGTAGAGCATCTTCGTGTTTTCTGTAATCCTTCTCGCTTTTTCGTGCACCCCCCACCTCCCTGCTCCCCTCAGTACATTTTTGAGTTCATTCTTCGCTATCCTGTAAACATCAAAGTGATGTCAGATCCTTGCTTCCTCAACTTTAAGTAAGCTTCCTTTTTCCTCTTCATGAGAAGCTCCATATCTCTTGTCATCCAAGACTCCTTCACTCTGCCATTCCTTGCCTGTCTCAGTGGGGCAAAATTATTCAACACTCGCAAAACGTGCTTATTAAACAGCCTCCACATTTCTGTTGTGTATTTCCCCTAACACAAGTGTTCTCAATTTATTCTCCACCGCTGTTGTTGCTGGGGAGGATCCTAAGGGTTAGGATCAAGCAACATTTGGATAGTCAAGATCTGATTAGTGATAGTAAGCCTGGATTTGTGCACAGAAAGTCATGTTGGAAAAATCTTCGAGAGCTTTCTAAGATTTAGAGGTGCCAGGGTTGTACAAAGTTAAAAATCACAACATCAGGATGTAGTCCAACAGGTTTATTTGGAAATATTAGCTTTCAGAGTTTTGCTCCTTCTTCAGGGTGGCTTGGATTATAAGATCATAGGACACAGAATTTATAGTAAAAGTTTACAGTGTGATGCAACTGAAATTATATGCCGAAAAAGATCTGGATTGTTTGTTTAGTCTTTCATCTTTTCAAATAACCATGTTAGTTTTAGTTCTTTCATAGGTAAATCCCAGAACTTTTTTTTAGCGTTACATTCTCCAGTGAAATTTAACAGTCGGTGCCATGTCAACTCAGAGTTTTTCAAAAGGTAACCAAAAGGCTAGATGAGGTTAAGGCTGTGCATGTTGCCAGCATGGACTTCAGTAGGACTCTTAACAAGGTCACACATGGTAAGCTAGTCATGATGGCGAGGTCGCATGGGATCCAGAGAGAGACAAATAATTGAATTCAAAATTGCCACGATGGTAGGAAGCAAAGTGTGATGCTTGAAGCTTCCTGCTGAGACTGGAGGCCTGTGATTAGTGGTGTGCCACAGGGATCGGTGCTGGGACCTTTATTATTTGTTATTTAAATAAATTATCTCGATGTGAGTGTACAGGCCATGATTATAATGTTTGCGGATGCTACAAAATTCGGAGGTATTGTTAATAGCAAGGAAGGTTGTCAAACATTGCAGAGGAATCTTGATCAAATGGGGAAGTGGGCTGAGGATAGGTAAAGGCAGTTAATACAGATAAGTGTAACGTTTTTGCACTTTGGAAAGTCACGCCAAGACAGGATTTACAGAGTAAATAGTAAGGTTCTGAAGGGAATTGTGGAACAGAGGCACCTCGGAGAACAAATACAGCATTTGTTTGAAAGTGGTGTCACAGGTTGACAGGTTGGTGAAGAAGTAATTCACGTATTGGCCTTTATTGGTCGAGGCATTAAGTATAGGAGTTGAGTCCTTTTGTTACAGTGTGTGAGTCCTTGGTGAGGCCTCACTTAGAGTATTGTGAGTAATTTTGCTCACCCTGTTGTAGGAAATGCATAGTTAAACAGGAAAGCATGCAAAAAAAAATTTAAAAGAACTTTGCCAGATCTAGTCGACCTGAGGTACAGGGAGGGGTTGACTAGGATAAAATTTATACATTGGAACGTAGGAGTGTGAGGGGTGACACACTGAGGTGTACAAAATCACGAGTGGTATAAGTAGGGTGAATGCATGTTCTGTTTGTTCCAGGGTGGGGAAATGAAAACGAGAGGGCATAGGTTTAAGGTGAGAGGGAAAAGATTTAAGAAGGACCTGACGGGCAACGTGTTAACACAGATGGAATATGGAATGGGCTGTCGGAGAAAGTGGTTGAGGCAGCTACGATAACAACTTTAATGAAAAGCGTTTGGATAGATACAGAGTTGGAAGGTTTTAGACGGATATGGTGCAAATGCAGGCAGTTAGAACTAGCTGAGTGGGTACCATTGTTAGCATGAGCCAGTTTGGTTCGAAGGGCCTGTTTCCATCCTGTATTACTGTATGACTCTAATACTTAATAGTTTGCATATTGTAGTCAAGTTCGAAGTGGGATTCCCCAGGAATTGATGTTGGGCCCTTGCTTTTTGTGAGATTATTAGAAAAGATTTGGAGCTGGGTGTTGAGGACAAAATTTCTAAATTTGCAGATGATACCGAGAACGAATTGTGAGAATGACGCCCAGAAACTTCAGAGTGACATTGACAAGTTGACCAATTGAGCAGACACCAGGTAGGTGAAATTCAGTGCAAAGAAATGTGAGGCAATCAATTTTTGCTGAAAAAAATCACGGAGAGAGAGAATAGGCTCAATGATGCAACATGGGGTTCACGTGCATAATACTCTGAAGTTTGCTTGAACAGTTAAAACAGTTGTAATGAACGCTAAAAGGATCCATGAGTTTTTAAGTAGAGACATTTATTGTAACATTAAGCAATTTATGCTACATCTCCGCAAATTATTGATCAGACCACGTTGGGAATTTTGTATTCAGTTGTGGGTGCCCCATTTAATGATGCTGAAGCTCTGGAGAAACCGCAACTGAGTTTAACCAGGATGATGTCAGGGATGAGGGGTATTTAATGCAATGGAAGATCCGAGATACTGGGCTCATCCTCTTTGGAACGGAGAGGATTAAGAGCTCACCATACTTAGATGTTAAAATTATGAACAGTTTTTGACTGGGTAAAGAAGAATTTTCTATTCCTACGATTGTGTATCGCACTAATGAGTAGTGACAAATTAAGAATACCAGCAAGAGAGCTGGAAGTGATAGGAGGAGGAAGGTTTTGATCCAAGAATTTCAAGGATTTGGAATACACTGCCAGGGCAAGTGGTGGAGGTGAGACAATGAATAATGATGAAGTTAGAGGGCGATGGAGATAGGGCTGTAGAATGGAGCGATTAGTTTGGGAACTAGTTCATACACGTTCGACTCCAGCTCATTGACTTCAGATCTGCTTTCAACACCATCATCCCCTCAAGACTGATCTCAAGATTCCGTAACCTTGGTCTCGGCTGCGACCTCTGCAACTGGATCCTCAGTTTTC
Source organism: Hemiscyllium ocellatum (assembly GCF_020745735.1). NCBI lineage: Eukaryota > Metazoa > Chordata > Chondrichthyes > Orectolobiformes > Hemiscylliidae > Hemiscyllium > Hemiscyllium ocellatum. The sequence continues at coordinate 8,838,094 of NC_083427.1, forward strand.
TGGCCGACAGAGCCCAATAAGTTAGGACAGGTAACGGCACCTCCTCCACAGCAATACTCTACAGTGGACCTCCCGATCCAAGGATGAGGCCTCAGCCCACTACTGTACTTTATGTACCCCCACATCTGTGATGTCAAAATCTGAGAGAACACCATATGCAAGTTCATCAAATATACCACTATAGCAGGACAGATATCTAACAGTGATGATTTAAAATGCAGACGGAAGATAGAAAGCTTGGTGGCCGGGTGCAATGAGAACAGCCTTCCCCTCAGCGTTGGCAAAATTAAATAACTGATTATTGACTTCAGAAAAAAAGGAAGACAACATGCCCCCATCTAAATGAACGGGACTGAGAATGAGAGGGTGGAGATTGTGAAATCCTTCAGAGTGACGATAACCGACAACTGTCCTGAACTTTCCATGAAGATGCAACGGTCAATAAGGCACAACAACGTCTCTTCTTCCTCAGGCAGTTGAGGAAATCGGGCATGCCCATAATCACTTTAACCAACTTCTTCAGATGCACGATTGGAGCTCTGCTGTCCAGGCAGCACAGTGGCTCAGTGGTTAGCACTGTTGCTTCACAGAGTCCGGGATGCAGGTTTGATTCCAGCCTCAGGCGACTGTCTGTGTGGAGTTTGCACATTTTCCACGTGTTTGCGTGGGTTCCCTCTGGGTGCTCCCGTTCCCTCCCACAATCCAATAATGTGTGGTTTTGGTGATGCTAAATTGCCCAAAGTGTTCAGGTTAGGTGCATTAGTCAGGGGTAAATATCGAGTAATAGCGTAGCGGAATAGGTTTGGGTGACATACTCTTCGTAGGGTCAGTGTGGACTTGAGGTGAACGGCCTGTTTCCAAACTGTAGGGATTCTATGATTCGATGGGTGCATAATGGACTGATATAGCAACTGTTCTGTCCAGGACTGTAAGAAACTTCAGACGGTGGTTTGTACAACTCATACCATCGGGAAGCCAACCTTCTATCGACAGTCTCCATTTACATGGCTTGCTGCAGAGGAATGGTTCCCAACATCATCAAAAACCCAACGCACCCCAGTGATGATCTCCTACAACCTCCGCCATTAGACAAATGATATAGAACCCTGAACACACGCACCAAAAGATTCAGCAACACCTACTTCTCGGCCGTTATTGGCCTGCTGAATATACTCTCGAGCGTAAAACAACGTTGATCGTGCTAACATTGACCTTGCTGAGCACACATAATGTACAATATAATCTGTTTGCCTCTAAGACTTTATATAGCCTCTGATCTGTACATTCCTGCCTCACTGTGATCTGCCTTTCCTGCAAAGAACCCAGGCTATTCATTGTACTTCTGTACACGTGACAAGCAATCGATCCAGTCGTACCATAAAAGAATGCAGTATTACAGGTGCAGACAGAGAGCGAAATCGGAATAGCATTTGAGACGTCTGTTCAAACGTTCTTGAATCTATTCGCACGCGCAGAACACATACAGCAGAACTGCACAGCGCAGAAATGGACGCCAAATTAAACTGATCATTTCGGTCTGCCCTTGGTCCTTATCCCTCCACTTCTTGAATATTCATGTGTCATCGAAACGTCTGTTGAATGCGCATATCATATTTGCCTCCAGCAGCACTCCAGCCAGCTCATTCCAAACTCCTACAGCTCCTTGTCAAATAAACCTTTTTTCTCTCACTGTAAATGTATGTCTCCTAGATTTTAAACATTTCATAGAAGACATCTTTCAAATATATGGAGAGGCAGCAAATAAAGGGGTATGTCTCGAATATTGTCCTTATTTTAGGTTTAGAAGTACATGACGCCTTTGCACAGTCTTGCCAGCCCAGAGGAATTGTACCTCGGCTTATTTGATCTCTGCATTTATTGATTTCTCTACATTGATGCTGCCAGATCTGTTGAATTTCTCCAGCAATTTCTGCTGTATTCAGGAAACTTCTTACCGGCTGCAAAGCATTGCAAGAAGTCTATCTGGGAGGTCCCGTAACATGTAGCATTGTTGGAGTAGCAAACATTGTTATTTTTACATTGGAATGAATTCCGGTTCGCCTGTTTGACAACGGCTATTCTGTATCTCTTGCATCTGCTCTTTTTAGTGTGATTTAAGAAATAGATCCCTGCAGGAGGCGAGCAAACTGGCAGTATGCAACAGGTAAGCAACACAACAGCTGCTGTTATTGAGCGACAAGTACGATTCTACCTTTGATTTCCATACCTGTAAACCATCTAGTATTTCGCTAAGATATATTTCGACGAAATGAAATTACTGTCAATCACTGCTGAGTGTCTCACATTGATGGTATTGGAAGAGAAAGTTTATTCGTTGTCATGAAGTCTATTATTATTTGCTGAAATTTCCAACTGAAAACATGCACTTCGGGCGATGCTGCTCCTTTCACAAGGTTAGGTTTTGCTTGGTTCTTACCTCACATGGGTCATAGACGCATAGATTCCAATTTGTCTTGTTTGGGTAGGTTTTGGGCTGATTTGAATATTGATAAAAGATGCTTCCTCAGGAAAAAAGACTTTCAAATTTAGAAAATGTACAATGCAAGGGGAGTGGACTGTTCTCTCCCACCTCAGCTCTCTCTAGTTTGGTTGTGTTTGTTTTCAGCAATCAGTCAGCTTCTTGAGGCTGCTGGTCAAAGAAAGAGTTCCATCCTGATCCTCTCTGACTATGACATCTCCCCTTTAAGAACCTGTGTTTGATTTGACCTTTTATTTTTTGACAAGACTGTGTTTCTAGGAAAGTTGCAAGTATTTGGAATAGCATCATTAAGTTGCTATAGAGTCGATTTGGGTTTAAAATAGTGAAGTTATGCTATTTTCTTTTCTATTTTGTTTGTGTTTTATTTGTAACCTTGCAAAAAAAAAACTGTTTTGCGTAAACCTTAATGTTTGGGGCAGTTGCATCATTCCTGAGATATCTACTCTGCACCGACTTAAAACAACTGGCAAAGTTAGAGTTAGAGCGAATTTCTAGAATTATGTTGAGTGGGACTGGCCTGATCCGTGACAGATCGGGGCTTTTTGCGGGATTTGTTCTTCCATTCCAAATTGGGATTAAAAGTGTTGGACATGATAGGCAGCGAGTGGTAGGTAATAGTGTCTTTTGCACTGGGTGTTGATTTCGTTTGGTAAAAATAATGGTTGAGATGTTAATAGCTGTTCTGTCGCAAAGAGTTTTCTGGGTCTGCTCGAAGTGACTTTGGGGATCTACAAAAGGAAAAGCTGCTGAAATTAGCAGTCAAGCTGGAGTTGGGACCGTCTCCATCCGTGAGGACTCGAGAGGCAATTACAACAATAGGTCAGCATTTAGATTTGCTGGGAACGCCATCAGAATATTTAAAGTGGCTAAGGTTCAATTAAAAATGAAGCATCTTGAGTTCGAAGCAAAAGAAATGGAAATGGCAAACGAAAGAATCCCTTTGCATTGCGATAAAAATCGGAGGAAAGCCAGAACTAACAAATCGATTTAGCAGAACAAAAGGAAAAAGAAAGAAAGGGAGAGAGAGAAGGAGAGAAGATGAGCAAGAGGAAAGTAGGAGAGAGGGAGTTTGAACTTTAGAAGTTGGCACTTTGACAGGAAAGTCAGCTTAAAAGGATAAAGATGAAGGCTGAAGTTAAGCTTAGTGAGGAAGAGAATGGCGATGAGCAAACCTATGGTAGCAGAAGGCTCGGTGAGAATGTGTTTAAATATATCAAAACATTGCCTAAATTTGATGTGAAGGATGGGGAAGCGTTTATCATCTCATTTGAAAAGTTAGCTAAGCAAGTGCAGTGGCCAGTGACCGTGTGGGATTTGATGATCCAAACAGAACTTGCAAGTAGAGCCGTTGAGGTATTGGCATCACTATCAGTGCAGGTATCTGAGGCGCATGAGGAGGTGAAGAAAGCCGTCTTCAGTGCATTTGAGCTTGTATCAGAAACCTCATATATAACGTTCAGAAATCTAAGAAGGCACTCTGGTTAAATTTACATTGAGTTTGGAAGGATCAAACAAAGTAATTTTGAGCGACGGATCAGAGCATTATAAATAGAGCAAACCCACCACGCTCTATGAGAGGCATTATTCTGGAGGCGTTCCTAAATTCACTTCCTAAGGTAGTGAGAACTCATGTAGAAGAGCAGAGAGATAAAACGGTAAGATTAGCAGCTGAAATTACTGATGATGATGAGTTGGTCAAAAAATCAAAGTTTGGCCTTTAACATCAATATCAATCCGTGAGGGATGGAAATTGCGGCAAAGAGAAATCCTCATGTTGTAAGGAAAGGTATATCTCGGTGATGGTGGTAAAGATAACTTACCACAGTGCAAAACGTGAAACCCTTGAAGGGGAATGAAAAGGTTAAAGGCTTCGGTGTTTTCACTGTAGTAAAGTAGGCCACGTGAAGTCACAGTGTTGGTGAGTTAGTAAAAGCACTGGGAAGCCAAAGGTAGGAAAATAGGATTAGCCAGTGAATTTTGTTGTAGTGGTTCGGAAAACACAGTGGAAGCTAGAATGCTGCTCAAGAATATACAACCTGTTCGGAGCTTGTTCAGGAGGAAGTGTCAGATCTTCTAAAACTATATACCTGCGAAGGTAAAGTTTACTTGCATACGCCAAAACAGGTAAAGAAATTACAATATTAAAGACACAGGATCCTCTTCGTCATTAATGTTGCGGATGAGGAGATATGTACCTCAGAAGGATTATTCTCAGAAAAAAAGTGCTCATAACGGGAATTCACTGTAAGACAGGTAATGTTAAATTACGTAGAGTGAGGTTCGATTGTCCAATGAAGAGATGAGAAGTGGTGGTAGGAGTACAGGACTTTGTCAAAGCCCAAGTCACCTTCCTAGGCCACGTGCAAGCAACTCGATGGAATGCAAAAATAAAGGTAAAATCGGGCTGTTTCCATACCATAGACAGAAAGAGCAGTGCTAAAATTCCTCGAATTGAATACTGTTTTAATGGAAATTCGCCACCATATTTTGACAGCGTGGCTCTCCACTCACTAAACTGCTGAGGACATGCAAGAAGTTACAGTGGATGTTGGACTGTCCGAATGCAAGTGACAGCCTGAAAGCTGTGTTAAACACTGCCGCAGAATCATCCACGCCTAATTACGTGAAGCTCTTTCAGCTGGCTATTGATGAAAGTGATGTGGGTGTCAGCGTTGTGCTCTTTCAAGAAGACGACAAGAAAAAAAACGCAAAAACATGCCGAGCATTTCCTCAGGAAATTGAACATTCGTCTGCAGAAATATTCGACAGTTGGGAAAAATTGAGCTTAGTGTTGGCGTTACAACCTTTCAACGTTTTTGTTATGACAATGTTACAGTCTGATCATAACCCATTTAAGTTTGTGGAAAAATTTAACGAAAATATCCGGATTGTTTAGGTGGAACTTCTTATTACAATCGTTCAATTTGAAAATTTTGCATGTGGCAGGACGAGAAAAGTGACAGGTGTTACATTGTAGAGATAAAAACAATGACTGCAGATGCTGGAAACCAGATTCTGGATTAGTGGTGCTGGAAGAGCACAGCAGTTCAGGCAGCATGCAAAGATGAAGGGCTTTTGCCCGAAACGTCGATTTCGCTGCACTTTGGATGCTGCCTGAACTGCTGTGCTCTTCCAGCACCACTAATCCAGAAACATTGGAGGGACTTCAGTGAGAAATGGAAGCGTTCGTTGGCTGGAGTAATTGGACTGAAACAGAATGGAGTGATTCATGTTTGCATGTTTATTACAGCTAACAGATACTGCCTCGGACGAAAAGCTGTCAAGTCGAAAAAAAATACACTTGGACAATAATAGGGGAGTCGTCATTTCCCCCAGCACAGGTTTGTTTTCTGGTTTGTTTGGGTTTGACTTGATTTCCTTAGGCAGTCAGTTTTTTGAGGCTGCCGGTGAAAGTAACAGTTTCAAGCTGATCTTTTCTGTCTCTGACGTCTCTCCTGTAAGAACCTGGGTTTCAGTTTATCCTTTTTGCCAAGTCGGTGTCTCTGGGAGATATATTTCAAGTATTTGGAACAGCACCATTAAGTTACTATCGAATCGACTGGGTTTTTTTTTCACATAGTTAAGTTAATTTATGTTCTGTGCTCTTTTCTTGGTTTTTCATTCGGCAAACTTGCAAATAAAGTCTGGTTGGGGCAGTTGCATCACGCCTGGAATATTCACTAAACACCTACTTTAAACAACTAGCAACGTTAGCATTCGAGCTACGTTCTTGAAGTGATTTGTGAGGGTCTCGCAGGGTCCATAAGATATTAAATCCATTTATCATGCTTGTGAGCAGTAGAGATGACATTCTAATTATGAACAAAAAAGGGGAGGAAGAAAACGAATACGTTTTCTAATTGTATTTTTCCTCCAATATTTACTCAGTTCGTCGCGATTTGGGCACAGCTTCAAGTTATGCATATGGGACTGAGGGTCGCACATGAGACGGTTACACGATTGAAATGTTGAACGCAACATCCTTTAAATCATTCACGTGGTTTGGCAATTGAACTGTATGGATAGATAAGTGTATTCTTTAACGCCATTCTGAATTCACCCTGAGTTCCTGCATAAATGAATGGGTTTATACAGGAACCCAAAAGCTGAAGCATGTATCCAATTTCCTCCAGACTAAATGATGCCTCACTGTTGTCAGAACCTGTGTAATAAGGAACATTTGCAATTCGTACATAAACTATGGTCATGAAATATATTGAGTATAACAGGACGAAGCTGCTAGAGATGGCAAAGAGTAAAATAATAGACTTTCTCCGCTTCTGTATCTCTGGGTCACTCTGCTCCTTTTCAAGATCTGGGTTCCGGAGTCTCCTGCGTGCTCTGTTGGCAGCCAGAATGTGCCTGATTGTTTCAGAATTGAGCAGTAAGATCGAAATGAATGGAAAACAAGGAGTTAAAATGACATGGAACCAGTCATATATGGTCCATGCAAGGGATGTATAGTATGTTAATTTATATGCACAGAACCAGGCAACATTGTTAATGACGTACAAAGGTTCAAACATAAAGTACAAAACTGAATTTCTCAGACAGCTCAGTACACAGATTGTTCCTATTACCCATGCTGCTGTTTTCTTTGTACAGTACCGTGCTTTCAGCTTCGAGCAACAGATGGCCACAAATCGATCGAAGGTAAAAGCGATCGTTAACCAGACAGAACTGTCAATAGCAGAATAGGTTACAACAATGCGAAGGCTGCATATTGGTGTGATAGTCAAATAACTGAATGGGAAATAAATTCCAGTGATCCGGTTCAATATTACAGCGGTGATAATGAGCAAGAGGTCTGTCACTGCCATTGACACCAGGTAACAAATGATACATTTGGACAGACCACATCTGTTTCGACACAGAATCACAATAACTGCAAAATTCCCTGTAAAAATACAGAGAGAAGATTGCATGGAGTAAGGCAGTTCAATGTTTGTGGATGAGAATGTGGAAGCACCTGTACAAACAAGACTCTGAAAAGCTTAAACACAATTCACAACAAATTCCAGAACAGCATCTCTCCCACTGTTATTAGACTTCCAAATGGAGCTCACAAATTTTGCATGTGAGTTTGATATCGCTTTTCATACACCTTCTCTGCAGCCGTGACGTTCTATTCAGAAATGTTTTATTACGCTAAAGCACTTTGCATTATGATGTGTTTGTACTGCATACAAAACCCATCTTTTCACTGCACCTAGGTACATGTGACAATAATGAATTAAATACTGGGTTCGAAAATGATGACAGCAAATATTACAGATGAAAGCGAATAATACAATATATAAGCATGGATTTCAAACAAGCATGGTTAATATTTTGCTGAGGAATTGAACAGTCGTCTTTCCTGACAGAATCTTTGGATCACTACTACATCTGCCGTTCATTGGAATTTTTTTCTTGCTCTGACTAAGTTTAAAAGAAAACATGGCAACTCGTATAGAGAAAGGATCCCTGAGGAAGTGACAGGACTGATGCTGGATTCACTGCTTTCTTTCATTCATGTAAATAATTTGGATGTGAATACAACATCCACAGTTAGTAAGTTTGAAGGGAACACCATATAAGTGATATTCTGGACGGTGAAGAAGATCATGTCAGAGCACAACGGCACATTAATCTGATGACTAATGGGTTGACAATTAGCAGGTGATGTTTAATTTTAACAAATGTAAGGTATTGCATTTAGCTAAGAATAAACGAGTCAGGACTCATACATTTAATACTAGCTTCCCTGGAAATGTTGCCAAACAAAGTGACGTGGAGGTGCGGAGTTCCTGGGATGCGGAGTCACAGTGTTTTGCAGAATATATTTTGCATGCTTGCCTTCATTTGTCAGAACATTTGATATGGGGACTGCGATGCCAAGCTGTGGTCATTCAGGACATTGGTGAGGGCAATTTTAGAACACTGCATACAATTATGTTCGCCCTTCTATTGGAAGGATTTTGTTAAACCCTACTGTTGTCAGAACACTGAATGGACTCACAAACTCTTAACATTCACCTGTATCTTTGTTTTTGTTTTTGCCACTGTTTACCTATTATTTACTGATCTGTGCTACATAACTCTGTGATCTCCCTGTATTGCTCGCAGGACAAAGCTTTTCACTGTACTTTGGTATGCGTGACAATAAGTTCAATTCAATTCAATTCAATTCAACTCAAACCTCAGAGGGTGCAGAGACGATTTGCAATATGTTACCGGAACTGGAGGGTTTGTGTTAAAGGAAGAGTGTTAAACAAGATTTTCCCCTGAAGCATTGGAGGCTGACGTTGCAGATGCTAATAACATCATGGAAGGAATGGATGGGGTGAATAGCCAATTTCTGAAGGAGGAGTGTAAAATGAGAGTGCATAGGTTAAAGGTGAGAGGGGAAAGAATTACAAGGGAGTAAAGGAGGGGAAAGAAGTGATGGAGACGTTTAGAAGGCATCTGGATGGGTACACAGGTAAAACGTGGTTAGTGAGACGTAACCATTTGCTGGCAAATAAGATTAAGTCAGAATCGGATGATGGTGAGCGTGGACGAGTTGGATCGAAGGTATATTTACATGCTTTGAGACTCTATGAATCCTCATTATTGCTCAGAACTGTGAACAGTGACAGTGAGTGGCACGGTGGTTAGCACTGCTGCCTCACAGCACCAGGGTCCTGGGTTTGATTCCTGCCTGTCTGTGCGGAGTTTGCACATTCTCCCGGTGTCTGGGTGCATTTCCTCCCACAATCCAAAGATGTGCAGGTCTGGTAAATTGGCCATGCTAAATTGCCTGTAGCGTTAGGCGCGTTAGTCAGAGGTAAATATAGGGAAGGGAATGGGTTTGGGTGGATAACTCTTCGGAGGGGCAATGTGGACATGTTGGGCTGAAGGGCCTGTTTCCTCACTGGAGAGAATCTAATCCACTCAAATGAAACTGAATGAACGTTATAACCACACTCAAGAACTTTTGCCCCCAATGCCAGACTCAGCATAAAATACGGTAGACACAGAAGTCGAGGAAGTAATCCTGGACATCAAGGGCTTGAATGCAGAATCTGTGACAGCAAAACTCTCAGTTGAATAAAAACAGCAACTCATCTGGAGGACGGCAATACTGTGAACTGAACAATGGTGCAATTACAATCACAACATAGTCACAAAAGGTAGCATTAGGAAGATGCCTGGTGAGAAGACAAAGGTATACATGTAAGGGTGTATAGCAAAGAGAGAGAGTGACAGTAGAAAGAAATGAGCGTGTTTGGGTCCCAGCTGGACTATCCTTTATAAATGATCTTTGTGAGCTTCATTACTTTGAGCTACCATCCTGCATTTGAAACGTCCGCTTTCATTGTAAGTTTTTCTGTTCATAAGAACCTATTAGTTGAGAGTAAGATTCAGCAATCTATTGAGATACAACACTGATTATCAGCACATTGGAAACAGTTCAAAATCAACATTGACTTGCAATAATCAAGGATTGAGTGTATGTCAATGCAGTTAACGAACACAATGCTCATCAGAAATGGTTTTCTTCTTTTCTATCAAACACTCAAAAGTTAAATAGTATCTATGAACTAAATTAATTCAGGGGGTTATTTCAGAAATTATTCCATATTTCTTATTCCTAGACCAAAGAACTATTTATGAAAACAAATCTCACGACAAATGCCAATCGCACAATCGCATCAGTGTGATGGCAATGTAAAATTTTCAAAGCGTAAGAGACGATAGTTAATTGGAACACCATTTACACCAGACCGCTAGTTCAAATTTGCCATAGAAATGGCATTGAAAAGAAACACATGTCTTGCAGTGTGAGAATTTACCAAACTTGATGACGTCAGTAATGTATCATTTACCTCTTTGCAACATGGCAGTATGTGATATGTCATGATGAAACGTCAACATAACAGAATTTCTATCTCATTATATTGCTTTCAATAACCTAGACTTTCAGGAAGAACAAGAAAATAATGCGCCTAGATTAATATTGGGCACCCATGGAGTAAATGACCCAAAGGATATATTGATGGAATCCACAGTGCATACAATCAAAGTTACTGAAAAGTATTCTGGCGACTTTGAAAGCGAAGCATTTATGCCATTACAATTGGAAACTGTTTCTGTGAAATTTAATGAAAATGTTCACTTGAAAAAAAGTATTATTCAAGCAGAGTCATTGTATAATTTCAGAGCAAATTTATTCCTGTAAATAAATAAAATTACTACAAAATGTAACAGAAAGTTTTTAGTGAAATGGCAGATGGTATACAGGAACACAATTGTTAATTTCAAACACTCAAAACAGCTCATCATGATTGCTTTTATCATAATTGAATGCATTACCTGGTACACCGATAGTTGCAATGATGGGATAGTAAATGGCAAACACCAGACCTTTTGGTATTCCATGCATAGCTATGTGCTTCTCTGGATCAGTTCTGTAACCCGTAGAAGGAAAGTCACATTTATCCATGCTTCCAGACTCTAGGGATACAATTAGTCTGTTTGGTTCTTCCAATAGAGAAAGAAAAAAAAACCGAATTACACTCATTGAAACAAAATGCACAGCTACTCCTGGGATCAAGTTTATATTTTGATGGAATCGAAAGCTCTTCAAAAAATACTGGTCCAAAATGAAATCCAACAGACTGCATAATGGTTTACGTTGCATTTTATACCTGAAGAAGTACAGGAACAGAAGTAGGCCATTCAAGCATGTTCTACCTTTCAATGTAATCACGACTGATTGGTTGCCGAACTCATATGCTAGCCTTTGGGCTACATCCTTTAATAGCTTTGTGAAACAAAACAAAGCTATTTCAGATTTGCAATTATCAACAGACTAAAATCAGAAAACAAAAAAAAACAAAACACGCAAGAATATTTTACAAAATCAGTTGAAGGGACCCTCCAGCATAAATTCTCACTTCCATGGTGTCAGCAGAAGGCATAATTGACGAGAATGAGACTATCTGTAAATGTGAACAGAATCGATTCTTCGAACTGAGCCTTATTCAGTCTGTGATCGCGAGTAAACTTGACTTCGCCTCTTGAGATAGCTGAAGTGGTTACGCAAAGGCCTGGCAGTTTTCACTGATACAAAGGATTGTTGTGAGAATGTACAGGGTATAGTTAGGAAGTGTGAGAATGATACTAAAATTAGTGGCAGATTCGACAGTAAGGAAGGTCATCTAAGATTACTGTCGTCTTGATCACTGAGGCAATGGGTTGTGGAGTGGCAGGTGGTGATAAACTTGGAAAATGAGGTATTGATTTTTTGTAAAACAAACAAGGGCAGTACTTCTACAATTAAAAGTCGGGGCTGGGGCTGTTGGAGGACAGAAACCTAGATGGTCAAGCGCCTAATTCTTTTAAGTTTGCCATGGAGATGGTGTGGTTGTATTGAGCATGTCTGCCTTTGTTGCTCACTGCTTTGGGTATAGCAGTTCAGCCATATAGTGGTTGTTTTGGAGAAGCCTCTTCGGGAATACTGTGTATTCCTTAATGCTCCTTCATAGGAAGGCCAGTAAGTTGGAGAGGGTTCAGAAAAAAATTTCCAGGATGTTGCTGGTCTAAATAACTGGTGAAAGCAGACGTCTAGATCTTCTACATCAATTTCCTTAGATTTTCCTTCCCATTTGCAATCAACTGGAGTACATCATTTAGCCATATTGTACTTAATCTACTGAGCGTATTCACACTCGGCTTGTCAAAATACCACTGGAATATCTCTGCATCCTTCTGACAACAAAGTTAGTTTCTCACCTCGATAAGAATAGCTCCAACATTCAAACTCAGCACCATTCAAGACAAATCAGATGTGTGGCAGATCACAGAACATAAAACATAGAACATAGAACAATAAAGCACAGAACTTGACCTTCGGCCCTTGACGTTGCACCAATACTGTGAACTAATCTATGTCAAACCCTCTACACTATCCCTCATCATCCATGTGCTTATCCAATGATTGTTTAAATCTCTCTATTTTCGTTAACTACGTTAGTTGGCGGGGAATTCCAAGCCCTCAGCACCCTCTGCGTAAAGAACCTGCCTCTGACATCTGGCTTAAATCTACTAACACTTAATTGGTGGCCATGCCCCCTTGTACGAGCTGACGTCATCATCCTAGGAAAACGACTTTCACTGTCTACTTTATCTAATTCTCGATCATCTTGTCAGTCTGTATTGAATCCCCTCTTAGCCTTCTGCTTTCCAATGAGAACAGACCCATGTCTCTCAGGCTTTCCACATAAGACCTTCCCTCCCGATCAGACAACATCCTGGTAAATCTCCTCTGCACCCTTTCCAATGCTTCCACATCCTTCCTGTAATGGGGCGACCAGAACTGTGCACAATATTCCAACTGGGGCCAGACTAGTGATTTGTATAGTTGCAGCATGACATTGTGTATCCAGAACTCGATTGCTATTCCAATAAAACTTAACACACCATATCCCTCCTTAACAGCACGATCAATCTGGGTGGTAACTTTCAGAGATCTATGTATATGGACTCCAAGATGCCTCTGCACATCTGCACTACCAAGAAGCTTTCCACTGACAAAGTACTCTGTCTTCCTGTTATTTTTCGCAAAGTAAATCACCTCACCTTCATCTGCATTGAAATATTTTGCCGCCTCTCAGCCTAATTCTGCAGTTTATCCAAGTCCACCTGCAACCTGCAATATTCTTCCACAATGTACACTGGTCCAACGATGTTAGTGTCATCTGCAAACTTAGTAACTCATTAACCTATGCCTGCATCTAAGTCATTTATAAAAATGACAAACAGCAGTTGTCACAAAACAGATCCTTTTGGCAAACCACTAGCAACTGGATTCTACCAGTACACCACGATTCCCTCACCTGATCACTGCCTCCCTACCTGACAGGGACATGCCAGTAATGGAAACACAATATCTGTTCGTTAACACATCTCCACATTTCGATTTTCCACATTCTAAGCATCCTACGTCCTGCCTAATTGCAGTATAATTGCCCTTGCCCCAACGATAACTCTTGCCCAGTGGCAAGTACCTATCCCTTTCCCTCCCCAAACTCAACCTAACTGAATTATAGTCACTCTCTACAAAGTGCTCACCTGACACTCAGTCAAACAACTGACCTGATGCATTGCCAAGCACCAGATCCAATGTGGCCTCCCCTCGTGAGAGCCCTTCGACATATTGTGTCAAGAAACCCTCCTGCACACATCTGATATAAACTGATCCATCTGACGAATTAGGGTTGTGGCATTTCCAGTCAATGTTGGGGAAGTAAAAGTCCCCCATAATGATCAACCTGTTCCTTTTGCTCCTTCACAGGATAGTTTTGCAAATCCTCTCGAGCACATCCCGGAAACTCTGTGGAGGCCTATAAAAACTCCCAGCAGTGTGACCTCTCCTCTCCTGTCTCTAAACTCAGCCCATGCTACCTCAGTAGAGTCCTCGTCAAAAGTTTTGTCAGCTAAAGTACTTGCAAAATTCTCTTGAAGACTCACTACCAAGACTGGCTGCCATTCTTTTACTGGCACTACCTCACAATCCTGAAGTGTTCCTCCATTAAGAGCTGCAGTAGTTCAAGATATTTTGACGTCTGTGCCGTTATGGGCGCCATTTTGGGAAAAGCTGCGACTGCTTTGGAGAGTGCGCAGAAGACATTACTGGAATATGTCCAAGAAGGAGAAAATTCATCTTTAAGGCTAGATTGAAGAAGGTGAGACTTACTCCACTGGGGGAAAGAAGACATAGGAGATTTGATTCAGGTTTTTAAAATCATGAGTGGTTGGACAGGGTAGATAGTAAGAAGCTGTTCTCATTCATGAAGGAAGACAAAAGAACGAGAGGGCATGATTTTCATGTGAGGTACATTTGAAACAAGATGATCTGAAATCTTTTCACATCTGTAGTTGATAGGATATGGAATGTGCTAGGTGGAAAATGGTTGAGACACGTTCAAGTGAGGTATTGAAGAGGGCTTTGGATAATGGTTTTGGATAGTCGTATTGTGCAGGGATATGGGCAGTAGATTAACGCTGGAAAATGTGCTAGGTAGAGCCAAAGTAGATTGAATGAGTTCATTATGCACAATTATAATTCTATGATCCAGAGAGAGGGTTAAGCTCATTTTAGGAATAATGTTGTTGTGAGTGTATCGTGTCAGAAATAATGTGAATGACTGGTCTGGTGAGTGTGGACTGCGGATGCTGGAGATCAGAGCTGAAAAATGTGTTGCTGAAAAACGCAGCAGGTCAGGCAGCATCCAAGGAGGAGCAGAATCGACGTTTCGGGCATAAGCCCTTCTTCAGGTGTGGTGAGTGTTCAGCTCAATGTTGGGAGTCCATATTGTGGTTCCAGTAAGTTATCAGTTTCTTTTGAGAGGTTTAATTCTGTATTGTGGATTAGTGCTTGGAGATTTGATCCTGCAACTTAATTCAGTGTTGGGTGCGGATATGTTCGTTCCGTATCAGAGGCAGACTGAGCAGTGGGCTTGCAGTTCAATATTGACGGTCAGTATTCTCAGATTTGGAGTCAGTTTCGATGCCAATCTTGGGCCTTAATGGTGGGGCATTGTTCATGTTATGGGTGGAGTTGTGTTGAGTGGGAAAGTTGGCACTGTAGTCATGGGGTCATTGATTAGTGAAGCCAGCATTGTTGCCAATCAGTGATGCAGCCTGTATGTTTGTTTGAACTCACTGTCATCATCAATACCGTGCATCAGTTTCGATGCCTGTCTAATGCCAGCTTAAATGTTTCTTCTGGGGCTTTGCACTCCTTGTCTTTGATACATATTGCAAACAATCCAACACCACAGATTCAATGGACAATCCACTCAGTATATGATGAAGGGTGCCATCGAAAGATTTGCTGCATGAGGGTAGCACGGTGATCTATTGTTTAGCACTGCCATCTCACAGCGCCAGCGAACCAGGATCAATTCTAGCCTTGGGCGACTGTCCATGTGGCGATCGCACATTCTCCCTTTGTCACCATAGGGTTCCTCTGGCGTGATCCAGTTTGCTCCCACAGTCGAAAGATGTGCAGGTGAGCTGATTGGCCATGTGAAATTGCATATGTCGATCAGTGATGGGTTCGTTATGTGCATTAGTCAGGGATAAATACTTTTTAGGGGTAACGGCTTGGGAATGGCTTGCTCTCAGATTGTTCCATGTTGGCTGATGGGCCTGTTTCCACACTATCGGGATTCTAATTTATAATCGCGTGAGGAATAAGTGACTACCAGAGTGAGGGCCCGGCTGATCAGTGACAGTGAAGGGAACATTGTGATGGAGGTAGGGGAGGTCCTTAATGAATATTTTCCTTCAGTATTCACTACTAAGAGGGACCTACTCGTTTCAGAGTACAGCGTGAAACAGGCTGATGTGCTCGAACATCTCAATGTTACGAAGGAAGATGTCTTGAAAATTTTCAAAACAAAATAAGGATAGGTAAGTCTCCTCGGCCATAGAGGTGATACCCAATGTTACTAAAGAAACGCGAGAGAAGAGATACTGCATCTTTGGCGATGAGCCTTGTGTCCTCACTGTCCAGTGGAGTAGTGTGAGTTGATTTGGACGATGGCAAACGTTAATCTCTAGTGCATAAAATGGAAGAGGAATAATCCTGGCAATTACTGACCAGTCAGTCTGTGGTGGGCAAATTATTGAAGAGGATTTTGAGGGAAAGGATTTCTGATTATTTGGAAAACCGTCATTTGATTAGAGATCGTCAGCATGGCTTTGTGAAGGGCAGTTAATGTACCAAAAACCTAACTGAATTCTTTGAGGACGTGGGCAATCACATTAAAGAACGTTGAACAGTGGATGTATTGTACGAAGATTTTTGCAAGACGTTGGATGGGGTTCCCCACGGTGGCTCATTCAGAAAGTAAGGAGGCAGGGATAAAGGAAACGTTGTTTGCCTGGATGAAGAATTGGCTGACCCATAGAAGAGAGAAGGTGGTAGTAGATAGGAAGGATTCAGCCTGGAGCTCTGTAACCGAAGATCTGCATGAATATGTTCTGGGAACTTTGCATTTTGTGATTTTTATAAGTAAATTGGTAAAAAAAAATGCAAGGGTAGGTTCGTAAGTTTTCCGATGTCACCAAGGTTGTTGAAGTGGTGGATAGTGTGGAGGGCTGTTGTAGGTTGCAAAGGGACATTGACAGGATGCAGAACTTGGCTGAGAAATGGCAGGTGGTTTTCAAGCAGTAAACGTGTGAAGTGATTTATTTTGGAAGTTTGGGTTTGAATGCAGAACACAGGGTTAAAAGCAGGATTCTTGGCCTTCTGTAGGAACAGAGGGATCTTTCGATCCATGTCCACATATTCTTAAAATTCCCACCGATGTGGATAGGGTTGTGAAGAAGGCGTATGGAGGATATGCTGCAGCTCGATAGAATCCTGGTTCAACCACGCTTGGAATATTGTGTTCAGTTCCGGTCACCTCTTTACAGGAAGATTGTGTACGTTTAAGAGAGGACGCTGAGAAGCTTTACCAGCATGGCTCCTGGTCTGGTCGGCATGTCTTAAGAGGACGAGTTGAGTGAGCTGAAGCTGAAGGGAGAGGCGACTTGATATAGGAGTGCACGACGATGAGAGGCTGAGTTAGGGTGAATAGTCACAGCCATTTTTTCCGATGGAAGAAAGGGCTATCACAAGCGGGATTAATTTTAAGGTGACTTGGTGAAGGTTGAGGGGAGATACCAAATGGTTGTTCATTACATAGAGAGGTGTAGGTGCGTGGGATACACTGCCAGTGGCGGTGGTAGAGCAGATACATTAGGGACATATCAGCGGCTCTTGTGTCGGCCCATGGATGATAGTAAAATAAAAGGTATGTATATTATTTGATCGAAGAGTAGGATAAAAGGTAAGCACAACATCAAGGGCCAAAGAGCTGTAATGTGTTGAACTTTTCTACGTTCTATGTTCATGCTCTTAAGGACAGATGGTATTCAGATGAAGAAATTTCATTGACAAGTTTTGCTGCATATTAGCAACCTTATGAAAATCAAGTGATAAAATTGAAGGATGCTCTGTACCACTTAAAAAGAAAGTATTGAATATTGGATTCTTAACAAACTGGAGCAGGTCAGTTTCAGAATTGATTATGGAAGCGAGGAGAAAATGAGGACTGCAGATACTTTAGAGTCAGAGTTGAAATGTGTAGCGCTGGAAAAACACAACAGGTCAGACAGCATCCGATGATCAGGAAAGTTTCATGTAAAAACCATTCGTCAGGAATCCATCCAGGTTTATTTGACTCTTTTCTATTTAATAATTATTAAATCCAGTTCACGTGAATGTTCGTCGCTCATGGTCGTGCATATCGCTGTTGACAGCAAATCATAAAGGAGACATGAATTACCAGTGGGAGTCATTGAGGGGCAAGAAACTCAAACTCAAATACAAAAGCATTTTTACTGTCTTGTACTGCACAAGGATACAGCTGAATTTTGCCAGATATGTCAAACATATTTGTTAATTGGAAAAGTACAGACAACAATGAAACCCGCACCATTAATCCCCAAACCCTGTATTGAGGAACCTTTTCCAAGAGTCCAAAGTAATGCATAGGATACCTTCCTTAAAACAGTAAGTGTGAATCAATAGTCGTTCACAATAATGAGTATGTCTACTAGACATCTAGAGGTCATTTCATTACATGACATTACAACTGAAAAGACTGTGTAGGAGTTACTCAAATCTTTCACTTGGTAGGCTTACCCATAGGGTTACAATCAGATCAAGCTTCAAATTTCACATCAAGTTCAAGGAAGTGATGGACAGCTGAGGAACAAAACAATTCAAACCTATTGTGTACCATCTTGAATCGCAGGGAGCGCTAGAACGATGGCAGCAATCATTAAAGACCACGTTGAGGGCTGATGGTCAAGACTATCCAGATGATAGGGGTGAAGGAATTCCGTTTTTAACAATGTGCCACAGAGATGCACCAAACGAATCGATTAAATTCAGTTCATTTAGAATAATGTTCTGGCTTGAAGTGAAAGAACTACTAAAATTGATTAAGGTGAAAATGGTAAGTGAGAATTCAAAGGCCATATATTTACACTGTGTGTTAACATTGAGGGAATGGTTAAATAGAGTGCGGGAGTTAGCTCGACAGAATTTAAAACACAGCACAGCATACCAAGAAACAGGAAGCAGACCAGAATTAAAAAAAAACACAATTTTGCTAACGCGGATAAGTTTTAGTGTTACTTCCAGTGACAGGTGAACTTATAAAAGCATGGTTTAGAGGAACATATCAAGGCGAAAGGAGGTTGAGTGAGGCAAACTATTTGATAAGGACTCCAGACAGAAAAAAGTGTACCAGAATGTATCATGTGAAAAAGCTCAAATAAATTTTGATAGAAAATGGAAGCAAGAAAGAAACTGTATTATCGGTCACAACACAGAGGGAAGAAGCAAGTCAAGAGGATTCTGAATAGGACATACCTCAAATTTAATTGGGCAATCAGCAAATCGTCATAAATTGAGATGAATTATTGAGTTTCCATCAGAAGAAAATCGAAATGGCCCGATAGAGTTATTGCTATCGAATGGTGAGATTTGTGGAAATGAACTGGAAAGCATTAACATATATATTTATAATGCAAATATAGGAAACTAAACTGCCTGGCCTTGTGTGCTTGCATCAGAATTGAGTCAGTGCACTCATTACAGGTGAAAATTGAATGAGAACAATTTACAAGGGTGAATTCTGGATAGTTAAATCTATTACCAAAATCAAAGAGTTGGTCTGAAGTTTTGAATATGGGACTGAGGGTCGAACATGAGATGGATTAAAAGATTAACATGTGGAATGCAACAAAGAGTAACAACTTGATTTTACCTTTAAGTCATTCACGTGGTTTGGCAATTAAACTGTATGGATAGATAAGTGTATTCTTTAAAGCCATTCTGAATTCACCCTGAGTTCCTGCATAAATAAATGGGTTCATACAGGAACCCAAAAGCTGAAGCATGTATCCAATTTCCTCCAGACTAAATGATGCCTCACTGTTGTCAGAACCTGTGGAATAAGGAATTTGTAATTCGTACATAAACGATGGTCATGAAATATATTGAGTAGAACAGGACGAAGCTGCTCGAGATGGCAAAGTGTAAAATAATAGATTTTCTCCGCTTCTCCATCTCTGGGTCACTCTGCTTCTTTTCAAAATTTGGGTTCCGGAGTCTCCTGCGTGCTCTGTTGGCAGCCAGGATGTGTCTGATTGTTACAGAATTGAGCAGTAAGATCGAAATGCATGGAAAACAAGGAGTCAAAAGTACATGGAACCAGTCATATATGGTCCATGCAAGGTATGTATAGTATGTTAATTTAAATGCACAGAACCAGGCAACATTGTTAATGACGTACAAAGGTTCAAACATAAAGTACATAACTGAATTTCTCAGACAGCTCAGTACATAGATTGTTCCTATTACCCATGCTGCCGTTTCCTTTGTACAGTAACGTGCTTTCAACTTCGAGCAACAGATGGCCACAAATCGATCGAAGGTAAAAGCGACCGTTAACTCGACAGAACTGTCAACAGCCACATAGGTGACAAGCATACGAAGGCTGCATATTGATGTGATGGACAAATAACTGAATGGGAAATAAATTCCAGTGATATGGTTCAATATTACAGCAGTGATAATGAGCAAGAGGTCTGCAACTGCCATGGACACCAGGTAGTAAATGACACATCTGGACAGACCACATCTGCTTCGGCACATAATCACAGTGACTGCAAATTTGGTGGAAGAAATAGAGAGAGAAGATTACATGGAGATAGAAAGTTCAATGTTTGTTCATGCGAATGTGGAAATTATTGTAGAAATAAAATGCTGAAAGGAACTCTGAAAATAATAGGATTTGTTTGAAGTTTACTGCTAAAGTGTCCCTTTGACAATTCACTCTTGTTTCCCTGTTTATACTAACGATTGAGTTGAAACTTCAATGCAATTAAACTGAACAAATGTCAATATTACATCACAAAGAGTTCAAAAAAATTGTTGTAATATCAAATGAAAGCCTCTTCTCACCACGGTTATAATCTATTCCGCTGATTGGTGAGTTCTGAACCAGAGGACACAGCTTATAAATGCGCGTAAGACCATTTAGGACAGAGATGAGGAGAAAAGTGTTCACCCAGAGAGTGGTGGCTGTGTGGAATGCTCTGGCCCAGAGGGCAGTGGAGGCCCAGTCTCTGGATTCATTTAAGAAAGAGTTGGATAGAGCTCTCAATGATTGTGGAATCAAGGGTTATGGAGATAAGGCAGGAACAGGCTGATATGCTCGAACATGTTGATGTTATGAATGAAGATGTGTTGAAAATTTTGAAAACAGAAGCATCAGGACACATAAGTTTTTGAGCCCAAAGGGAGATATCCAAGTTTACTACAATGAAGCAAGGGGAGAGATTACTGCATCTTTGACGATGAACTTTGTGTCCTCACTGTTCACTTCGGTAGTGTCTGCTGATTGGATGATGGCAAATGTTATTCCCTTGTGCAAGAAACGGAATAGGGATAATCTTGATAATTACTGACCTGTCTATGGTGGGCCATTTATTGGACAGGATTTTGAGGGAAAACATTTATGATAATTTCGAAAACAGTCATTTGTTTGCAAATGATCAGCATGGCTTTGTGAAGGTCATGTCCCAAAGGTCTTATTGAATTCCTTGAGGATGTGACAAAACACATCGATGAACGTAGAGCAGTGGATGTATTGTATGTGGAGTTTTGCAAGACGGTTGATAAGTTTCCCCATGGTGGCTCATTCAGATAGTAAGGACGCATGGGATACAGGAAAATTTAGCTGTCTGGATACAGAATTGGCAGGCTCTTAGAAGAGAGAAAATGGTAGTGGATGGGAAGTATTCAGCTTGGAGCTCGGTAACTGAAGATCTGCAGAGGTCTGTTCTGGGACCTCTGCTCTTCGTGGTTTTTATAAATAACTTGGATAAGGAAGTGGAAGGGTAGATTAGGAAGTTTTCTGATGACACGAAGGTAGGTGGATAAAGGGTGGACGCTAGGAAATTGTTTCCGTTAGGTGAGGAGAAAAGGACCCGTGGACACAGCCTTAGAATTAGAGGGGCCAATTCAGAACGGAAATGCGGAGACATTTCTTCAGCCAGCGAGTGGTGTTCCTGTGGAATTCATTGCCGCAGAGTGCAGTGGAGGCCAGGACGCTAAATGTCTTCAAGGCAGAGATTGATAGATTCTTGATGTCACGAGGAATTAAGGGCTACAGGGAGAATGCGTGCAACTGGAGTTGAAATACCCATCAGCCATGATTGAATAGTGGAGTGGACTCGATGGGCAGAACGGCCTTACTTCCACTCCTATGTCTTATGGTCTTATGATAGTGTGGAGGGCTGTCATAGTTGGTAAAGGGACATTGACAGGATGCAGAATTGGGCTGAGAAATGGTACTTGGAGTTCCACCCGTAACAGTGTGAAGTGATTTGTTTTGGAAGATCGAATTTAAATGCAGATTGCAGGGTTAAAGGTTGGATTCTTTGCGTTCTAGACAAACAGAGGGATCTTGGCATCCATGCCCATAAATTCCTCAAAGTTCCCACCGAAGTTGATAGGGTTTTGAAGAAGGTGTATGGTGTGTTGTCTTCCATTAGCAGAGGGATTGTGTTTAATAGCTCGAGCACTGTTGGAATAATGTGTTCAGTTCTGGTCACCTCATTACAGGAAGGATGTGCAAGTTTTAGACAGACATCAGAGGTAATTTACCAGCACGCTTCCTGGACTGGAGGATATGTCTTATGAAGAAAGGTTGAGGGAGCTGAGGCGTTTCTAATTGGAGAGAAGAAGGATGAGTGAAACAACTTGATAGAGGTGTACAAGGTGAGGAGAGGCATAGATAGAGTGAATAGTCAGAAACTGTTTCCCCGGGCAGATATCACACAGGAGCATAAGTTTAAGGTGATTGGACGAAGGTTCGGGGAGATGTCAGAAGGTCGGTTCTTTACACAGAGAATGATGGGTGCGTGGAATGCACTGCTAGCAGTAGTAGTAGTAAAGGCAGATACAAGAGGGACAGTTAAGCGAATCTTGGATAGTTGCATGGGAGATAGTAAAGTAAAGGGAAGGTGTGTTAGTTGATCTTAGAATGGGATAAAAGTTCAGCACAATGGCTGAAGAGCTGTACTGTGCTGAACTGTTCTATGTTCTATGCTCCACGTTCTTGAGGACAGATGGTATTCAGTGGAATCAATTTCATTGCCAAGGTTCGCTGCATATTTGCAACCTTTCGAAACTCAAGTGAGGAAACTGAAGGATGTTGCGCGTAACTTAAAGAGAAAGCATTGATTATTGAACTCATTGGAAACTAGAGCAAGTCCGTTTCAAAAGTGATTATGGAAGGTAGGAGAAAGTGAGGACTGCAGATGCTGGAGAATCAGAGTCAAAACATGTGGCGCTGGAAAAAGACAACAGGTCAGACAGCATCCGACGATCAGGACAGTCGATGTTTCAGGCAAAAGCCCTCCATTAGGAATCCCACACAGGTTTGTTTGCATCTTTTCTGTTTAATAAACATAATTCATGTGAATGTTCGTACTTCATGGTCAAGTATATCGCTGCTGAACCTTCATGCATTCAATATAATGGGACAGCAAATTCTTATAGATAGGGTATAACTAATTAACTTGGTCAAAATTTAGCAAGACTTGACATGTATTAAATGAAATCTACACTGAAGAACTGTTGTGCAAACCCAATACTAAAAGTGAGGGCATTAAATCCAAGCCATCAGATGCGGATATAAACAATAGGAGATTCTTAGTGGTTCTTTGGTGCACCAGTGGACACTAGGTGAAACTTGAAGAGGGAATGGTCACCGTGGACAAGAAAGTCAAATTGTGAGTGACTGTACCTGTGAACCTGACAACAATTCCAGGAAGCGAGCTTTTTGATGATTTAGATTCATCAAACACCGACTCCTTTATCCATAGATGGAGTACGATATCCAGCTCATTGATAATATCCAGAATTTCCGGCCTACAATCAGGCTTTCAGACCATACAATTCCAATTTCGCTCATCAATGACTCATCAGAATTTACAGACAGAGAGCGAGACAGACAGATAATGTGGAGGAGGAAGGGAAGACAGGTAAAGAAAGAGGAAAGGTATAGAGACTTGAAAAATGCGAGAGATAGAGAACAAATACATGAGAAATGGAGGGGTGAGAGTAGACTGGGTGGAGGAAAGATAAACAGAGAGGGAGGGTAAATATCATAGCTCATGAAGAGACACTGACCTGTCGCTGTTAGAAACTAGTTCACATAATACAAGTGTAAAGGTACAAATCAGAATATATTGAGACAGCTCAGCAGAAGGTACTTGAAATCGGACAGAGAAGCGAAGTCTAGATACCAGCAGCTCAGATTACAATGTTGTTCATAATCTGCTGCGAAGGATCTGGAAGTGACGATAGTTTGGATTGTGCTGCAATCTATCTGGTATGTTGCCAGCCCATCACCTGTGATTGGAAGAAAGCATCTTTGACTCTTCTTCCAAGATGCCAGAGCAGTAGGCGTTGTGCTCCTCTTTGGAAAAGCTGGTACATTCTGTCTGTTGAGCTCCTTAATTTGCGACCATTTCCCTCTGTCTTTTACAGATCTCAGAATGTGTTGCATTTCACGTTAGAATGTCAGAAGCTTACCTGTAAGATCTCACAACACATTGAAGTACCAAAAATTCATTATGCTGAATTTGGCTAGCCTGTTCTGCATTGCCCATTCTATACCTCGGCATCCTTTATCTTCAGCGTTATATCCTGAAACTGATCCCTGCAGGAGACAGTATGCAGCAGGGCAACAAAGCAGTGCTGATGTTATTGACCTACAATTAAGTTTCGACTTTATTTCCTATGTCTGCCCAACAGGTGCTATTCTCTCATGTCTATTTTTCCCTCATACATTCATGCGATGAGGGCGTCACTGGCGAGACAGCATTTAGTGCTCATCTCTAATTGATGTGGGTCTGGAGTCACATGTAGGCCAGATCAGGTAAGGATGGCAATTACCTTCCCTAAAGGACATCGGTGAACTAAATGCTTATTTTCCAATATTCGACAATGGATTCATGGTCATGTTAATCTTTCACTTCCAGAGTTTTGTTGATTTCAAATTCCACCATGTCTCGCAGCTGGATCCGACACCTGGCCCCGAGAACCTTATCTGGATCTCTGAATTAACAATCCGGCAATAATATTACTAAGCCATCGCTCCCCCTACGAAATTAAATCACTGCTAATCATGCGAGAGATAGTGGAATCTGAAATTAACAAAACTCTGAAATTAAAAGATTAAGATGACCATGAATCCATTGTCGAATGTTGGAAATAATGCATTTGGTTCACCGATGTCCTTTAGGGAATGTAACTGCCATCCTTACCTGATCTGGCCTACATGTGACTCCGGATTCCATAAATTGGAATGAGAGTTTATTCAGTTCCATGAAGTTCGTTATTATTTATTGCCATTTCACAATCAACCTTTTTATTATTTTCACTTCATCGTTCTTTTCAACAGTAGAGATGATCTTCTAAATGTGTACTGGTTGGGGGGGGGGGGGGCGGGGGGGAGGTGATTGGTGAAGGGGGGGTGGAATTGGGAAGAGAAACTAATACATTTTTTTATTTGTATTTTTCCTCCAGCATTTCCTCAATTCGTTCATATTTGGAAATTGTCCTATAGTTCAGGGATGGTTTATTGAGCTTGGGATGTTGTCCTATCAAAGAGCGCGATTTCACTTCAAAGTGTATCATAGCACTGAAGATTTAATCAACAATCACGATCGGTCAGAATTTATATATTTGCATTCTTCCTTGATGTACATGACTGATCCGATTGGATTCGCTATTACCCAATGCAACTAAATCTTCTGGGCTTGTGGGTTTGCATCAGAATTGAGTCAGTACGCAGACGAAAAGTGGGAATTAAATGAGAATGGTTTACAGAGATGAATAATTAAAAATATAGTTAATGTCAAAGAGTGCTAATGGTTTTAATTATGCATGTGGGATTGAAGGTCATACATGCAATGGACAGTATGAATAAAACATGGAATGTAACATAGAATTACAACTTGGTGTTATATTTGCAACCTCCAAATAATCTGGCAATTAACCCGCTTGTATACATAATACAACCTTTTAACTCCATTCTGAATTTATTCTGTGTTCCTGCATAAATGAATGGGTTTATGCAGGAACTCAAAAGCTGAAGCATGTATCCAATTTCCTCCAGACTAAATGTTGCCTCATTAACACCAGAACCTGAGTAATAAGAAACATTTACAATGCGTACATAAATTATGGTAATTAAATATAATGTATATAACAGGATGAAGCTGCCAGAGACGGCAAAGAGTAAAATAATAGACTTTCTCCGCTTCTCTATCTCTGGGTCAGCCGATTTCTCTCCATTATTTGGGGTCCTGAGTCTTCTGCGTGCTCTGTTGGCGGCTAGAATGTGCCTGATTGTCAGAGCATTGAGTAGTAGAATCGAAATGAATGGAAAACAGGGAGTCAAAATTACAAGAAACCAGTCATATATGGCCCATGCAAGGGATGTATAGTATGTTAATTTAAATCCGCACAACCAGGCAACATTGTTAATTATGTACAAAGGTTCAAATGTAAAGTACAAAAATGAACTTCGCAGAGAGCTCAATGCACAGATTGTTCCTATTACCCATGCTGCTGTTTTCTTTGTACAGTACCGTGCTTTCAGCTTCGAGCAACAGATGGCCACAAATCGATCGAAGGTAAAGGCGATCGTTAACCAGGCAGAACTGTCAATAGCAGCATAGGTAACAACAATGCGAAGGCGGCATATTGGTGTGATGGACAAATAACTGAATGGGAAATAAATTCCATTGATCCGGTTCAATATTACAGCGGTGATAATCAGCAAGACGTCTGTGACTGCCATTGACACCAGGTAGTAAATAATACATCTGGACAGACCGCATGTGCATCGACACAGAATCACAATAACTACAAAGTTCGCTGTAAGAAATACAGAGAAAAGATCTTGTGGAGGAAATACTGTTGAATGTTTGTGCTTGACAGTACAGGAACGATTGCAGAAATAAAACACTCGACTGGCTGTGAGAACAATAAAACTTTTCGTGGATCTGACTGAAGATTACTTCTAACGTGCCCCTTTTAATTCTCTGTCCATAATAACCATTGAGATGAAGCTATGATACCGCAATGTAATTAACCCGAACAAAGATCAATAGTATATCAAAAAACAGTTTGAAGTCATCATTGGAACAGAAAATCAAAACCCCTTCTCACAGCAGTTATAGTCTCTTCCATTCTCTGCCCTTGTACAGAAGATACAAAAACTTAAACAGATGTCCCAAAGGTTTCAAGAACAGCTTCGTCCCCACTGTTATTAGACATCTGAACGGACCTCTCATATTTCAAATTCAACGTTGATTTCGCTCTTTGTGCACCTTCTCTGCAGCCATAACACATTATTCTTCATTCTCTTTTATTACCCAGCGCACTTTGCATTATGATCCAACTGTACTCATGCAAAAGAAAACTTATCACTGGACCCAGGTACATGTGACAGTAATGAATCAAATCAAATCAAACAAAAACAAACCAAATCAAATCTTCAAATGAAAAAAGAATCTGAATCTGACAGAAAATAGAACAGATGAAAAACAATAATGCAACATTTAATAAGCATGGAAACAAAACAGATCTGGTTAATATATTATTGAGCAAAGGACATGCCCTCCCTTACTAAAATTTGGCACAGTCATTACATTTTAGAAAGTTTTGCTGCCGCTTTATATCCACATTCCCCAGTAATGTGGAAGCAGGCCATTCACCGAGTCAGGTCCACACCAACCCACTGGAAGCATTTCACTCACGCCCAACCTAATACTCTATCCCAGCATTTCACATAGCCTGTCCACCAAGCCAACAGATCCCTATATTGTGGGAGGAAACTTCAGCCCACAGATGAAACCAAAGAAGACAATGGTAGATTATGCAAACTCCTCTCTGACAGTCACCACAGGGTGGAATAGAATGGAGATCCATGGCACTCTTAGGTAACAGTGCTAAACACTGAGTTTTTGATAGAAAAAAACTCCTCATCTTGATAATGAATTAGACAATCTTCTTTCCTGCCAGAATATCTGTTATCACACAAGAAAATTATCGCAAATGTCTTCTGTTGATTATCTGAACTTTTGTTCTTGTAGCAACTTGTTCAGAGAATGGATCACTGAGAAATTCAAAACCTCACAAGGGACAACTGTTTTTCATCATTTATATACATGTTTTGGATATGAATATAGAAATCTTGATCTCAGAGAATAATGGGAACTGAATCTGATGGCCAATGGACCGAGAAGTGGCAGTTGCAAGTTAATTTAGATAAATGTGAGGAATTGCCTTTTGGTCAGGCAAATCAGAGTCGGACTTATACAGTCTATTGTAGGGCGCTGGCGAGTTTTGCCAATGACGGACATCTACAGGTACAGGCATGTAATTTCTTGAAAGTAGAGTCGTAAGTGGACAGGGCCACAAGAAGACGTTCGGCATGCTTGCCTTTATTAGTAAGATCATTGAGTATAGGAGCTGAAACATCATTTTGCAGCTGAACGGGACATTGGTGAGGCCACTCTGAGAAGACTGGATACAATCTGGTCGCCCTTTTCTAGAAAGCATGTTGGTGGAGGAGAGATTTATGAGATGTTGCGGGGACTGGAAGATTTGAATTATATCGAGGGGCTGAACACGATAGGACCTTTCTCCCGCAGAGTCGAAGGTTGAGAGGTGAGCTGACAGCTTGCTTTTATAATAGCATGAGTGACTTGGATCGACTGAATAGCCAAATTCCTGCGGTGGGGGAGTCCAAATATAGAGTGTATAGATTTATGTTGTGAGTGGATCGACTTAATAAAGGACCTGCAGAGGATGGTCTATGCGTTGCACAATCTGCCAGAAGAAATGGTGAAGGCTGATACATTACAGCATGCAAAAGGTATCTAGATGTGTAAATGAATATGAAGAGTTCAGAGGGATATAGGCCATATTAGATTACATTACATTATTACAGCGTGGAATCGGGCCCTTTGGCCCAACAAGTACACACCGACCCTCCAATGAGCAACTCATCCAGACCCATTCCTCTTCATTTATCCCTTCACCAAACACGATGGGCAATTTAGCATGGCCAATTCACCCTAACTTGCACATTTTTGGCCTGTGGGAGGAAACCGGAGCATCCAGAGGAAACCTCCGCAGACGCAGGGAGAATGTGCCAACTCCACACAGACAAACGCCTGAGATGGGAATTGAACCCGCGTCTCTGGCGCTGCGCTGCAGCAGTGCAGACAAAATAGCAGAAAGACAGGATGGAATACAGCTGGCACGGATGAGCTCGTGCAAAGTGTCTACTAGCTTGTTGTGTGAATATGTGACTCCACCTTATTATCAGAACTATAATTTGCTAAATTAGTTCAGTGGATTAATTCAGAAATTATAACGTATTTCGTATTGCTGGATCAATGAACTGTTTGTTGAGAAAATTAATCTCACCATGAATCCCAATCACACATAAGTATCTGTACGATAGCAATGTAAAATTTCCAAATAGGAAGTGCCAATAGTTACATGGAACGACATTTGCACGACATCAGTAATTCAAATTCGTCTGCAGAAATAATATTAAAAAGTATACATGCTCCTTGTAATGTGGAAATTCAATAAAAGCATGATTATTTCAATGACAATTCACTCACGCCTGTGCATCGTGGCAATACTGTGATATGTTATCGTCGAACCCCAGTATAGGTATGGCCATAAAACAGCAATTTCTATCTGATTATATCGTTTTCAATGACCCATACTTCCAGTAAGAACACGAACATAGTACAATTGGGTTAACATCGAGTGTCCACAGACTAAATGATGCAAAATATGAATTTATGGAAATGATCATGCGTAGAATCCAAGTCATTGAACAGGAGCATGGTCACTTTGAAAGTGAATAAATTATACCATAAATTTTGGAAACTCTTTCTCCGCAGTTTAATATAAAATGCTCACTTTAACAGCCAGTAATATTCAAACAGAGTCATGGCATAACAGAAGACCAATTTGCTCCCGGAAAGACGTGAAGTAACTACATAATGCCGTAGAAATTTCCCAGTTAAATCTCAAATGTTAAACCTTTCAGATGAGGAAATCCTATCTGCAATTTGAAAAATTCATATAGACTATCATCATTCCCTTCACCATAACTGAGTGCGTTACCTGGAACCCCGATAGCTGCAATGATGGGATAGTAAATGGCAAACACCAGACCTTTTGGTATTCCATGCATATCTATCAGCTGCCTTGGTAAATTTCTGCAATACGCAGAAGAGAAGTAACACTTATCCATGATTACAGGCTCCAGGGACACAATTAGCCAGTTTGAATTTTTTGAAAGGAAAAGAAGCGAATCACAGTCATTGAAGCAAAATGCCCAGCTACTCTTGGGATCATATTTATTCTTTGATAGAATAGATAGCTCTTAAAAGTATGGGAGTCCAAAATGAAATCCAAGAGACTGCAATAAGACTTAAGTTACATTTTCTCTGCATAGGAGCCTTGGAAAAGGAATAGGCTATTCAGCGGCTCGAATATGTTCTTCCTTTCAATGCAATCTTGTCTGTCTGGTGACCGAAGTCCACAAACCTGCCTTTGGGCCATATCTTTTATTAACCTTTCCGAACAAAAGTAAAAGCTATTGGACATTTACAGTTAATAACAGATCTAGCAGAAAAGAAAACCGAAACTGCCTGGAATAATTTACAAAATAAGTTCACGGGTCCCGACATTGTCAGGGCTTATTTCCTTGATTTCAGCAGAAAGCATAAATGGCGAGAAATACGCTGTTTTAACTGTGAACACAACCATTTCCTCGACCTGAGCCTTATTTAGTCTGCGTGATCACGGGTGATGTGGAGACCATTCCACATCTTCACGAGACTGTGAATGAGCCTCGTCATCATTTCGTACACTCAGTATGTGAAATGCTTTCGACACGGTTGCCTTCAGTGTGGCATAGCCCAGTCACATACAATAACACGTGCTGTGGCAAGGTTTATTTAAACACCAGTATATTAAGCGTGACATAGTCCAGTAACTTCATTCAAAGTGGCTCACTTACACACAAAATAAAACAAAGGACAAAGAGCTCCAAGGATGGTGATTGAAACAAAATTAATTTAGAAGAGTAAATATCTATCAATCTTTAAAGTCTGGTTGAAGATTTGTAGCTCGGGTGTCCGTTGTTGTGGTTCTGTTCGCCGAGCTGGAAGTTTTTGCTGCAAACCTTTCGTTCCCTGGCTAGGGAACATCATCAGTGCTGTTGGAGCCTCGTGTGAAGCGCTGCTTTGATGTTTCTTCAGTATTTATATTGGTTTGTTCTTGCCGCTTCCGGGTGTCAGTTTCAGCTGCAGTTATTTGTATGTGGGGCCCAGGTCGATGCGTCTGTTGATGGATGTTCTTGCCGTTTCCGGGTGTCAGTTTCAGCTGTAGTGGTTTGTATATGGTGTCCAGGTCAATGAGTCTGTTGATGGAGTTTGAGATGAATGCCATGCTTCTAGGAATTCTCTGGCTGTTCTCTGTCTGGCTTGTCCTATGATAGTGGTGTTTTCCCAGTCTGAATTTGAATCATCAGCAAACTTACTAACCCACCCTTACATTTCTTCATCCAATTCGTTTATAAAAACTCCAAGAACAGATCCCTGCGGGACACCACTGGTCACTAACCTCCAGGTGGAATACTTTCAATCCACAACCACTCGCTGTCTTCTCTGAACCAGCCAATTCTGTACCCAAACAGCCAAATTTCCCTGCATCCCATTCCTCCTAACTTCCTGTATGAGCCTACCGTGTGGAACCTTACCAATTGCCTGACTGAAATCCACAGCTCGACCTTCATCAAACTGTCTCGTCACATCCTCAAAGAAATCAATAAGGCTTGTGAGGCATGACCTTCTCCTCACAAAGCCACGCTGACTACCTTTAATCAGACTATGTTTTTCTAAATAGTCATAAATTCTATCTCTCAGATAGAGAAGCATCTTTCCACTACCTTGCTTACAACGGGCATAAGATGACCAGTTTGTAATTCCCAGGAATTTCCCTATTCCCATTCTTGAACAGAGGAACAACATTCAACTCCCTCCAGTCATTTGGTACTACTCCCTGGAGAGGTTGCAAAGGTAATCGCAAGCGGTGCAGCAGTCTCATTCCTCGCATCCTGTGGGAACATTTTAATGCATCTGGTCCAGCTCTGGGGACTTATCTATCTTGATGCTTCCCAGAATTTCCAGCACATCCACCTCCTTAATAGTGGACTGTTCAAGCCTAATAACCTGGTCCATGGTTTTCTCACAACCAAAAATGTTCCTCTCTCTCATGGGTACTGATGCAAAAAAAAACTCATTTTAAGCATCACTACCTCTTCGCTCCAGGCGCAAGTTGCCTCTCCTCCCACCCCCCACATTCCTGCTCCCCTCATTGCATTTTGTTTTCATTCCTCGCTATCCTGTAAACATCTAAAATGATGCCAGATTCTTGCTTCCTCAACTTTAAGTAAGCTTCCTTTTTCCTCTTCACGAGAAGCTCCACATCTTTTGTCATCCAAGACACCTTCACCCTGCCATTCCTTGCCTGTCTCAGTGGGGCAAAATTATTCAACACTCGCAAAAAGTGCTTATTAAACAGCCTGCACATTTCTGTTGTGTATTTCCCAGAAAACAATTGTTCCCAATTTGTTCTCCACAGCTGTTGTTGCCGGGGAGGATCCTAAGGGTTAGAATCAAGCAACATTTGGATAATCAAGATCTGATTAGTGATAGTCAGCATGGATTTGTGCACAGAATGTCATGTTGGACCATTCTTCGAGAGTTTTCTTAGATTTGGAGGTGCCAGAATTGTACTGGGGTGTACAAAGTTAAAAATCACAACATCAGGATATAGTCCAACAGGTTTATTTGGATGTATTAGCTTTCAGACTGCTGCTCCTTCATCAGGTGGCTTGGATTATAAGAACAAAGGACACAGAATTTATCGTAAATGTTTGCAGTGTGACGCAACTGAAATTATATGCCGAAAAAGACCTGGATTGTTTGTTTAGTCTCTCATCTTTTACAATGACCATGTTAGCTTTAGTTCTTTCATATGTAAATCCCAGAACTTTTTTTTCGATTTACATTCTCCAGTTAAATTTAACAGTCGGTGCCATGTCAACTTAGAGTTTTTCAAAAGGTAACCAAAAAGCTAGATGAGGTTAAGGTAGTGCATGTTGCCAGCATGGACTTTATGAGGGCTCTTAACAAGGTCACACATGGTAAGCTAGTCATGATGGTTAGGTCGCATGGGAACCAGATAGAGAAAAATAATTGAATTCAAAATTGCCACGATGGTAGGAAACAAAGGGTGATGCTTGAAGCTTCCTGCTGAGACTGGAGACCTGTGACTAGTGGTGTGCCACAGGGATCGGTCCTAGGACATTTATTATTTGTTATTTAAATAAATTATCCCGATGTGAGTTTACACGTCATGATCACAATGTTTGGGCATGCTACAAAATTAGGAGGTATTGTTAATAGCAAGAAAGTTTATCGAAAATTGCAGAGGAATCTTGATCAAATGGGGAAGTGGGCTGAGGATAGGTAAAGGCAGTTAATTCAGATCAGTGTGACGTTTTTGCACTTTGGAAAGTCAAGCCAAGACAGGCGTTACAGAGTAAATAGTAAGGTTCTGAAGGGAATTGTTGAACAGAGGCACCTCGAAGAACAATTACAGCATTTGTTTGAAAGCGGTGTCGCAGGTTGACAGGTTGGTGAAGACGTAATTCACATATTGGCCTTCATTGGTCGAAGCATTAAGTATAGGAGTTGAGTCCTTTTGTTATAGTGCGTGAGTCCTTGGTGAGGCCTCGCTTAGAGTATTGTGAGTAATTTTGCTCGCTCTGTTGTAGGAAAGGCATAGTTCAAAGGAAAGCGTGCAAAAAAAAGAGTTAAAAGAACGTTGCCAGATCTAGTCGACCTGAGGTACAGGGAGGGGTTGACGAGGATAAGAATTGGAACCTTGGAATACATTCAAACGTAGGAATGTGAGGGGCTGACATACTGAGGTGGACAAAATCACGAGAGGTATAAGGAGCATGAATGCATGTTCTGTTTGTCCCAGGGTGGGGAATTGAAAACTAGAGGGCATAGGTTTAAGGTCAGAGGGAAAAATCTTCAGAAGGATGTGAGGGGCAACTTCTTCACGCAGATGGAATATGGAATGGGTTGTCAGAGAAAGTGGTTGAGGCAGCTGCAATAACGCCTTTTAATGAAAAAACGTTTGGATAGGTTTTAAAGGGATATGGAGCAAATACGGGCAATTAGAGCTAGTTAAGTGTGTACCATTGTCAGCATGAACCAGTTTGGGCCGAAGGGCCTGTTTCCATCCAGTATTACTGTATGGCGCTTTGACTTAATAAATCGTTTGCATGTTGTAGACAAGTTGGAAGTGGGATTCCCCAGGATTTGATGTTGGACCCTTGCTTTTTGTGAGATTATTAGAAAAGATTTGGAGCTGGGTGTTGAGGACAAAATTTCTAAATTTGCAGATCATACCAAGAACGAATTGTGAGAATGACGCCCAGCAACTTCAGAGTGACATTGACAAGTTGACCAATTGAGTAGACACCAGGTAGATGAAATTCAGTGCAAAGAAATGTGATGCAATCCATTTTTGCAGAAAAGAAGAATCACTGACAGAGAGTATAGGCTCAATGATGCAACGCGGGGTTCACGTGCATAATACTCTGAAGTTTGCTTGAACAGTTAACACAGTTGTAATGAAAGCTGAAAGGATCCATGAATTTTTAAGTAGAAGCATTGATTATAAAGGGAAGCAATTAATGCTACATCTCCGTAAATTATTGATGAGACCACGTTGGGAATATTGTATTCAGTTATGGGTACACTATTTAAGGATGTTGAAGCTTTGGACAAAGCGCAAAGGAGTTTAACCAGGATGATGTCAGGGATGAGGGATATTTAATGCAATGGAAGATCCGAGATACAGGGATCATCCTCTTTGGAACAGAGAATCACCTCACTGAGATGTTCAAATTATGAACAGTTTTTGACTGGGTAAAGAAGGATTTTCTATTCCTACTAGTGCGTATCACACTAACAACTAGTGACAAATTAAGAATACCAGCAAGAGAGCTGGAAGTGATACAAGGGGAAAGATTTTGTTCCAAGAATTTCAAGGATTTGGAATCCATTGCCAGCGCAAGTGGTGGAGGTGAGACAATTGAATATATATTCGAAAATGATGAAGTTAGATGGCTCTGGAGATAGGGCTGGAGAATGGAGCGATTAGTTTGGGAACTAGTGCAGACACGTTCGACTCCAGCTCATTGACTGCAGGTCTGCTTTCAACACCATCATCCCCTCCAGACTGATCTCAAAATTCCGTAACCTTGGTCTCGGCTGCGCCCTCTGCAACGGGATCCTCAGCATTCTGGCCGACAGAGCCCAATTAGTTAGGAAAGGTAACAGCACCTCCTCCACAGCAATACTCTACACTGGAACTCCTGATCCAAGGATGAGGCTTTAGCCCACTACTGTACTTTATGTACCCCCACATCTGTGATGTCAAATTCTGAGCGAACACCACGTGCAAGTTCATCAAATATACCACTGTAGCAGGACAGACATCTAACAGTGATGAGTTAAAATGCAGATGGAAGATAGAAAGCTTGGTGGCCGGCTGCAATGAGAACTGCCTTTCTCTCAGCGTTGGCAAAATTAAATTACTGATTCTTGACTTCAGAAAGAAAGGAGGGCAACAGGCCCACATCTAAATGAATGGGACTGAGAATGAGAGGGTGGAGATTGTGAAATCCTTCAGAGAGACGATAACCGACAAACCATCCTGGACTTTCCATGTAGATGCAACGGTCAATAAGGCACAACAACGTCTCTTCTTCCTCAGGCAGTTGAGGAAATTGGGCATGCCCATAACCACCTTAACCA
Organism: Hemiscyllium ocellatum; assembly: GCF_020745735.1. Taxonomy (NCBI): domain Eukaryota; kingdom Metazoa; phylum Chordata; class Chondrichthyes; order Orectolobiformes; family Hemiscylliidae; genus Hemiscyllium; species Hemiscyllium ocellatum. Next base: position 8,873,705 of record NC_083427.1, read on the forward strand.
ACTTCCTCAGATGCACGATTAAAACTCTACTGCCCAGGCAGCACAGTGGCTCAGTGGTTAGCACTGTTGCTTCACAGAGTCAGGCACACAGTTTTGATTCCAGCCTCAGGCGACTGTCTGTGTGGAGTTTGCTCATTTTCCCCGTGTTTGCGTGGCTTCCCTCTGGGTGCTCCCGTTTCCTCCCACAATCCATTAATGTGTGGGTTTGGTGATGCTAAATTGCACATAGTGTTCTGGTTAGGTGCATTAGTCAAGGGTAAATGTTGAGTAATGGCGTAGCGGAATAGGTTTGGGAGGTATACTCTTCGGAGGGTCAGTGTGGTCTTGAGCTGAACGGCCTGTTTCCAAACTGTAGGGGTTCTATGTTTGTATGGATGCGTAACGGCCTGATATGGCAACTGTTCTGTCCAGGACTATAAGAAACTACAGACGGTGCTTTGCATAACTCATACCATCGGGAGGCCAACTTTCTATCGACAGTCTTCATTTACATGGCTTGCTGCAGAGGAAAGGTTCCCAACATCATCAAAGACCCAACGCACCCCAGTGATGATCTCCTACAACCTCTGCCGTTAGACAAATGATATAGAACCCTGAACACACGCACCAAAAGATTCAGCAACACCTACTTCTCGGCCGTTATTGGCTTGCTGAATACACTCTCGAGCGTAAAACAAAGTTGATCGTGCTAACATTGACCTTGCTGAGCACACATAATGTACAATATAATCTGTTAGCCTCTAAGTCTTCATATAGCCTCTGATCTGTACATTCTTGTCTCACTGTGATCTGCCTTTCCTACAAAGAAACAAGGTTGTTCACCGTGCTTCTGTACACGTGACAAGCAATCGATCCAGTCGTACCAGATAAAACTGCATGAATACAATATAACGAAACGAAGAATGCAGTATTACGGTGCAGACAGAGAGCGAAATCAGAATAGCATTTGAGACGTCGGTTCAAACGTTCTTGAATCTATTCGCACGCGCAGAACATATACAACAGAATTGCACAGTGCAGAAATGGGCGCTTCAGTCTATGATACTGTGCTGAACCTGACGCCAAATTAAACTGATCATTTCGGTCTGCCCTTGGTCCTTATCCCTCCACTTCTTGCATATTCATGTGCTTATCTAAGCGTCTGTTAAATGCCCATATCATATTTGTCTCCAGCAGCACTTCTGCCATCTCATTCCAAACTCCGACCACTCCTTGTCAAATAAACCTGCCACTCATATCTCCTTTGAACATTTTTTCTCTCACTGTAAATGCATGTCCCCGAGATTCTAAAGATTTCAGCGCCAGGAATAAGATTCTGACCGTCAGCCCTATGCAGCCCATGATTTTGTAAATGCTGTCAAGTCTTCCCTCAGCCCCGACCACTCCAATGAGAACAACCTCACAGCGCCAGAGACCCATGTTCAGTTCCCGCCTGAGGAAACTCTCTGTGTGGAGTTGCACATTCTCCCATTGTCTGCGTGGATTTCCTCCGGGTACTCCGGTTTCCTCCCATAGTCCAAAAATGTGCAGGTTAGGTGAATTGGCCACGCTGACTGGGATAGCTGTGGATAATGTGGAGGATTGTCAGAGCGTCTTACAGGAAATAGATACGCTGGAGACATCAGCAAAGAAATGATAGACAGAGTTTAATGCTGACAGGTATGAGGTGATCCATTTTGGTAGATCTAATACAGAGGAGCATTATGCAGTAAATGGAAGAAATTTTAAGAGCATCAATATTAAAAGTAATCTGGACGGACAAGTCTTCATTGTCTGAAAGTGTCAACACAAGTGGAAAGGTAGTCAAAAAGACATACAGCATTCTTATCGTCCTAGGCTGAGGGATGGAGTTTAAACATTGGCAAGACATGTTGCAGCTCTACAGAACTTTATTAAGGCTACTGTTGGAATATTGAGCACAGGGCTGCTTGCCACATTTTCCGAAGAATGTGGAGTCTTTCCAGAGGGCACAGAAATGGTGTATCAGAATGTTGCCCCGTTTGGATGGTTTTGTAATGATTAAAAGAAAAACTGGCTTGATTTCACTTGAACATTGAAGGATGAGGGGCGACCTGACAGAAGCTCAACCATTATAAAATGTACGGACAAACTGAATAGTCAGAGTCCGTTTCTCATAGTAGATATATAATTTACTGGGTGGCATAGGTTCACGGTGAAAGGAAGTATGTTCCAAGGAGATGTGAATGGCAAATATTTTATGCTGTTGGCAGTAAGTGTCTGGGGCGTGCTACCAAGGAGATGGTTCGGCGAATACGATAGCAATTCATAGAAGACATCTTGACAAATATATGGAGAGGCAGCGAATAAAGGGCTATGTCTCGAATATTGTCCTTTCTTTAGGTTTAGAAAAACATGACGCATATGCACAGTCTTGGCGGCCCAGAGGAATTGTACCTCGGCTGATTTGATCTATGCATTCCTTGATTTCTCGACATTGTTGGTGCCAGGTCTGTTGAATTTCTCCAGCAATTTCTGCTGTATTCAGGAAACTTCTTACTGTCTGCAAAGCATTGCAAGAAGCCTATCTGGGAGGTCTCATAACATGTAGCATTGTTGGAGTAGCAAATATTGGTATTTTTACATTAGAGTGAATTCAGGTTCGCCTGTTTGACAACAGCCATTCTGTATCTCTTGCATCTACTCTTTTTAGTGTGATTTAAGAAATAGATCCCTGCAGGAGGCGAGCAAACTGGCTGTATGCAACAGGTAAGCAACACAACAGCTGCTGTTATTGACCAACAAGTACGATTCTACCTTTGATTCCCATACCTGTAAACTATATAGTATTTCCGTAAGGTATTTTTCGATGAAATTAGATTACTGTCAAGCACTGGTGAGTATCTAACATTGATGGTATTGGAAGAGAAAGTTTATTCGTTATCATGAAGTTTATGAACATTTGTTGATATTTCCAGTTGAAAACATGCACTTCGGGCGATGCTGCTACTTTAACAAAGTTAGGTTTGCTTGGTTCTTACCTCACATGGGTTATAAACGCATAGATTCCAATTTGTCTTGTTTGGGTAGGTTTTAGGGCCGATTTGAATATAGATAACAGATGCTTCCTCAGGAAAACAAGACTTTCAAATTTAGAAAATGTGCAATGAAAGGGGAGTGCACTGTTTCTCCCACCTCAGCTCTCTCTAGTTTGGTTTTGTTTGCTTTCAGCAAGCAGTCAGCTTCTTGAGTCTGCTGGTCAAAGAAAGAGTTCCATCCTGATCCTCTCTGACTATGACATCTCCCCTTCAGAACCTGTGTTTGATTTGACCTTTTTTTTTGCCAAGACTGTGTTTCTAGGAAAGTTGCAAGTATTTGGAATAGCATCATTAAGTTGCAAAAGAGTCGATTTGGGTTTAAAATTGTGAAGTTATCGTATTTACTTTTCTATTTTGTTTGTGTTTTATTTGTAAGCTTTCAAAAAAATTCTGTTTCGCTTAAATATAAATGTCTGGGGCAGTTTATCATTCCTGGGATATCTACTCTGTACCTACCTAAATCCACTGGCAAAATTTGAGTAAGAGCGAATTTCTCGAATTATGTTGAGTGGGTCTATCAGAACGTGACAGATCTTGGCTTTTTGCAGGATTTGTTCTACCATTCCAAATCGGGATTAAAAGTGTTGGACATGAAAGGCAGCGAGTGGTAAGGAATAGTGTCTTTTGCTCTGGGAATTGATTTCGTTTGGTAAAAATAATGGTTGAGATGTTAATAGCTGTTCTGTCGCAAAGAGTTTTCTGGGTGTGCTCGAAGTGACTTTGGAGATCTACAAAAGGAAAAGCTGCTGAAATTGGCAGTCAAGCTGGAGTTGGGACCGTCTCCATCCGTGAGGAAACGAGAGGCAATTACAACAATAGGTCAGCATTTAGATTTGCTGGGAATGCCATCAGAATATTTAGAGGTGGCTAAGGTTCAATTAAAAATGAAGCATCTTGAGTTCGAAGCAAAAGAAATGGAAATGGCAAACGAAAGAAACCCTTTGCATTGCGATTAAAAGCAGAGGAAAGCAAAAACTAACAAATCGCTTTAGCAGAACAAAAGGAAAAATAAAGAAAAGGAGAGAGAGAAGGAGAGAAGATGAGCAAGAGGAAAGGAGGAGAGAGGGAGTTTGAACTTTAGAAGTTGGCACTTTGACAGGAAAGTCATCTTAAAAGGATGAAGATGAAGGCTGAAGTTAAGCTTAGTGAGGAAGAGAGTGGGGATAAGCAAACCTATGGTAGCAGAAGGCTCGGTAAGAATGTGTGTTTAAATATATCAAAACATTGCCTAAATTTAATGTGAAGGATGGGAAAGCGTTTATCATCTCATTTGAAAAGTTAGCTAAGCAAGTGCAGTGGCCAGTGACCGTGTGGGATTTGTTGATCCAAACAGAACTTGTAAGTAGAGCCATTGAGGTATTGGCATCACGATCAGTGCAGGTATCTGCATGAGGAGGTGAAGAAAGCCGTCTTAAGTGAATTTGAGCTTGTATCAGAGACCTAATATACAACGTTCAGGAATCTAAGAAGGCACTCTGGTTCAATCTACATTGAGTTTGAAAGGATCAAACAAAATAATTTTGGGATACGGATCACAGCATTATGAATAGAGCAAACCCAACACGCTCTGAGAGAGGCATTATTCTGGACGAGTTCATTAATACACTTCCTGAGGTAGTGAGAACTCATGTAGAAGAGCAGAGAGATAAAACGGTAAGACGTGCAACTGAAATGGCTGATGATGATGAGTTTGTCAACAAATCAAAGTTTGGCCTTTAACATCAATATCAATCCGTGAGGGATGGAAATTGCAGCAAAGAGAAATCCTCACGTGGTAAGGAAAGATATATCTCGGTGATGGTGGTAAGGGTAACTTACCACAGTGTAAAAAGCGAAACCCTTGAAGGGGAAGGAGAAGGTTAAAGGCTCCAGTGTCTTCACTGTGATGAAGTAGGCCACGTGAAGTCACAGTGTTGGTGAGTTAGTAAAAGCACTGGGAAGCCAAACGTAGGAAAACAGGATGAGCCAGTCAATTTTGTTGCAGTGGTCCCAGAAAGCACAGTGGAGGCTAGAATGCTGCTCAAGAATGTACAACCTGTTCGGACATTGTTCAGGTGGAATTTTCAGATCTTGTGAAACTATATACCTGCGAAGGTAAAGTTTACTTGCATACGCCAACACAGGTAAAGTAATTACAATATTAAAGACACAGGATCCTCTTCACCATTAATGTTACGGATGAGGAGATATGTACCTCAGAAGGATTATTTTCAGAAAAAAAAGTGCTCGTAACGGGAATTCACTGTAAGACAAGTAATGTTAAGTTACAAAAAGTGAAGTTTGAGTGTCCGAATGCAAGTGACAGCCTGAAAGCTGTGTTAAACACTGCCGCAGAATCATACACACCTAATTACGTGGAGCTGTTTAAGCTGGCTATTGATGAAAGTGATGTGTGTGTCAGCGTTGTGGTCTTTCAAGAAGACGACAAGAAAAAAAAAGACACATCGGGTATTTCTTTAGGAAATTGAACATTCGTCGGCAGAAATATTCGACAGTTGGGAAAAAAATGAGCTTAGTGTTGGTGTTACAACCTTTCAACGATTTTGTTATGAGAACCATATAGTATGATCATAACCCATTGAAGTTTGTGGAAACATTTAACGAGAAAATCCCGATTGTTTAGGTGGAACTTGTTATTACAATCGTTCAATTTGGAAATTTTGCATGTGGCAGGACGAGAAAAGTGACAGGCGTTACATTGTAGAGATAAAAACAATGACTGCAGATGCTGGAAACCAGATTCTGGATTAGTGGTGCTGGAAGAGCACAGCAGTTCAAGGCAGCATGCAAAGATGAAGGGCTTTTGCCCGAAACGTCGATTTCGCTGCAGTCTGGACGCTGCCTGAACTGCAGTGCTCTTCCAGCACCACTAATCCAGAAACATTGTAGAGACTTCAGTGAGAAATGGAAGCGTTTGGTGGCTGGAGTAAATGGACTGAAACAGAATGTAGTGATTCATGTTTGCATGTTTATAATCAATGAAATGTGTGTGGATGTTGTCGTGAACTGACAGTGTAAGATTAAGAGGTTTTCAAATGAAGCCATCTTTGCAGATTAATGGTTCCCTTTTTATGGCAGGTGGTGTGACGATGCTACTCTTCTGACAAGTCTAGGTTGCCGTTGGTTTTCTTTTAGAGGATTCATAAATGCACAGACTCCAATATGACTGATTTGGATGAGTTTGATTACAGCTAACAGATACTGTCTCGGACGAAAAGCTGTCAAGTCGAAAAAAATAGACTTGGACAATAATAGGGGAGTCGTCATTTCTCCTAGCACAGGTTTTTTTTTGGTTTGTTTGGGTTTGACTTGATTTCCTTAAGCAGTCAGCTTTTTGAGGCTGCTGGTGAAAGTAACAGTTCCAAGCTGATCTTTTCTGTCCCTGACATCTCTCCTGTAAGAACCTGGGTTTGAGTTTATCCTTTTTGCCAAGGCGGTGTCTATGGGGGTATTGCAATTATTTGGAACAGCACCATTAAGTTACTATCGAATCAACTGGGGTTTTAAATAGTTAAGTTAATCTATGCTCTGTTCTCTTTTCTTGGTTTTTCATTCAGCAATCTTGCAAATAAAGTCTGGTTGGGGCAGTTGCATCACGCCTGGAATATTCACTAAACACCTACATTAAACAACTAGCAAAGTTAGCATCCGAGCTACGTTCTTGAAGTGATTTGTGAGGGTCTCCCCGAGTCCATAAGGCATTAAATCCATTTATCATGCTTGTTAACAGTAGAGATGATATTCTAATTATGAATAAAAAAGGGAAGGAAGGAAGCTAATATAATTTTAATTGTATTTTTCCTCCAGTATTTACTCAGTTCGTCGCGATTGGGCACAGCCTTGTGATTCTGGTACTTTTTTGGAAAAAAAAAGTATATTTGACATGGAAGAGTATCTTCTCATTTCAAAGCATATCACAGCACGAAAGATGAAACAACATTTAGGACAGGTCTAAATTCCACTTTTTCATTATTCCAGTGCATGCACGACTGAACCGAATGTCTTGGCAATTCCACTATGAGACTAAAACGTCTGGGATTGTGTGCTTGCATCAGAATTGAGTCAGTATACACATCAAAAGAGAAAACTGAATGAGCACAATTTACAATGGCGAATTGTGGATAGTTAAACCTCTAGCCAATATCAGTGAATTGGCTTCAAGTAAAGCATTTGGGACTGAGGGTCGAACATGAGACGGTTACACAATTAAAATGTGGAACGCAACACCCTTTAAATCATTCAATTAGTTTGGCAATTAAAGTGTATGGATAGATAAGTGTATTCTTCAACGCCATTCTGAATTCACCCTGAGTTCCTGCATAAATGAATGGGTTTATATCGGAACCCAAAAGCTGAAGCATGGATCCAATTTCCTCCAGACTAAATGATGCCTCACTGTTGTCAGAACCTGTGTAATAAGGAACATTTGCAATTCGTACATAAACTATGGTCATGAAATATATTGAGTATAACAGGACGAAGCTGCTAGAGATGGCAAAGAGTAAAATAATAGACTTTCTCCGCTTCTCCATCTCTGGGTCACTCTGCTTCTTTTCAATATTTGGGTTCCGGAATCTCCTGCGTGCTCTGTTGGCAGCCAGAATGTGCCTGATTGTTACAGAATTGAGCAGTAAGATCGAAATAAGGAGTCAAAATGACATGGAACCAGTCATATATGGTCCATGCAAGGGATGTATAGTATGTTAATTTAAATGCACACAACCAGGCAACATTGTTAATGACGTACAAAGGTTCAAACATAAAGTACAAAACGGAATTTCTCAGACAACTCAGTACGTAGATTGTTCCTATTACCCATGCTGCTGTTTTCTTTGTACAGTACCGTGCTTTCAGCTTCGAGCAACAGATGGCCACAAATCGATCGAAGGTAAAAGCGATCGTTAACCAGACAGAACTGTCAATAGCAGAATAGGTTACAACAATGCGAAGGCTGCATATTGGTGTGATAGTCAAATAACTGAATGGGAAATAAATTCCAGTGATCCGGTTCAATATTACAGCGGTGATAATGAGCAAGAGGTCTGTCACTGCCATGGACACCAGGTAACAAATGATAAATTTAGACAGACCACATCTGTTTCGACACAGAATCACAATAACTGCAAAATTCCCTGTAGAAAATAAGACAGAAGATTGCATGGAGTAAGGCAGTTCAATGTTTGTGCATGAGAATGTGGAAGCACCTGTACAAACAAGACTCTGAAAAGCTTAAACACAATTAACAACAAATTCCAGAACAGCATCTCTCCCACTGTTATTAGACTTCCAAACGTATTTCACAAATTTTACATGTGAGTTTGATATTGCTTTTCATACATCTTCTCTGCAGCCGTGGCGTTCTATTCAGAAATGTTTTATTACGCTAATGCACTTTGCATGATGATGTGTTTGTACTGCATACAAAACCAATCTTTTCACTGCACCTCGGTACATGTGACAATAATTAATTAAATACTGGGTTCGAAAATGATGACAGCAAATATTACAGGTGAAAGCGAATAATACAATATATAAGCATGGATTTCAAACAAGCATGGTTAATATTTTGCTGAGGAATTGAACAGTCGTCTTTCCTGACAGAATCTTTGGATCACTACTTCATTTGCCGTTCATTGGAATTTTTTTCTTGCTCTGACTAAGTTTTAAAGAAAACATGGCAACTCGTATAGAGAAAGGATCCCTGAGGAAGTGACAGGACTGATGCTGGATTCACTGCTTTCTTTCATTCATGTAAATAATTTGGATGTGAATACAACAGCCACAGTTAGTAGGTTTGAAGGGAACACCATATAAGTGATATTCTGGACGGTGAAGAAGATCATGTCAGAGCACAACGGCACATTAATCTGATGACTAATGGGCTGACAATTAGCAGGTGATGTTTAATTTTAACAAATGTAAGATATTGCATTTAGCTAAGACTAAACGAGTCAGGACTCATACATTTAATACTAGCTTCCCTGGAAATGTTGCCAAACAAAGTGACGTGGAGGTGCGGAGTTCCTGGGATGCGGAGTAACAGTGTTTTGCAGAATATATTTGCATGCTTGCCTTCATTGGTCAGAACATTTGATATGGGGACTGCGATGCCAAGCTGTGGTCATTCAGGACATTGGCGAGTGGAATTTTAGAACACTGCATACAATTATGTTCGCCCTTCTATTGGAAGGATTTTGTTAAACCCCACTGTTGTCAGAACACTGAATGGACTCACAAACTCTTCACATTCACCTGTATCTTTGTTTTTGTTTTTGCCACTGTTTACCGTTATTCACTGATCTGTGCTAGATAACTGTGTGATCCCCCTGTATTGCTCGCAACACAAAGCTTTCCACTGTACTTTGGTATGCGTGACAATAACTTCAATTCAATTCAATTCAGCTCAAACCTCAGAGGGTGCAGAGACGTTTTGCAAGATGTTACCGGAACTGGAGGGTTTGTGTTAAAGGAAGAGTGTTAAACAACATTTTCCCCTGAAGCAGTGGGGGCTGAGGGGTGACGTTTCAGATGCTGATAACATCATGGAGGGAATGGATGGGGTGAATAGCCAATTTCTGAAGGAGGAGTGTAAAATGAGAGTGCATAGGTTAAAGGTGAGAGGGGAAAGAATTACAAAGGGACTTGAGGGGTAACATTATCATGTAAAGGATCGTCCATGTATGGGATGAGCTGCCGGAAGAAGTGATGGAGACGTTTAGAAGGCATCTGGATGGGTACACAGGTAAAACGTGGTTAGTGAGAAATAACCATTTGTGCACAAATAACATTAAGTCAGAATCGGATGATGGTCAGCGTGGACGAGTTGGACCGAAGGTATATTTACATGCTTTGAGACTCTATGAATCCTCATTATTGCTCAGAACTGTGAACAGTGACAGTGGGTGGCACATGGTTAGCACTGCTGCCTCACAGCGCCAGGGTCCTGGGTTTGATTCCCGTCTGTCTATGCGGAGTTTGCACATTCTCCCTGTGTCTGCGTGGGTTTCCTCCCACAATCCAAAGATGTGAAGGTCTAGTGAATTGGCCATGCTAAATTGCCTGTAGCGTTAGTCACGTTAGTCAGAGGTAAATATAGGGTAGGGCATGGGTTTGTGTGGTAACTCTTCGGAGGGGCAGTGTGGACATGTTGGGCTGAAGGGCCTGTTTCCACACTGTAGAGAATCTAATCTACTCAAATGAAACTAAATGAACGTTATAACCACACTCAAGAACTTTTGCCCCAGATGCCAGATTCAGCATCAATTACGGTAGACACAGAAGTCGAGGAAGTAATCCTGGACATCAAGGACTTGAATGCAGAATCTGTGACAGCAAAACTCTCAGTGGAATAAAATCAGCAACTCATCTGGAGGACGGCAATGCTGTGAACTGAACAATGGTGCAATTACAATCACAACATAGTCAGAAAAGGTAGCATTAGGAAGATGTCTGGTGAGAAGACAAAGGTATATATATAAGGGTGTAAAGGAGCGAGAGAGAGTGACAGGAGAAAGAAATGAACGTGTTTGGGTCCCAGCTGGACTATCCTTTATAAATGATCTTTGTGAGCTTCATTACTTTGAGCCACCATCCTGCATTTGAAACGTCCGCTTTCATTGTAAGTTTTTCTGTTCATAAGAACCTATTAGTTGAAAGTAAGATTCAGCAATCTATTGAGATACAATACTGATTATCAACACATTGGAAACAGTTCAAAATCAACATTGACTTGCAATAATCAAGGACTGAGTGTATGACAATGCAGTTAACGAACACAATGCTCATCAGAAATGGTTTTCTTCTTTTCTATCAAACACTCAAACGTTAAATAGCATCTACGAACTTAATTAATTCAGGGGGTTATTTCAGAAATTATTCCATATTTTTTATTCCTAGACCAAATAACTATTTATGAAAACAAATCTCACGACAAATGCCAATCGCACAATCGCATCAGTGTGATGGCAATGTAAAATTTTCAAATCGTAGGAGACGATAGTTAATTGGAACATCATTTACACCACACCACTAGGTCAAATTTGCCTCAGAAATGGCATTGAAAAGAAACACTTGTCATGCAGTGTGAGAATTTACCAAACTTGATGACGACAGTAATGTATCACTTCCCTCTTTGCAACATGGCAGTATGTGATATGTCATGAAGAAACCTCAACATAACAGAATTTCTATCTCATTATATTTTTTTCAATAACCTAGACTTTCAGCAAGAACAAGAAAATAATGCACCTAGATTAACATTGGGCACCCATGGAGTAAATGACCCAAAGGATATATTGATGGAATCCACAGTGCATACAATCAATGTTACTGAAAAGTATTGTGGCGACTTTGAAAGCGAAGCATTTATGCCATTACAGCTGGAAACTGTTTCTGTGAAATTTAATGAAAATGTTCACTTGAAAAATAGTATTATTCAAGCAGAGTCATTGTATAATTTCAGAGCAAATTTATTCCTGTAAATAAATAAAATTACTACAAAATGTAACAGAAAGATTTTACTGAAATGGCAGATAGTATCTCATTCACATACGGGAACACAATTGTTAATTTCAAACACTCATAACAGCTCATCATGATTTCCTTTATCATAATTGAATGCATTACCTGGTACACCGATAGCTGCAATGATGGGATAGTAAATGGCAAACACCAGACCTTTTGGTATTCCATGCATAGCTGTCTTCATCTCTGGATCAGTTCTGTAACACGTAGAAGGAAAGTCACATTTATCCACACTTCCAGACTCTAGGGACACAATTAGTCTGTTTGGTTCTTTCAACAGAGAAAGAAGAAAAAAAGAATTACACTCATTGAAACAAAAAGCACAGCTACTCCTGGGATCATGCTTATATTTTGATGGAATCGAAAGCTCTTCAAAATTTTCTGGTTCAAAACGAAATCCAAACATTATGGTTTACGTTGCATTTTATCCCTGAAAGGATAGGAACAGAAGTAGGCTATTCAAGCATGATTTGCCTTTCAATGTAATCACGACTGATTGGTAGCCGACCTCATATGCACGCCTTTGGGCTACATCCTTTAATAGCTTTGTGAAACAAAACAAAGCTATTCCAGATTTACAATTATCAACAGACTAACATCAGAAAACAAAAAAAAACAAAACACGCAAGGATATTTTACAAAATCAGTTGGAGGGACCCTCCAGCATAAATTCTCAATTCCATGGCATCAGCAGAAGGCATAATTGACGAGATTGAGACTATCTATAAATGTGAACAGAGCCGATTCTTTGAACTGAGCCTTATTCAGTCTGTGATCGCGAGTCAACTTGCCTTCGACTCTTGAGATAGCTGAAGTGAGTACGCAAAGGCCTGGCAGTTGTCACTTATACAAATGATTGGTGTGAGAACGTAGAGGGCATAGTTAGGAAGTTTGAGAATGATACTAACATTAGTGGCAGATTCGACAGTAAGGAAGGTCATCTAAGATTACTGTCGTCTTGATCAATTAGGCAATGGGACTGTGGAGTGACAGATGGTGATTAATTTGGAAAATGAGGTATTGATTTTTTGTAAAATAAACAAGAGCAGGACTTTTACAGTTAAAAGTAGGGGCTGGAGCTGCTGGAGCACAGAAACTTAAATGGTCAAGCGCATAATTCTTGTAAATTTGACATGGAGATGGTGCGGTTATATTGAGCCTGTTTGCCTTTGTTGCTCACTGCTTTGGGTATAACAGTTAAGCCATATAGTGGTTATTTTGGCGAAGCCTCTTCGGGAATACTGTGCAGTCACTAATGCTCCTTTACAGGAAGGCCAGTAAGTTGGAGAGGGTTTAGAAAAGATTTGCCAGGATGTTGCTGGTCTCAGTAGCTGGTGAAAGCAGACGTCTAGATCTTCTACATCAATTTCCTTAGGTTTTCCTTCCTATTTGCAACCAACTGGATTACATCATTTTGCCAAATTGGACATAATCTAATATGCGTTTTCACTCTCGGCTTGTCCAAATACCACTGGAATATCTCTGCATCCTTCTGACAACATAGTTAGTTTCTCTCCTCGATAAGAGAAGCTCCAACATTCAAACTCAGCACCATTCAAGACAAAACAGACGTGTGGCAGAGCACAGAACATAAAACATAGAACAATAAAGCGCAGAACGGGACCTTCGGCCCTTGACGTTGCACCAATCCTGTGTACTAATCTATGTCAAACCCTCTACACTATCCCATCATCATCCATGTGCTTATCCAATGATTGTTTAAATCTCCCTATTGTCGTTCTCGACGTTTGTAGGCGGGGAATTCCAAGCTCTTAGCACCCTCTGCGTAAAGAACCTGCCTCTGACATCTGTTTTAAATCTACTAACACTTAATTGGTAGCTATGCCGCATTGTTCGTGCTGACGTCATCATCCTAGGAAAACGACTTTCCCTGTCTACTTTATCTAATTCTCGATCATCTTGTCAGTTTCTATTGAAACCCCTCTTAGCCTTCTGCTTTCCAATGAGAAAAGACCCATGTCTCTCAGGCTTTCCTCATAAGAGCATCCCTCCTGATCAGACAACATCCTGGTAAACCTCCTCTGGACCCTTTCCAATGCTTCCACATCCTTCCTGTAATGGGGCAACCAGAACTGTGCACAATATTCCAACTGCGGCCAGACTAGTGATTTGTATAGTTGCAGCATGACATTGTGTCTCCAGAACTCGATCCCTATTCCAATAAAACTTTACACACCATATCCCTTCTTAACAGCACGATCAATCTGGGTGGTAACTTTCAGAGATCTGTGTACATGGACTCCAAGATGCCTCTGCACATCTGCACTACGAAGAAGCTTTCCACTGACCAAGTATTCTGCCTTCCTTTTAGATTTCGCAAAGTAAATCCCTTCACCTTCATCTGCGTTGAAATACATTGCGACCTCTCAGCCTAATTCTGAAGTTTATCCAAGTCCACGTGCAACCTGCAACATTCTTCCACACTGTCCACTGCTCCAACGATGTTAGTGTCATCTGCAAACTCAGCAACTCATTAATCTATGCCTGTGACTAAGTCATTTATAAAAGTGACAAACAGCAGTTGTCACAAAACAGATCCTTTTGGCACAACACTAGTAACCGGATTCTAACAGTACACCACGATTCCCTCACCTGATCACTGCCTATCTACCTGACAGGGAATGCCAGTAAAAGAAACACAATATCTGTTCCTTAACACATCTCCACATTTCGATTTTCCACATTCTAAGCATCCTACGTCCTGCCTAATTGCATTATAATTGCCCTTGCCACATCGATAACTCTTGTCCTGTGGCAAGTGCCTATCCCTTTCCCTCGCCAAACTCAACGGAACTGAATTATAGTCACTCTCTACAAAGTGCTCTCCTGACACTAAATCAAACATCTGGCCTGATCTATTCCCAATCACCAGATCCAGTGTGGCCTCCCCTCGTGTCAGCCCTTCGACATATTGTGTCAAGAAACCCTCCTGCACACATCTGATAAAAACTGATCCATCTGACGAATTAGATTTGTTGCATTTCCAGTCAATGTTGGGGAAGTTAAAGTCACTCATAATGATCACCCTGTTCCTTTTGCTCCTTCACGCGATCGTTTTGCCGATCTTGTTGAGCACATCCCAGAAACTCTGTGGAGGCCTATAAAAACTCCCAGCAGTGTGACCTCCCCTCTCCTGTTTCTAAACTCAGCCCATGCTACCTCAGCAGAGTCCTCGTCAAAAGTTCTTTCAGCCAAAATACTTGCAAAATTCTCTTGAAGACTCACCGCCAAGACTTGGCTGCCATTCTTTTACTGGCACTATCTCACAATCCTGAAGTGTTCCTCCATTAAGAGCTGCAGTAGTTCAAGGCCTTTTGGCGTCTGTGCAGTTATGGGCGCCACTTCAGAGAAAAGCTGCGACTGCCTTGTAAAGTGCACAGAAGGACATTACTGGAATGTGTCCAAGATGGAGAAAATTCAGCTTTGAGGCTAGATTGAAGAAGGTGAGGCTTACTCCACTGGAGGAAAGAAGACAGAGGAGACTTGATACAGGTTTTTAAAATCATGAGTGGTTGGACAGCGGAGATAGTAAGAAGCTGTTCTCATTCATGAAGGAAGACAAAAGAACGAGAGGGCATGATTTTCAAGTGAGGTACATTTGAAACAAGATGATCTGAAATCTTTTCACATCGGTAGTTGATAGGATATGGAATATATTCGGTGGAAAATAGTTGAGTGACGTTCAATTGAGATATTGAGGGGGGCTTTGGATAATGGTTTTGGGTATTAATACTGTGCAGGGATATGGGCAGGAGATTAACGCTGGAAAATAGATGGTAGAGCCAAAGTAGATTTAATGAGTTCATTATGCACAATTATAATTATGTGATTCAGAGAGATGGTTAAGCTCATTTTAGGAATAATGTTGTTGTTAGGGTTTCGTGTCGGAAATAATGTGAATGACTGGGCTGGTGAGTGAGGACTGCAGATGCTGGAGATCAGAGATGAAAAATGTGTTGCTGGAAAAACGCAGCAGGTCAGGCAGCATCCACGGAGCAGGAGAGTCGACGTTTCGTGCATAGGCCCTTCCTCAGGTGTGGTGCGTGTTCAGCTCAATGTTGGGAGTCCATATTGTGGTTCCAGTAAGTTATCAGTTTCTTTTGAGAGGTTTAATTCTGTATTGTGGATTAGTGCTTGGAAATTTGATACTGGAAATTAATTCAGTGTTGGGTGCTCATACTTTCTTTCTTTATCAGAGGCAGACTGAGCAGTTGGCTTGCAGTTCAATTTTGAGTGTCAGTATTCTCAGATTTGGAGTCAGTTTGGATGCTAATCTTGGGCGTTAATGGTGAAGGGTTTATGCCTGAAACGTCGAATTTCCTGTTCCTTGGATGCTGCCTGACCTGCTGCGCTTTAACTAGCAACATATTTTCAACCTTAATGGTGGGGCATTTTTCGGGTTAAGTGTGGAGTTGTGTTCAGTGGGAAAGTTGGCACTGCAGTCACAGGTTCATCGATTAGTGATCCACAAGGCCGGCATTGTTGCCAATCAGTGCTGCAGCCTGTGTGTTTGTTTGAACTCACTGTCATCCTCAATACTGTGCATCAGTTTCGACGCCTGTCTGATGCCAGCTTAAAAGTTCCTTCTGGGGCTTTGAACTCCTTGTCTTTGATAGATATTGCAAACAATCCAACAACACAGATTCAATGGACAATCCAGTCAGTTTATAATGAAGGGTGCCATCGAAAGATTTGTTGCCTGAGGGTAGCACGGTGACGCAGTGTTTAGCACTGCTACCTCACAGCGCCAGCGACCCAGGATCGATTCTAGCCTTGGACGACTGTCCATGTGGAGATTGCACATTGTCCCTGTGTCACCATATGGTTCCTCTGGGTGATCCAGTTTGCTCCCACAGTCGGAAGATATGCACGTTAGCTGATTGGCCATGTGAAATTGCCTATAGAGATCAGTGATGGTTCGTTAGGTCCATTAGTCAGGGATAAATACATTTTTGGGAGAATGGCTGGCTCTCAGATTGGTGGTTTGGGCTGGAGGGCCTGTTTCCACGCTATCGGGATTCTAATTTCTAATCACGTGAGGAATAAAGGACTGACCAGAGTGAGGGCCCGGCTGATCAGTGTCATTGAAGGGAACATTGTCATGGAGGTAGGGGAGGTCCTTAATAAATTCTTTCCTTCAGTATTCACGACTGAGAGGGATAGGAAGAAGATAGGAACGATTCAACCTGGAGCTCTGTAACCGAAGATCTGCATGAATATGTTCTGGGAACTTTGCATTTTGTGATTTTTATAAATGAAGTTTTAAAAAAAATGCAAGGGTAGGTCAGTAAGTTTTCCGATGTCACGAAGGTTGTTGAAGTGGTGGATCGTGTGGAGGGCTGTTGTAGGTTGCATTGGGACTGCGGTAGCATGGGCTGAGTTTAGAACCAGGAGAGGAGACGGCACACTGCTGGGAGATTTTATAGGCCTCCACAGAGTTCCAGGGATGTAGGCGAGAGGATCGACAAAACGATCTTGTGTAGGAGCAAAAGGAACAGGGTGATCATTATGGGGGACTTTATCGTCCCCAACATTGACTGGAAATGCCATAATTCGTCAGATGGATCAGTTTTTATCAGATATGTGCAGGAGGGTTTCTTGACACAATATGTCGAAGGGCTGACAAGAGGGGAGGCCACACTGGATCTGGTGATTGGTAATAGATTAAGCCAGGTGTTTGATTTAGTGTCAGGTGAGCACTTTGTAGAGAGTGACTATAATTCAGTTACGTGAAGTTTGGCGAGGGAAAGGGATAGGTACATGCCACACGTCAAAAGTTATCGATGTGGCAAGGGCAATTATAATACAACTAGCAGGACGTAGGATGCATAGAATGTGGAAAATCGAAATGTGGAGATGTGTTAAGGAACAGATGTTGTGTTTCCTTTACTGTCATGTCCCTGTCAGTTAGGGAGGCAGTGGTAAGTTAAGGGAATCGTGGTGTACTGGTGGAATCCAGTTACTAGTGGTGTGCTAAAAGGATCTGTTTTATGACAACTGCTGTTTGTCACTTTTACAAATGACTTAGACGCAGGCATAGGGTGATGAATTACTAAGTTTGCAGATGACACTAACATCGTTGGAGCAGTGGACAGTATGGAAGAATGTTGCTGGTTGCAGGGGGACTTGGATAAACTGCAGAATTAGGCTGAGAGGTGGCAAAATATTTCAATGCAGATAAAGATGAGATGATTTACTTTGCGAAAAATAACAGGAAGTCAGAATACTTGGTCAGTGGAAAGCTTCTTGGTCGTGCAGATGTTCAGAGCCATCTTGGAATCCATATACATAAATCTCCCTTCTCTTGTTTCTAAACTCAGCCGATGCTAACTCAGTAGAGTCCTCGTCAAAAGATTTTTCAGTCAAAATACTTGCAAAATTCTCTTGAAGACTCACCACCAAGACTTGGTAGCCATTCTTTCCTGGCACAACCTTGCAATCCTGTGCCCAAGAAGGAGAAAATTCAGCTTTAAGGCTAGATTGAAGAAGGTGAGACTCAAGCCACTGGAAGAAAGAAGACAGAGGAGACTTGATACAGGTTTTTAAAATCATGAGTGGTTGGACAGGGTAGATAGTAAGAAGCTGTTCTCATTCATGAAGGAAGACAAAAGAACGAGAGGGCATGATTTTCAAGTGAGGTACATTTGAAACAAGATGATCTGAAATCTTTTCACATCGGTAGTTGATAGGATATGGAATGTACTGGTTGGAAAATGGTTGAGTCACGTTCAATTGAGGTATTGAAGAGGGCTTTGGATAATGGTCTTTGATAGTAATACTGTGCAGAGATATGGGCAGAAGATTAACGCTGGAAAATAGATGGTAGAGCCAAAGTAGACTGAATGAGTTCATTATGCACAATTATAATTCTGTGATTCAGAGAGATGGTTAAGCTCATTTTAGGAATAATGTTGTTGTTCGTGTTTTGTGTCAGAAATAATGTGAATGACTGGTCTGGTGAGTGAGGACTGCAGATGCTGGAGATCAGAGCTGAAAAATGTGTTGCTGAAAAAGCACAGCAGGTCAGGCAGCATCCACGGAGCAGGAGAATCGACGTTTCGTGCATAAACCCTTCTTCAGGTCTGGTGAGTGTTCAGCTCATTGTTGGGAGTCCATATTGTGGTTCCTGTAAGTTGTCAGATTCGTTTGAGAGGTTTAATTCTGTATTGTGGATTAGTGCTTGGAGATTTGATCCTGGAACGTAATTCAGTGTTGGTGTGCGTACATTTACTTTGTGTATCAGAGGCAGACTGAGCAGTTGGCTTGCAGTTCAATTTTGAGTGTCAGTATTCTCAGATTTGGATTAAGTTTGGATGCCAATCTTGTGCCTTAATGGTGGGGCATTGATTAGGATATGGGTGGAGTTGTGTTCAGTGGGAAAGTTGGCACTGCAGTCATGGGGTCATTGATTAGTGATCCGCAAGGCCAGCATTGTTGCCAATCAGTGCTGCAGCCTGTGTGTTTTTTTGAACTCACTGTCGTCATCAATACCGTGCATCAGTTTCGATGCCTGTCTCATGCCAGCTGAAATGTTCCTTCTGGGGCTTTGCACTTTGATAGATATTGCAAACAGTCGACCACCACAGATTCAATGGACAGTCCACTCAGTTTATAATGAAGGGTGCCATCGAAAGATTTGTTGCACGAGGGTGGCGCGGTGACTCATTGTTTCGTACTGCTACCTCACAGTGCCAGCGACCCAGGATCAACTCTAGCCTTGGGCGAATGTCCTTGTGGAGATTGCGCACTCTCCCTGTGTCACCATAAGGTTCCTCCGGGTGATCTAGTTTGCTCCTACAGTCGAAAGATGTGCAGGTAAGCTGATTGACCATGTGAAATTGCCTATAGACATCAGTGATGGGTTCGTCAGGCGCATTAGTCAGGGTTAAATACATTTTAGGGGGAACGGCTTTGGAATGGCTCACTCTCAGATCGTTGGTTTGGGCTGAAGGGCCTGTTTCCATGCTATCGGGATTCTAATTTCTAATCACGTGAGTAATAAGTGACTGACCAGAGTGACGGCCCGGCCGATCAGTGACAGTGAAGGGAATATTGTCATGGAGATAGGGGAGGTCCTTAATGAATACTTTCCTTCAGTATTCACTACTGAGAGGGACCTACTCGTTTCAGAGGACAGCGTGAAACAGGCTGATGTGTTTGAACATGTCAATGTTACGAAGGAAGATGTGCTGAAAATTTTGGAAACAAAATAAAGATAGGTAAGTCTCCTCGGCCAGAGAGGAGATACCCAATGTTACTAAAGAAACGTGAGAGAAGGAAAACTGCATCTTTGGCGATGATCTTTGTGTCCTCACTGTCCAGTGGAGTAGTGTGAGATGATTTGGATGATGGCAAACGTTAATCTCTGGTGTAAAGAATGGAAGAGTAATAATCCTGGGAATTACTGACCCGTCAGTCTGTGGCGGGCAAATTATTAGAGAGGATTTTGAGGGACAGGATTTCTGAGAATTTGGAAAACCATCGTTTGATTAGAGATGGTCAGCATGGCTTTGTGAAGGGCAGTTAATGTTCCACATGCCTTATTGAATTCTTTGAGGACGTAGACAATCACATTAATGAACGTTGGACAGTGGATGTATTGTACGAAGAATTTTGCAAAACGTTTGATGAGGTTCCCCACGGTGTCTCATTCAGAAAGTAAGAAAGGTTTGGGATACAGGAAACGTTGTCTGCCTGGATAAAGAATTGGCTGACCCATAGAAGAGAGAAGGTGGTTGTAGATAATAAGGTTTCAGCCTGGAGCTCTGTAACCAAAGATCTGCATGAATATGTTCTGGGAACTTTGCATTTTGCGATTTTTATAATTGAGTTGGTAAAAAAAAATGCATGGGTAAGTTAGTAAGTTTTCCAATGTCACCAAGTTTGTTGAACTGGTGGATAGTGTGGAGGGCTGTTGTACCTTCACAGTAAACGTGTGAAGTGATTTATTTTGGAAGTTCGAAATTGAATGCAGAACACAGGGTTAAAAGCAAGATTCTTGGCGTTCTGGAAGAACAGAGGGATATTGGGATCCATGTCCACAAATTCTTCAAAGTTTCTGCCGATGTGGATAGGTTTTGAAGAAGGCGTATGGAGGATATGCTGCCGCTCTATAGAATCCTGGTTCAAGCACGCTTGGAATATTGTGTTCAGTTCCGGTCACTTCTTTACAGGAAGAATGTGGAAGTTTAAGGGAGGGCGCTGAGAAGCTTTACCAGCATGTCTCCTGGTCTGGAGGGCATGTCTTATGAAGACTGGTTGAGTGAGCTGAAGGTGAAGGGTGAGAGGCGACTTGATAGAGGTGTGCAAGATGATGAGAGGCTTAGTTAGAGTGAATAGTCAGAGCCTTTTTTTCCGATGGCAGAAATGGCTATCACAAGCGGGATTAATTTTAAGGTGACTTGGTCAAGGTTTAGGGGAGATACTAAATGGCTTTTCTTTACATAGAGAGTTGTAGGTGAGTGGGATACACTGCCAGTGGCCGTGGTAGAGCAGATACATTAGGGACATATGAGCGGCTCTTGGATAGGCACATGGATGATAGTAAAATAAAGGGTATTTATATTATTTGACCTAAGAGTAGGATAAAAGGTAAGCACAACATCAAGGACCGAAGAGCTGTACTGTGCTGAACTGTTCTACGTTCTATGTCCAATGTTCTTAAGGACAGATGGTATTCAGATGAGTAAATTCCATTGACAAGTTTGCTGCATATTAGCTACTTTATGAAAATCAAGTGTGAAAATTGAAGGATGCTCCGCACCACTTAAAAAGAAAGTATTGAATATTGGATTCTTAACAAACTGGAGTAGGTCAGTTTCAGAATTGATTATGGAAGCGAGGAGAAAGTGAGGACTGCAGATACTGGAGAGTCAGAGTTGAAATGTGCAGCGCTGGAAAAACACAACAGATCAGACAACATCCGACGATGAGGACAGTTTCAGGCAAAAGCCATTCATTAGGAATCCATCCTGGTTCATTTGCCTCTTTTCTATTTAATAATTATTAAATCTAGTTCACGTGAATAGTCATAGCTCATGGTCGTGCATATCCCTGCTGAACCATCTTACATTCAATATGTTGGACAGAAAATTCAATAGGATTGGGTATAACTAATGAGCTTGATCAAAATTTAGCAACACATAACATGTTTTCAATGAAAGCTACCACTGAAGAACAGTTGTGGAACTCCAGTACTAAAAGTGAGGGCATTAAATCCAAACGATCAGATGTAGATATAAACAACTGGAAATTGTAAGTGGTTCTTTTATATGCCAGTGGCGCAAGTTACAGCTTGAAGCGGGAAAGGTCACCCCAGACAAGAAAGTCAATTGTCAGTGACTGTACCATTGAATCTGACAACAATTCCAGGGAGCAATCTTATTGCTAATTTAAATTCAGCAAACACTGACTCCTTTATCCATAGATGGAGCACAATAGTCAGCTCATTGATAATATCCAGATTCGCCGGCCGACAGTCAGGCTGTTAGACTATGCAATTCCACTTTAGCTCATCAATGACTCGTCAGAACTTACTGATGTGGACGAGGAAGGAAAGACAGGGAAAGAAAGAGGGAAAGGTGCAGACAGTGGAAAAATATCAGAGGCGGAGAACAAAAACATGAAAAATGTCTTATCTGTACAAAAGGTACAGATAAGAAAGTTTAAGTGGAATTAGCAGAGACTTGGTTGATCAGGAGGAAATGGCTGACAAAGTAGAAACATTTAACTTAGATAAATTAACTGAGTTACTGCAGAAAGATGAACATTTTACACAATTGCATCAACAGGTATAAACAGAAAAATGATCCAAATGGAAACTTCAAAGCTAATATCTTCCAAATAATGTCTTCATGAGGAAATGGTGACCATCATATTTTGAGGAAATTGTGAAATGAACAGAAGTTCATTAAGGCATATTGCCACAGGGTTATGGAAAGGAACTGTTGCAGGCAATTACCATTGGGAGTCATTGAGGGGTAAGAAACTCAAACTCAAATACAAAAGCATTTTTACTGTCTTGTACTGCACAAGGATACAGCTGAATTTTGCCAGATATGTCAAACACATTTGGTAATTGGAAAACTACAGACAATAATGAAACTCGCACCATTAATACCCATCCCTGGATTTGAGGAAGCTTTTCCAAGAGTGCAAATTAATTGCGTAGAATCCGTAGTTAAAACAATAAGTGTGAATCAGTATTCGTTCACAATAATGAGTATGTCCATTAGATACCTAGAGGCCATTTCATTACATATCATCACAGCTGAAAGGATTGTGTAGGAGTTTCTCAAATGTTTCACTTGCTACGGCCTACCCACAGGGTTACAATCAGATCAAGGGTCAAATTTCACATCAACATTGTTCAAGGAAGTGATGGACAGCTGAAGAACAAAATAATTCAAACCTATTGTGTGCCATCCTGAATCGCAGGGAGCGCTAGAACGATGGCAGCAATCATTAAAGATCACGTTGACAGCTGATGGTCAAGACTATCCAGATGATAGGGGTGAAGGAATTCTGTTTGTTAACGTTGTGTCAGCAGAGATGCACCAAACGAATCGAATAAATTCAGTCCATTTGGAATAATGTTTGGGCATGAATTGAGAGGACCACTAAAATTGATTAAGGTGAAAGTGGTATGTCAGTATTCAGAGGCCATATATTTAGACTGTGTGTTAACATTTAATGAATGGTTAAATAGAGTATGGGAGTTAGCTAGACTGAATTTAAATCACAACACAGCATACCAAGAAACAGGAAGCAGACAAGAAGTAAAAAAAAATCACAATTTTGCTAACGCGGATAACTTTTAGTGTTACTTCCAGTGACAGATGAACAGTTAAAAGAATGGTTTAGAGGACCATATCAAGTAGAAAGAAGGTTGAGTGAGGCAAACTATTTGATAAGGACTCTAGACAGAAAAAAGTGTCACAGAATGTATCATGTGAAAAAGCTCAAATAAATTTTGATAGAAAACTGAAGCAAAAAAAATTGTATTATTGCTCACAACACAGAGGGAAGAAGCAAGTCAAGAGCATTCTGAATAGGACATATCTCAAATTTAAATGGGCAATCAGGGAGTCGTCATAAATTGAGCTGAATCATTGCGTTACCTTCCAGAAAAAAATCGAAATGGCCTGATAGCGTTATTGCTATCGCATGGTGAGATTTGTGGAAATAAACTGGAAAGCAATAACATATATATTTATGATGCAAATATAGGAAACTAAACTGCCTGGCCTTGTGTGCTTGCATCAGAATTGAGTCAGTGCACTCATCAAAGGTGAAAATTGAATGAGAACAATTTACAAGGGTGAACTGTGGATAGTTAAGTCCATTGGCAAAATCAAAGACTTGGTTTCAAGTATTGCATATGGGACTGAGAGTCGACCATGAGATGGATTAAAGGATGAACATGTGGAATGCAACAAAGAGTAACAACTTGATTTTACCTTTAAATCATTCACGTGGTTTGGCAATTAAACTGTATGGATAGATAAGTGTATTCTTTAACGCCATTCTGAATTCACCCTGAGTTCCTGCATAAATAAATGGGTTTATACAGGAACCCAAAAGTTGAAGCATGTATCCAAATTCCTCCAGACTAAATGATGCCTCACTGTTGTCAGAACCTGTGTAATAAGGAACATTTGTAATTCATACATAAACTATGGTCATGAAATATATTGAGTATAACAGGACGAAGCTGATAGAGATGGCAAAGTGTAAAATAATAGATTTTCTCCGCTTCTCCATCTCTGGGTCACTCTTCTTCATTTCTAGATTTGGGTTCCGGAATCTCCTGCGTGCTCTGTTGGCAGCCAGGATGTGCCAGATTGTCATAGAATTGAGCAGTAAGATCGAAATGAATGGAACACAAGGGGTCAAAATTACATGGAACCAGTCATATATGGTCCAGGCAAGGGATGTATAGTATGTTAATTTAAATGCACAGAACCAGGCAACATCGTTAATGAAGTACAAAGGTTCAATCATGAAGTGCAAAACTGAATTTCTCAGACAGCTCAATGTACAGAGTTTTCCTATTAGCCGTGCTGCTGTTTTCATTGTACAGTACCGTGCTTTCAGCTTCGAGCAACAGATGGCCACAAATCGATCGACGGTAAAAGCGATCGTTAACCAGACAGAACTGTCAACAGTTGCATAGGTGACAAGCATAGGAAGGCTGCATATTGATGTGATGGACGAATAACTGAATGGGAAATAAATTCCAGTGATCCGGTTCAATATTACAGCAGTTATAATGAGCAAGAGGTCTGCAACTGCCATAGACACCAGATAGTAAATGACACATCTGGACAGACCACATCTGCTTCGGCACATAATCACAATGACTGCAAAATTCGCTGGAAGAAATAGAGAGAGAAGATTGCATGGAGAAAGAAAGTTCAATGTTTGTGCATGAGAATGTGGAAATTATCGTAGAAATAAAATGCTGAAAGGAACTCTGAAAATAATAGGATTTGTCTGAAGTTTACTGCTAAAGTGTCCCTTTGACAATTCACTCTTGTTTCCCTGTTTATACTAACAATTGAGATGAAACTTCAATG
The DNA here is from genome assembly GCF_020745735.1 of Hemiscyllium ocellatum. NCBI lineage: Eukaryota > Metazoa > Chordata > Chondrichthyes > Orectolobiformes > Hemiscylliidae > Hemiscyllium > Hemiscyllium ocellatum. Next base: position 8,898,882 of record NC_083427.1, read on the forward strand.
TAATTAAACTGAACAAATGTTAATATTACGTCACAAAGAGATCAAAATAATTGTTGGAACATCAAATGAAAGCCTCTTCTCACCACGGTTATAATCTATTCCGCTAATGGGTGAGTGCCGAACCAGAGGACACAGCTTAAAAATATGCGGTTGACCGTTCAGGACAGAGATGAGTAGGAACTTCTTCACGCAGAGAGTGGTGGCTGTGTGGAATGCTCTGCCCCATCGGGCAGTGCAGGCCCAGTCTCTGGATTCTTTTAAGAAAGAGTTGGATAGAGCTGTCAAGGATAGTGTAATCAAGAGTTATGGAGATAAGGGAGGAACAGGATACTGATTAAGGATGATCAGCCATGATCATATTGAATGGTGGTACAGGCTCGAAGGGCAGCATGGCCTACTCCTGTACCTATTGTCTGTTGTCTGTTCCAATCTCTTCTGTTAGGCAGAAGAAAGAAAAGCTTAAACACAAGTTACAACAGATTCAAGAGCAGCATCTCCCCCACTGTCATTAGATTTCCGAACGGATCTCACAAATTTTACATGTGAGTTTGATCACACTCTTTATGCACCTTCTCTGCAGCCGCAACCTTCTGTTTGGAAATGCTTAATTATACTAATGCACTTTGCATTATGATGCTCTTGTGCTGCATGCAAAGCAAAGCTTTTCACTTCACCTCGATTCATGTGATGAAAATAAACTTAGAAAATAATTGCTTCAAAAGCGATGGCAGGAAATACTATAGGTGAAAGCGAAGACAGGTGAAATCAAACAAGCATGTATAATATATTGCTGAGTTAAGGACATACCCTCGCCATTCAACATTTAGAATAGTTATTACTTTTTTAAGAAAAATAATGTTCCATCAGTTTGAATCATTGAATCCTTACATTGTGGAAACTGGCCATTCGACCCATCGAGTCAAAACCAAGCATTTGAGGAGCATCTTATTCCGACATTCCGTTTGCTCATGGCCCATTAATTTATCATTTCCCGTTACTAATCTATCAAGCCTTCGAAGGTCGGCTGAGGGTGAATTCGAACCCTCATCCTCACCGCTTGAGTTATCAATACTAACTATTGAGGCTTTGTTTAAAGTATTCTCGTCTTCCTGAGGAATTGGATAAGCGTCTTTCCTGAAAGAATCTTTGAATCACTACCTCTTCTGCTGATCATTAGAATGTTTGTTCTTGCTCTGCCCAAATTTAAAAGAAAACATGGCAACTCGTGTGGAGAAAGGATCCCCGAGGAAGTGAAAGGACTGAGGCTGGATCCACTGCTTTTCTTCATTCATATAAATAATTCGAATGTTAATACACGAGGCATTGTTAGTAAGTTTGAAGGCAACACCGATATAAGTGGCCTTCTGGAAAGTGAAGAAGATCATGTCAGACCACAACGGCACATTAATCTGATGACCAATGGGCCAACGAGTGGCAGATGGTGTTTAATTTTAGTCTCTATAAGACATTGCATTTAGTTAAGACTAAGTGAGTCAGAACTTAAACATTTAATATTCGTTTTTTGGGAAATGTTGCTGAACAAAGTGAGCTGGAAGTGCAGGTGAGTAGTTCCTTGGAAGTGGAGTCGCAGTGTGGTGAAGAATGTATTTTGCACGCTTGCCTTCATTAGTCAGAACATTGAATATCGGGACTGAGATATCATGTTGTGTATATACAGGACATTGGTGAGGCTTCTTTTAGAACAGTGTATGCAATTCTGGTCGGCGTTCAGCGTGAAGGATGTTGTTCAAACTCAGCGGGTTCAGGGATTGTTTGCAAGATGTTGCCTGAACTGGAGGGTTTGTGTTAAAGGAAAAGTCTAAATAGGGTGTGAGCATTGGAGGCTGAGGGTGACGTTACAGATGCTAATAGCATCTTGAGGGGGATAGCCAACTTCCTAAGTTGGAGGCTTGCAAAATGAGAGTGAAAAGGTTAAAGGTGTTAGGGGACAGACTTTCAAAAGGACCTGAGGGGTAACATTTTTATACAAAGAGTCGTCCGTGTATGGGATGAGCTGCCAGTAGATGTGGTGGAGACAGTTAAAAGGCATCTGGACGGGTATACAAGTCAAAAGCGTTGAGTGAGAGTTAGCTGTTTGCTAGCAAGTGGAATTAACTCGGAATGGGATAACTGGTCAGCGTGGACGAGTTGGACTGAAAGATATGTTTACATGCTTTGAGACTCTATGAATCCTCATTATTGCTCAGAACTGTGAACAGTGACAATGGAACTCAATAAACTTTATCACCTTACTGAAGAACTTTTGCCTCAGATGCCAAAATCAACATAGATTATGCTGGACACAGAATGCCGAAGAAGTAATCCTGGACATCAAGGAATTGAATGCTGAATCTGTGACAGCAAAACTCACAGTGGAATAGTCAACCGAAACTCACGTGGAGGACGACAATTCTGTGAACTGGTTAATGGCGCAACTATGATCACAACATAGTCAGAAAAGGTCGCATGAAGGAGATGTGTGACAACAAGAAAAGGGCATATATGCATTGGTGTAAGGGAAAGAGAGTGAAAATGGACCGAAATATGCTTGGTTAGGTCCTAGAAGGACTATCCTTTATAATGCACCATCCTGCATTGGATACATCTGCTTTCACTATAAACTGTTTTTGTGTTCTTAAGAATCTAATAGTTGAAAGTTAGCTTCAGCAATCTACTGAGATACAACAATGATTATCAGCACATTGGAAACAGTTCAAAATCAACATTGGCTTGCAAAAATCAGGGATTGAGTGCATCATGCAATTCTCCATGTCAATGATTTAACTAACGAAATTGTCATCAGAAATGGTTTTCGTCTTTTGTATCAAACACTCAAACGTTAAATAGCATCTAATAACTAAATGAATTCAGAAGATTATTTCAGAAATTATCGCGTCTTTCATTTCAGGAGACAAATGAACTGTTTGTGAAATCTAATCTCACTCCAAATGCCTATCACACAATCGCATAAGTGTGATTGCAATGTGAAGTTTTCGAATTGTAAGAGCCAATAGTTATTTGGAACACCATTTACACTATACCACTAGTTCAAACAAAGGCGCAAAAATGGCATTAAAAAGAAAAACTTGTCTTGTAATGTGAGAATTCACCAAAGTGGATGACGCCAGTAACATTTCACTCACCTCTTTACAACACTGCAATATGTGATATGTCATGAAGAGACCGCAACATAATAGAATTTCTCTCTGATTACATTGTTTTCAATGACCTAGACTTTCAGTAATAAAAAGAAAATAATGCTATTATATGAATATTGAGCACCCATGGAGTAAATGACCCAAAGTATGAATTGATGGAATTCACAGTGCATATAATCGAAGTCATTGAAATGTATTGTGGCTACTTTGAAAGCGAAGTAGTTATGTCATTACAACTGGAAACTGTTTTCGTGAAATATAATGTTCACTTGAAAAAAAAGTATTATTCAAGCAGAGTCATTGTCTAATTTCAGAGCAAATTTAATCCTGGAAAGAAGTGAAATTACTACAAAATGTTTCTAGTGAAATGGCAGATGCCATATTGTTCACATATGGGAACACAACTGTTAATTTGAAGCATCCATCAAGCTCATCATGATTGCCTTTATCATAACTGAATACATTACCTGGTACACCGAAAGCTGCAATGATGGGATAGTAAATGGCAAACACCAGACCTTTTGGTATTCCATGCATAGCTAACTGCTGCTCTGGATCAGTTCTGTAACCCATAGAAGGAAAGTCAAATTTATCCATGTTTCCAGGCTCTAGGGACACATTTAGCCTGTTTGATTCTTTCAATAGACAAAAAGAACGAATTGCGCTCATTGAAACAAAAAGCACAGCTACTCCTGGGAACATGATAATATTTTGATGTAGTCGAACGCTTTCAAAAAATGCTGATCCAAAATGAAATAAAGGAGATTTACGTTACATTTTATCCCTGAAGGAGTACAGGAACAGAAGTAGGCCATTCATTCTCTGAAGCATGTTCTGCCGTTCAATGTAATCACGACTGATTGGTGGCTGAACTCATTTGCTCGCCTTTGGGCTACATGCTTTAATGGCTTTTCGAAACAAAATACAGCTGTTGAAGATTTACAATTATCAACAGACTAAGATCAGAAATCGAAAAACAAAACACGCAAGGATATTTTACAAAATCAGTTGGAGGGACTCTCCAGCATAAAGTCTCACTTCCATGATATCAGCAGAAGGCATAATTGACGAAAATTAGATTGTATTTACACATGAACGGAGCCGATTCTTCGAACTGAGCCTTATTCAGTCTGTGATCACGATTCAACCTGCCTTCGCCTCTTGAGGTAGCTGAAGTGGGTACGCAAAGGCCTGGCAGTTGTCACTTATACAAATGATTGGTGTGATAATGTAGAGGACATGGTTAGTAAGTTTGAAAATGATGCTAAAATTAGTGGCAGATTCGACAGGAAGGAAGGTCATCTAAGATCACTGCCGTCTTGATCAATTAGGCAATGGGCTGTGGAGTGACAGATGGTGATTAATTTGGAAAATGAGGTTTTTTTTTGTAAAGCAAACAAAGGCAGGACTTTTACAATTAAAAGTCGGGGCTGGGGCTGCTGGAGCACAGAAACCTAAATGGTCAAGTGCATAATTCTTTTAAGTTTGACATGGAGATGGTGTGGTTGCCTTTAGCATGTTTGCCTTTGTTGCTCACTGCTTTGGGTATAGCAGTTAAGCCATATAGTGGTTGATTTGGAGAAGCCTCTTCGGGAATACTGTGTAGTCCTTAATGCTCCATTATAGGGATGCCTGTAAGTTGGAGAGGATTCAGAAAAGATTTGCCAGCATGTTGCTGGTCCCAATAATTGGTGAAAGCAGACGTCTAGACCTTCTACATCAATTCTTTTACATTTTCCTTCCTATTTGCAACCAACTGGATTACCTCATTTATCCGTATTGTACTTAATCTACTAAGCGTTTACCCACTCAGCTTGTCCAAATACCACTGGAATATATCTGCATCCATCTGACAGCATAGTCAGTTTCTCTCTGAGATCAGCATACCTCCAACATTCAAGCTCAGCTACATTCAAGACAAAACAGTTGTGTGGCAGAAAATAGTTGCAAAATTCCCTTAAAACTCACCACCGAGACTTGACAGCCATTCTTTTATTGTCACTGGAAGACAATCCTGAAGTGTTCCTGCATTAAGAGCTGCGTTAGCTCAAGGCATTTGGGTGTATGTGCAGTTCTGGGCATCACTTTACAGAAAAGATTAAAAGATTGGAAAGTGCGCAAAGGGAAATTACTGGAATGGTTCCAAGTAGAAGAAAATTCAGCAATGAGGGTAGATTGAAGTTGATGAGACTTACTCCCCTGGAGGAATGAAGATAGAGGAGACTTGACATAGGTTTTTTTAAATCATAAGTGGTTGGACAATGTAGATAGTAAGAGGGTGCTCTCACTCATGAAGGAAGATAAATGAACGAGAGGGCACAAGTTGAACGTGAATTACAATTGAAACAAAATGATCTGAAATCTTTTCACATCGGTAGTTGTTAAGATATAGAATATACTAGATGGAAATATGGCTGTACCAAGTTCAGCCGAGGTATTGAAGAGGGCATTTGATAATGCTTTTCGATAGTAATAGTGTGCAGAGATATGGAGGAAGAGACAGGTGATTAACGCTGGAAACTAGATGGAGAAGGTGAGGACGGCAGATTCTGGAGATCAGAGCTGTAAAATGTGTTGCTGTCAAAGTGCAGCAGGTCAGGCAGCATCCTGATTCTCCCTGCCCCTTGGGGCATCTGGAAAATAGATGGTAAAGCCAAAGTAGATTGAATGGTCTCCTTCTGTACCAATGTAATTCGGTGCTTCAGAACGAGCATTAAGCTCTGTTTAGGAATAATGTCGTTGTCAGAGTTTCAGTGTCGGAAGTAATGTGAATGTCTTGTCAGGTGAATTTTCATCTCAATGTAGGGAGTCCATATGGTGTCTCCATTAAGTTATCTCTTGAGAGGCTTGAATTTGGTATTGTGCATTAGTGCTTGAAGATTAGATTTTGGAGTGCAGTTCAGTTTTGGCTTCGAACACCCTTTTCTGTGTCAGAGGTAGACATAACATTTCGCTTGCAGATCAGTTTTCAGGGTCAGTATTCTCAGATTTGGAGTCAGTTTGTATGACAATATTGGTTCTTAATGTTTGGACCATCGTTCAGGAGATGGATGGAGTCGGATTCAGTGGGCAAGTTAGCAGTCATGGGGTCATTCATTAGTGGTCCACAAGGCCAGTCTTGGTGTCAACCAGTGCTGCAGCCTGTGTGTTTGTTTGACCTCACTGTCATTACGATGCTGTGCATCAATTTCGATGCCAGTCTGATCAAACACCCAAGGTTGAAATATTGCTTCGGCAGTATGCAAGCATAAACATTTCTCAATGAGACTTTATTTCCAACATTCACACCACTAATTCTCATCTCTCAACGATATAATCTTAATTAACACGTGACACTGGCCATTTATACATCTCAAGAAGATGCATGTTTATCTTGGAGGTTAATTGCTGGTTTGGGTATTTGGGAATGGCTTTGAGTTTGCTGTTGTGGTTTCAATGGATAGTTAGTTCAAGTACTATTGAGAGTTTTAGGATCAAGTCCTGGGTACAGGTTTGTTTGAAAATGTATTGACTGTCATTCTATTAAAGGCTGAAGAGTGATTCTAAACTGATTTCATTCAAACGATATTTTCATCCTTTTTTTGTTTTTATAATTAAAATTTCTTGGGCCAATAACGTAGCTATCACCCGTCACTTAACGCCAGCTGGTGACAACTTCTGATCATCAGAGCTAGGAGACAAAGTTTGAAATGTTCTTCCTGAGGCTTTGCATTCCTTGCCTTTCAGAGATATTGCAAGCAATCCAACACCAGAGATTCAATGTACAGCCCAGTCAGTTTGAAATGAAGGGTGCCATTGAAACATATTATGCATGAGGGTGGCATGGTGGCTCGGTGATTAGCACTGCTGCCTCACAGCCTCAGGGACCCACATCCAATTTCATTTTTGGGCGACTGTCTATCTGGAGTTTGCATATTCTCCCAATGTCCACATGGGTTTCTGTTGGATTCTCCGCCTTCCCGTCATCGTCCAATGATATGCAGGCCGGTGCATTTGCCGTGCTAAACTCCCCATAATGTTGAGGGAGGTGTAGGTTAGGTGCTTTAGTCAGGGGAAATGTAGAGTACTAGGGAAAGGGAATGGATCGGGGTGGAATATGGTTTAGAGGCTGGGTGTGGACATGTTGAGCCAAATGGTCTGTTACCACACTGTAGGGATTCGATGATTCTATGGTGATTCCATGAGATAATGCTAATAGCCTTGCTAGTTGCCTCCTAAAACATTCAATGGTTTTGGCCCAGATGCAGAAATGCTATCTTTTGACCTGAAATGGGCAATCTGTCACAAGACTTAAAATACTAGATGTTGAACGGCTTTAAATTGTAATTTTTTCCCCTTGAAACGATCTCTAATCGTATACGGCCAACAACAAAGTGAAACCAGATTTAGTCGCAGCATGCCCCTCGTCTTGAACCGTCATAACCCTGCTTTCTGAGAAGAATCCCACATTTCATTGAAAAGTGAACCAATCTCCGAGTCCACAAAAATCACTTTGTATTAAATGAAAGGACTCCATTTCACATGAATAAATGCCAATATATTATTATTTTCAATATATTAAATCGTCATTGTAAATTAACTATCATCTTTTCTCTTCTGACATCCTTTATGTGCCTCCTGTAATGTGCCATCGATCGCAGCCTTACAGTCGGCTCACGGGAGGTTTAGATAAAAGCAGTTCTGAAAAAGACATTTGGGTGTTTGCGCACAGATCTTTGAAGGTGGTAGGACAGGTGAATAAGGTAGTTACAAAAGCATCTATCAATAAGAATGTACCGATCATGGCAGAGCTGTTAAGAGCAGTGAGGTGATGTTGATGTTCTAAAGTACATTGGCTTGACCAAACTGGAGAACAGAATGCAGTTCTAGGCACCAGACTTAGACGAAGATTCAATAACATGGGATCACAATTGTAATATGAAGGGCAAAATGTTCAGTCGGGATTTTTTCAGAGAGTGGTCGGAATTTGGAATGCACTGGGCGTTGGTGAGGTGGAAAAACACTCAACCTTTCAAATATCTGACACAAGGTCATATATCAGGCAACTACTTCTTAAAACAATCTCTGAAACAGTCTCGTCAAAATCTCCTTCACTTATGCACTTATTCCCAAACATCATTGCGAGCCACAAAAGTCAAATTGTGAGTTCTATCTTTGCACAAAGGAAGCTGATGTAGAAAAAAAAAACTATTTATTATTTGGAAAACAGAGAGGACACGCAACAGTACAACACAGAACAACCCCTTTGGGTTTCGATGCTGTGCTGACCTTTTATCCTACTCGAAAATCAAACTAACCCAAATACCTTAAATTTTACTGCCAGCCATGTACTTATCCAGAGTCGCTTAAATGTCCCCAATATATCTGACTCAATAACTGGTGGCAGTGCATTCCACGCACTTACCACTCTCTGTCTGAAGAACCTACCTCTGACATCTCCTCTCAACCTTTCTCCAATCACCTTAAAATTATGCCCTTGCACGATATCCATTCTACACTGGGAAAAATGTCTCTGGCTATCCACTCTATCTATGTCTCTCATCATCTTGTATACCTCTAACGCTGCTCACATTTCTTCACTCCAATGAGAAAAGCCTAGCTCCTTCAAGCGTTCTTAAGAACATTTATGAGACAACTTTCAAACTTTGGTGGGAGTGGCATGGTGAAACATATATATAGAATTAGATCTTTTTTACAAATACAGGTAGATGGATTTTATTTATTTCTGTGAGTCAAATAATTTTGCAACAAACCTTTTCGTAATAAGGTCCGAAACAATGGTCTAAATACTTCAATTTTAAGAAAGCATGTGATTGTAGTCAAACACTTTCTAGCTCATAGTTTGTTTTATTCTTTGATAGTTATCATGGATAAAAGCTTTACACTTTAACGAATTTTGTGATAGTTCGATTAATCACCATAAGACAGTATTGCCTGAAGACGATTCCTTAAGGAAAGTAGTTTTGAATTCAGTTCAGAAGATTTCAGACTTCAGTTCGACACAGAGTAGCTTCACCGAGCAGGGCAATCCAAGTTAGGTAATTAGGAGAGCGAGTCATCTGATTGGAATTTGAGTCATAGAGTTTTACAGCATGGAAACAGACCCTTCAGTCTAACTCATACATGCCGATCAGTTTTCATAAATTGTACTAATCCCTGCATTTGACCCATATTCCTCTAAACATTTCCTGTCCATGCACTTGTCCATCAATCTTTTATATTTTCATTGTATTCATCTCTAACATTTCCTCTGGTAGTGAATTCCATAGACATTCTCCCATCTGTGTGACTATCTTGCCCCTCAGGACCCTTTTACTCTTTCTCCTCTCAGCTTGAATCTATGCCCTCTCTATTTGGACTTCCCCACCCTGGGGAAAAGACCTGAGCTGTTCCTCTTAGCTGTGCTCCTCATGATTTACTAAATCTCTATAAGGACATCTTTCAGCTTCCTCTGTTCCAATAAAAGGCTCAGTGTTTGGCCTAAACTTTTCACTTTGTATATTAACGTTCTTGACGAAGGAACAGATCTCGTTCTGTGGCACCTGTTATTTTTTATATAAACCACCCCGAACCCCTCGATTAGATTCCAGTCAGTAACACACTCCGGGGTATCTGGTATTCTGACAGTATTCTGTCTACGTTTGCAGACGATAGGTAAAGGGACTGGTAGCATTGAGGAGTTAGGGAGGCTGCATAAGGATTCGGAAAGGTTAGGAGAGTCGTTTAAGAAATAGCAGATGGAGTATAACATGGGGAAAACGTGAGGTCATTCATTTTGATAGGAAGAATAGCGGGCGGTCTAATTTCTAAATAGGGAAAAATTCAGAAATCTGAAGTGCAAAGAGACTTGGGAGTTCTAACCCAGGAGTCTCTCAACGTAACCTTGCAGATTGAGTCAGGAATGAAGAAGGAAAGTATAATGATAGCAATTATTTTGAGAGGACATAAATATAAAGGCAGAGATGTACTTCTGAGGCTCAACAAGGTTCTGGTCAGGCCACGTTTGGAGTATTGTGCGCAGTTATGGGCCCCATATCTCAGGAAGAATGGACAGGCGCTGGAGTGTGTTCAGTGCAGATTCACAAGAAGGTCCAGAAATGAACAACTTAGCATATGAGGAATGTTTGAGTACCTAGGTCAATATTCGTTGGAGTTTAGAATGATGCAGGGGATGCAATTGAAGCTCACAGAATAATGAAAAGCCTGGACAGAATGTATGTTAGGAAGATGATTCCATTGGTAAGAGAGACCATCACCCAAAGCCATAGGAATAGGGTAAAGGGAAGACCTTTTCGAGCAGAGATAAGGGGAAACCTCTTATGCCAGAGAGTGGCGAATCTATAGAATTCGCTTCCACAGAAGGTTGTGGAGGCCAGGTCATTGAGAATATTTAAGACAGAGATAGTTAGGTTCTTGATTGTAAGGGGATCAAAGGTTATGGGGATAAAGCGGGAAAATGGATGAAACCTATCAGCCAAGATTGAATAATGGAGCAGACCTGAATGGCCTTATTTCTGCTCCTATGTCTTAAGGTCTTATGAAAATTGGAATTATTGCCATAAATGTTAACTGTGCTGATTCTTGGGATGGCAGGAATGGCGAATGCATAGAGATTGGAATGGTTTGGGCTACATTCACTCGAGCCATAGTTATTAGAATCACAGAGCAAGCTTGAAGCGCAAATGCTCTATCCATGCACATAGATTTTATATTCCAATTTTTTCATGGCAATGCACTCAGAAAGGAATCATTTAAAAACTCTTTCAATAGTTCAGAAGAAAGAGAAGAAAATTTGAAATGGGAAAATTGTACAATGGGAATGAATGATTTTTGTGAATAATTATGGGAAACAGGTTGCATGTTTATTTAGATATTGATGTTATTATCTTTCTAACTAATATCTATATTCAACTGCCATGTTTCTTTTTTCTTCTTCGGTGTGATATGTCGAAGTTCTTTGCAAAGACCTTCTCTGGACTCATTTGAATATGGTGTGATGGGTTCCCATGTTAACCAATTGCAAACAAAAAAAATGCATCTCAAATCCCGTAAAGCCTAGTTTTATTCTGAGACTCAGCTTGTACAGATCTACCTCCAGCTGGGGTCATTGCTGTGATATTAGAAGACCCACAATAACTGATCTTTCCTACTCATTTTGCAGATACATAGACCCAGCGAATGACGTGAGAGTACATCTGAATTTGATAATGTTATCAAGGAATTTTAGCTTTCCCGTTCAACATAAGTAATGGCTCGATATTTTCCAACATGTCAACAGAACGTATTCTTTTGGACAACTGCCAACACAAATGAAAAATATTATTTAATTTACATCTCATAAATACTAAAGTTGCCTTTCTCTGAGAGGTATGTGTCTTGTTGCAGAATGCATACACAATTTGTGCATTCTATCTACGTAATTTAGCCAACAGGTTCAGTGGATATTCCATTAGGTTCTTTAACTCTCGTCTGAACTTTCTCTGAGTTACCACGTAGATGAATGTGTTGGTGCAGCAACTCAACAGTTGGAGCATGTTTGCACTTTCTTGCAGGATGAATCCTGGATCATTGAAGCCGTTGATAAGATAATGGGGCAAAAGCAGTCTGTGAAAGTAGTATACCACATACGTCATCCACAACAAGATGAAACTGCCAGAGATAGCAAAGAGCAAAATGATGGACCTCTGCCTGTTCTCCAGTTCTGTGTCATTCTGATTCTCTCTGATGTTCTGGGCTCGGAGTCTCCTGCGATTTCGGTTGGCTGCGACAATAAATCTGACGGTCAGGGCATTAAGAACAAGGATCAGAAGGAATGGCAGACACGGGGTTACAATGCAGTCAATCCATACGAAAGCACCCCATACCGGTGAAGTGTAAAATATTTCCTTCATTTTGCAATGCCACGGGATATTGTTCGTAATGTAAATGGGTTCATGCAGAAAGTACCAGGGAATACTCTTTAAACATCCTGCTGTGCAAACAGTTGCTATTATTGTGATTGCCATTTTCTCAGTGCAATATTTTCCTTTCAGCCTCGGACAACAAATAACCACAAATCGATCGACAGTGAAGACAACTGTTAACCAAACAGAGCAGTCCCTGGATGCATAGATTAAAGAAATCTTGAGGCTGCATACGGGAGTTATTGACAGGAAACTAGTTGGGAAATAAACACCGGGAATACGGTTTAACAGCACAGCAGTAATGATGACCAGGAGATCCGTCACCGCCATGGAGACCAGGTACCATCTGATACATTTGGAGAGACCACATCTTCCTCGGGATAAGACCATAATGGCCAGTAAACTAGCTGCAAGATAGATAGAGGAAGAAAATAGTGAATAATTTCAAAGGAACCGCATTACATTGATTACATTCACATTTACAAATTTGCAATTGCGCTACTTGAAATGAAAAAATTCTGTCTTATCATTCAGTACTTTTGGTTAATTCAGAAAGTTTGGATGCGTGAAAGCTAACATTATCATCGACAACACTTACAGTAGAGACCCACAGGAAGCACAATTATTGAAATCAATCTTTGCATTGCAATTTGTTTTAGATAGACGATAAGACAAACAAAGTGATATCACACAATCTTGATGAGCAGAAGGAGAATAAAAGGGCACAGGTGAAATAGGAAGAGAAAATGTTGAGACCAACAGATGTGGAAATGCATTAACATATGGGACAAAATCCGGAAATTAAATCATTCATAATAGTCGAAAAACAATTGGAGAGTTTAATATCGCTTCCATTAAGTTCAGTTGCTGCCAGATTCCTTTGTCCAGTCGTCCAAAATATCATTGTTTCGAATTGTCACCAATACCCTATCACAAATTGAATTTCAATCAGTCAACACATTGTGTGTAATTGATACTTAATACATTACTGAAATCAAATATTGAGTTCGTGTTAAATTCAAATGGTATAGCTTAAAGCATGACTTTGGCAAATAATTATCTCGTTTTTCAAATCAGAGATTGAAGTGGACAATATTACTAGAACATAATAGTGTACTGAAGCCTCTTCGAATGTGTAAAGAACATAGACCAGTACAGCACAATACTGGTACAGGCTTTTCGGCCCTCGATATTATGCTGGCCTTTCATCCTACTCTAAGATCAAACTAACCTACATGCCCTTCGTTGTACTATGGTACATGTGTCTATTCAAGAGTCACTTAAATGCCCCTAATGTATCTGACTCTACTGCAACTGCTGGTGGTCCATTCCACGCACCCATCACTCTTTGTCTAAAGAACCTACCTCTGACATCTCCTCAAAACATTCCTCCAATCACCTTAAAGTTATATCCCCTCACGTCCGACATGTCCATCATTGGAAAAAGACTCTGGTTATCTACTCTATTTATGCCTCTTAGCATCTTGTACACCTCCATCAATTCACCGCTCATCCTTCTTCACTCCAACGAGAAAAGCCCTACCTGCCCCTACCTTTCTTCATAAGACATGCACTCCAGTCCAGGCAGCATCCTGGTAAATATCCTCTGCACCCTCTTTAAAGCTTCCACATCTTTCTGATAATGAGCAGACCAGAACTGAACACAATATTCTAAGTGGGGTCTAACCAGGGCTCTATAGAGCTGCAGGATAACCTGGCCGCTCTTAAACTCAAACCCCAGCTAATGAAAACCAACACACCCTAAGCCTTCTTAACAACCCTATCAAGCTTGGGTGGCAACTTTGAGGGACCTATGGACGTGGAATACGTGATCCCTCTGTTCCTCCACACTGCCAAGAATCCTCCCTTTAACCATGCTTTCTGCCTTCAGATTCTACCTTCCAAAACGAATCACCTCAGAATTTTACCAGGTTGAATTATATCTGCCACTTGTTAGCCCAGTTCTGCATCCTATCAATGTCACGTTGCAACCTACAGCAGCCCTCCACACTTTCTACAACTTCACAAACATTCGTGACATCGACAAAGTTTCAAACCCACTCTTCCACTTTCTCATCCAAGTTGTTTATAAAAATCGCATAGAGTAGACGTCCCTGAACCAGTCCCTTCGGAATACCATTGGTCACAGAGCTCCAGGCTGAATACTTTCCACTGACCTCCATATTCTGTCTTCTATGAGCCAGCCAATTCTGCATCCAGACGTCAATATTTCTCTCTATCCTATGCCTCCTTAATTTCTGAATAAGCCTATCATGGGGAACCGTATCAAATGCCTTGTTGAAATCCATATCCACCACATCCACTGCTCCGTGTTCATCAACTTGCTTTGTCACAGTCTCAAAGAATTTAATAAGGCTTGTGAGGCATGACCTTCCCCTCACAAAGCCACGATGCCTATCAGTAATCAAACTATGCTTTTCCAAGTAATCTTAAATCCTAAATTTTACCTTTTGTTTTGTTCCCTCATAGAATTTGTACATCGCTGACTGGACAAAAATGTAATGTAATGTAATGCCCATTCCTAATTGCCGTTGAAGATGTAGATGTGCACTACCTTTTCAAATTTCTTGCCTCCATTTTCTTTATGTGCGCCTATGCCATTAGGGAAGGAATTTCAGGATTTGTTCCAGTGACACTGACGGAACAACAATTTATTTTCAAGCTAAGATGGTGAGTATTATAGGACCTTGTAGGTGGTGATGTTTCAGTAATCTGCTGCCCTGTCCATCTAGATTGCAATGGTCATGAATTTGCTGTTTAACGATCTTTGGTGATTGCTGCAATGCATCCTTCAGATAGTATACATTTCTGCAGCTGTCTGTCGGTGGTGGAAGGAGAGGGTGTTGTGGAAGTGACGACAATAAATTAGGCTTCTCTGTCCCGGATGGTGTCAAGCTTCTTGTGTGTTTTTGGAGCTGCACTGATCCAAGCAGGTAGGGATTATCCATCACACTCCTGGTGCGTTTCTGTGTAGATTGTGAGCAGGCTTTGAGTAGTCAGGCTATTGTCACATTTCAAGATGCTTGTTAACAGGAATAAAAGCAATCTATTTCTAGGAGGTTGCAGTGTACAGCTGTTGCAAGCTATTTCCAATCTCATTTCGTTGATTGTTTTATTAATTTGCTGAACTGCTGTAACTGTCAACAAGAGGTTAGCAATTAATCGTTTAAACAAAATTACAGAATGTCATGCCATGAATACATGGTTTAGAGATATATTTTGCATTTCACTGAATTCATGCACATTTACATTTTGAGCCACACTTTTATTAGACTAAATTCTATGGCATGCATATTGAAAACAGTTTGATAATACAGATATAAATATTTGTACATTTATATGTACAATTCAGTTGTTTGGTAGTTTTAAAGATAGAAAGTTGCCTTAATCAGTCATTCCCTTTGACAGTTGTCCAAGCTATTCTCTTTTGTGACTACAGCCATGATTTTGCTTCACTATCAGTATATATACCCTTCTTCTGGACTTGAATTTTGAACATTCAGCCTCAACCTACCGTCACAGTGAGGTATGGTCATTACAACTGTTCAAATTCTGATCGTAGCATTCACACTGCAAACTGCTTTGGGGTAGAAGAGACAGGAACATGTAAAAAAAAGAATGAGAACATAAAAGGTCATAATATTAAAGGCGAAGTGTCAATGCTGCTAAAAGGTATTGGTGCAAATAGCTTGAGATAGACTTGATGGACTGAAGGGCCTGTTCTATACTGGATGACTCAATGAATCTACAATATGCATTTTCTTCCAGGTTTCTGACTGTGTAGACCTAATATGACACGTTAATGATTGCAGATATGGGCATTGCATATGACAAATGCAATGTTTCCTGACAGCACCCTGACAATAGCGCTGAAGACTTGTGTTTTAGAGCTAACTGTGGTCCCGACAAAATTGATTTCCGTACAGCTGAAGCACTGACATCCATCTGAAAAAGTGAAAGATTGCCCAGGGTTGTCATTTATACATAGATAGAACAGTGAAAACCTAATCCAGCCAATTACTTCCCTAATGGCTGACTATCAACCATCTCTGAAGTGACGTTATCAGCAACCACTCACTGCCAGGGTCACTGAACTCCAGATCTATTACAGTCTTTGTGCAAACATGAACAAAGGAGCTGGATTCTAGAGGTGAGGTAATGCAGACTATTCTTGACATTAAGAAAGAGTTTTACGAAGTATTGCCTCAAGAAGCTACAATGCAACTGATGTCAGTGGAAATCACGGGGAAAGATCTCTGCTGTTTGCAGTTGCACCTTACACCAGCACAAAGGAACAGGGTTAAAGTGGCTGGAAGTCAAAGGTCTTAGCTGCAGGACATCCCTGCAGGAGTTCCTCAGAGTCATATACTGGATGCAACCCGCAGTGATTGTAGCAGGGTCAGTCAGCTGGACCTCATAGAGTGCGTGTTCCCGAATTGGGGCTGTTAATCTGGTCCAATCAAGGGAGCCATGGCTAACATATTCAAAGTCGAGTGAGAGAGGTTATGGCACTCTGAGGGCTGGCTGTGATGAGGCAATACAAGAGTCAAGGACTGTTTATGATTAGATTAGTTTACTTACATTGTGGAAACAGGCCCTTCAGCCCAACAAGTCCACACTGACCTGCCAAAGCGCAACCCACCCAGACCCAGTCCCCTACATTTACCCCTTCACCTAACACTACGGGCAATTTAGCAAAGCCAATTCACCTCAACCGCACGTTTTTGGACTGTGGGAGGAAACTGGAGCACCCGGAGGAAACCCACGCAGACGCGGGGACTCCACACAGTCAGTCACTTGAGGAAACAAAGGGTGAATAGGTAATGAGATATCGGCTCTTTGGCTTTATTTAACAACCATCTTTAGCTGCTTCATCAATGATGTTTCCTCAGATCAGAAAAGTAGATATGCACTGATAATTTCATGGAACCATTCAGTGACTGATGCTATACTAGACCAGTATGCATCAAGACTTGATAACACCATATCTTGGACTTATGAGTGAAAGGTAATATTTACCCCATGCAACTGCAAGACGATGGGCATCTCCACCAAGAGAGGAGGAGGACAAGGTGGTAAGAAAAAGGAGAGCCACATTGATCTTCTAGAACATATCAATATGAAAGGAGGAGGTTGAGTTGGATGTCTTGAGAAAAATTAACGTAGATAAGTTGCCAGGACCTTTTGGGATCTGTCCCAGGATAAGGAGGGAATCAAGGGAGGAGACTGCTGGGAATTGACAGAGATATTTGCATCCTTGTTAGCCATAAGTGAGGTCTCAGAAGACTGGAGAATAGCCAACATGTTCTTTTTATAAGATTCCTCATGGACGCTGGTCCATAAGATGGAGTCACTGAGGATCCCGAAGGGTTTAGTAAGTTGGATGAAAAAATGTTTATTCATGAAATCAGAAGGAAGTTGTGGAAAAGTGTTTTTTTTCTGAATGGGGATAGGTGACCAGTAGTGTTCTGCAAGGATCAGTGCTGGGACTTCATTTGTTTCTACTTATGTCGATATAGAGATGATTTGAATAAAAATGTCAGTGGTCTCATTAGTAAGTCTGTAGACGACATGAAAATTGGCGGAATTGAGAATCATGAGAACATTTGTCAAAGGACAGCAGTGTATCGACCAGTTGGAATGTTAGGCAGAGAAATCGCACGATGAATTTTGGAAGGTCAAATACGAGAGGAAAGTATACACTAGATGGCAGGACACTTAGGAGCATTGATATACAGAGGGATCTTGGGATGCAAGTCCATGGTTTTCTGAAAACCACAATACAACTGGATAAAGTATTTAAGAAGGCGTACTACACAGTTGCCTTGATTGGCCAGGCCATTAATGTCAAATGCTGGCACGTCAAGTTGCAGCCCTATAAGATTTTAGTTACACCAGATTTGGAGTATTGTGTGCATAGCAGATAGGTGGGGAAGAAAGATAGACAGGTAGGGTCAGGTTAACGGCTTCGGGTGGGGTGAAGAGGGATGGCTAGGCCTGAGATTGGGTGGGGTGGGGCGGGAAGACTTGAAAGCTGGTGAACTCGATATTGAGTCCGCATGGTTTTCTGTTAGTGAGGCAGAACACGATATGTTATTCCTCAAGTTTGCATGTAGCCTTGTGTTGACAGTGGAGGGCACCCAGGATTGGCAGGTCGTCAGGGGAGTGGGAGATGAGGTTGAAATGGATGGCAACCAAAAAGGTGGGGCGGAACCAGTTCCCGGGTTTATGCTAGGTCTCTCTCCAATGTAGAGGAGACAATATTGTGAGCAACAAATGCAGGCTAGCAGGTTAGAGGAAATGCATGTGAATCACTGCTGGAATTGGAATTGTTATTTGTGACCTTGGATGGAGTTGACGAGGGAGGTGTGCCCCACAACTTCCACCCTGACCTGAAATTCATCTGGACCACCTTTGACACCTTCCCATGCTTCCGGGACCTCGACACTTCCAGCAACCAACCTATCAACTTTTACAGGCATCTCGATTACAACTCCTCCCACCAGCCACCCTGCAGAAATGTCATCCCATACTCCCAATTCCTCAGCCTTCACCGTATATTCTCGCAGGGTGAGCAATTCCACTCCAGGACATTCCAGATGTTCTCCTAACTGAAGAAGCACATATTTCCCTCCACTCTGAGCAACAATGTTCTGAACCATATCTCCACTCTCCGCACCTCTGCCTTAAACAAATGCTCCCATCCACAGCAACAAGGATATAGTTCCCCGGTCCTACTTTCCACGCCACTAATCTACAAGTCCAACACATTGTGCTCCGTCACTTCTGCCACCTGCAGTCTGACCCCACCACCAAAATGATATTTCCCTCCCCACCACATCTGCGTTTCGCAGGGTCTTATCCCTCAGTGACTCCCACATTAGGTTCATTATCCACCAACCCCTTGCTCACACCGGGAACCTTCCCCTGCAGACGCAGAAAATGCAAGACCTGCCCTCATTCCTGTTCTCCTCACGTTAGTCCAAAACACCCAACAGTCATTCCACGTCTGGCAAATATTCACGTGCATTTCCTCTAACCTGATTCATTGCATTGGTTGCTCCCAATGTGTTCTCCTCTACATTGGAGAAACTGAGTAAAAACTCAGGAACCGGTTCAGCGAGCATATATGTTCGGCATGTTCCAATAAACCCCACCTTCTGGTTACTATCCATTTCAACTCCCCCTCCCATTCCCCCGATGATATGCCCATGCTGGGCCTCCTCCAGCATCAAAATCAGGTCACTCACAAACTGGCAGAAGGGCACTCCATCTTCCACCTTGGGAACATATAACCAGACAGCCTTAACATAGAATTCACCAGCTTCCAAATCTCACCACGTTCCCCTGCAACAGTCTCCCAGGACCAGTCTCCCTTATTCACACCAACCTCTTAACGTGACCCTACCTATCCATCTTTCTTCCACGTATCTACTCCACCGTTCCCACTGACTACTCACAGCCACCTTCTACCTTCAGCCACCTATCGCCATTCCACTCGCCTTTCCCCCAGCCCACCCACTTCCTCTTTTTATTTGGCAGTCCCCTTCCCCTCCCTCCGTCCTGATAACTAGTATTGACCTGAAACGTCAACTCCCCTTCTCCTCTGATGCTGCTTGATCAGCTAGACGTGTCCCGGCTGTGCTCTTTATCCAGCATCCGCAATTCTCACTAGATCAATTTAACAGATAAACGAGCGTCCAGAACCTCCTGCCCCCTCCAAGAAAGAAGTAATGTGTTTAAAAAGCTCCTTCCGATTTCTCAGCAATAATGCCTAACCCCAAGATAATACTGATTCAGACGCAAATGCAGAATTTCTGAAGAAAATCAGCAGGTCTGGAAGAATCTGACCAAGAATGGAACAGAGTCAATGTGTCGAGTCCATTCTGAATCTTCTTCAGTGAGTTTGAGGGCTAATTAATCCTGTACTTTCGACGGGTTTACAATCCTTAAATTTCAGTGACATGGCCTTTCAGCAGCTTGAAAAAAATTCTGTCATGGACAAACTCAGAGGATACGCATTCTGCAGTTTGTTTTCCATTCTTTAGGCTACACTACCCTGGAAGTGCACTACAGCACTGTAGGAGCGTTAGCTCCCGACTGGGGTCAAAGGTTAAGGAGGCAGATAGTGGCAGACTTTTATTCCATCAGGAACCAATTAATTCAGAGAGAGGGATATAGCATCTCCCCGAATCTGAGAATACAACCATTCCCTTAATCTGCAACTCTGACTGGAAGAGAGATTAATGACACATTCTGATTTTTTTACAGTAAACTTACATTGGTTCTTCATATTTTGTATTTCAATGATCAAAAACAATATGGTTACTGTGCCCTTTCTTCGACATGACCAACCTTGTGAAACATCTGATCAATGATGCCCATTCCCATGGACAGCACTAGATTCCCATCACCTTTTATAATGTTTAACAATCATTGTCATCTCTCGGCTTCAGGACTGTCTTGCATTACGAAGTTACTGGCTGTTTTCTCTTCGTCATGGATTTGTTTATCTCGTAGAACTGCTGAATTCTATTGTTCATTTTACTTGCTATATCTGTCAACTTCCACTGCTCCTTTTGATAAAAAGGGCAGCTGATTTTGTTATACGTTTCATTATATTAAATGCATGATAGTTAACTAACAATGTTCGACAAATGGGAGAACACCCTTTCATTAATGAGGCAGGAATTAATTGCTTGTAGTTTACTGATACTTCAGTTCCCTTCTATGCATCTGTGTTCGTTACAAATCTTTGAATTGCTTGTCTTTTAATATTTCCTTATAACTTGTTATTTATGCAATGTTCCCTTTTACCTCAGAATAAATCCTTCTCGAAAGTTCACTTAAATGCTGAAGCAGGTTTTAAAAAATCATTTTGTCTATTGTTTTGATTCTAAATGTTGAAGCAAACTTCAGAAATCAGTTGGTCAACAATTTTGTGTCTCTCAAATATAGGGGCATCTCCAACAAGCATTTACTCACAGACACAACTCTAATGTTCATAAGCAATACATTGCTCCAAGATAGCACTGCCTCTGAATTTTTCCTGCACTCTACTACACTTCATTGATCACATCAAGTACAGTTGGAAAATTTCAAATATCTGGCTGATTCAGCCTTTATTGCCCATCTGTAGTTCACCTTTGGAAGATGGTGGCGAGTTGCCTTCTTGAACTGCCGCAGTTCATGTGCTGTAGAGAGACCCATATGACTATTAGGGAGGGAGTTGCAGAATTTCGAACCAATTACATCGCTGGAGCCATGGCATTTTTCCAACGCAGGATAGTGAGTGTCTTAGTGTGTCTATGTACATGCAGAAATAGAAGTTGTGTGTTTAAACAATGCTGTGAAAAGAGTACTGATGAGTTTCTGCAGTGGATCTTGTAGATGGTACACACTGCTGCTACTGAGTGTCAATGATGGATTGAATGACTTTTTGTGGATGTCCGAACAGAAGCCTTCTCGAACAAGAAGTGCTTTCCTCTCTGCGTCTCAGACTTTCTTTCAGTTTTGCGGTCCTTTGAAATGGTCTTCACTGAATTCTGAAGTCTGTTCTATGTTCTATAGAAAATAGAGCCAGTAGCTGCACATTAGCCCTTCAAGTCTGCTCATCCATTCATTTTGGGGGCGGCACTGAGCTCAGTATTTAGTACTGCTGACTCACAGCACCAGGGACCAAACTTCAATTCATGTCTGTGTGGAGTTTGCACATTTTCCAAAGATGTCTTCTAATTGCTCCGGTATCCCCTAGCAATCACAGAGATGTGCTGTTTAGGTGAATTGGCTGAGCTAAATTCCCACAGTGCTCAGGTATGTGTGGTTAGTTGCAATAGTCGGGGTAAATGTAGGATAGTAGGGTAGGGAAATGGGTCTGTGGGGATACTCTTTGGCGGGTTGGTTTGATCTTTATGGCCCGAGTGGCCTGTTTCCACACTGTAGGCATTGTATGTTGATATGTGATCATTGCTGATCTTCCAACTTAATACACAGTTGCCACTTTCTCCCCATAGCCTTCACTCCTTTTAGCTGTAAGGAAATCATCCGTCCGGCACTTGAAAAACTGAAATGCTTCAGTCTCAACTGTTTCTGTGGCAAAGAATTCCACAGACCCACAATTCTTTGGGTGAAATTTCTTTTCATCTCAGTCATAAATGGCCTACCTCATATCTTTCAATTGTGACACTTGGTTCTGAACCGTTCATCAAGTTCATTTTGTTTGCTTTGCGCCAGAGAGCCGTAGAGAACTACAGCACAGAAAACAGTCCATTGAGGCTGTGCACATCCAAAAGGACCACTTACTTTAATCCTGGTTCCCAACTGTTTGCGTGGGAGCCTTGCATGCCTTTGTATCTTATGTATCTAAAAATTTCTTAAAAGTTGTGAAAGTTTCTGCCTCTATCATCCTTACAGGCAGTGCATTCCAGATTTTGACTACTGTCCGGGTGAAAACAAATTTTCTTCACGTAATCTCTCAACTCCTGGCTCTGTGATTCCAGGTGATTGCGATCTCCAGAAAGTTCATTCCTCTCTTCTCTATGTATGCAGCTCACCATTTTATATATCTCGATCATGAACCCCCATCAATGTCTTCTGCTTGAAGAAAAGCGGTCAATCTATACAATCTCTCTGCAAAAGTTAAGCTCTCCAGCCTCGGCAACATCCTGCAAAATCACTGCTGCATTGTCTCCAATGCAATCGAAACCCACCTATAATATGGATTCCAAAACTACACACAATTGCACACACCTACTTCAATTATGGAAACAAAAAGCAATACTCAAAGATGCTTTCAAGAAATCAGAACCTGAAAAGAACAAATTAATTCTTCAGCTTGCATGACTGATCTAGAAGTTACTGCTGTGGAGGCAACATTGATGGTCACATTTTGCATACAACGTTATCGATTCTCTCTCACTGACGATACAGAGATAAACACGCTTTTGTAATAAATAACCTGCTGAATATTTTACCTGGGAATGCGATAACTGCAAGAGTAGTGTAGTAAACGGCATAGGCAAGTCCACTTGGTGGAAGGTGCATTTTCTGAAAGGGCCAGAATGTCTGTTCAGTGTCCTCTTTGCACTCTGTTCGACGATGAAAGAATGCAATATTATACCTCATGTGCAACTCCCCCAGGACACAATTAGGCAGTACCACAATTAATGTGCTTAACTGCCTTTGAACAAACAGATTACGCTGCATTAACTTTGATATTAATTAGAACTTTATTTCCAATACTGCAGAATAGACACAATTAAATTGGACAGAATGAGAAAAGGACAGTTTCAATACGAAACGCACTTCAGGTTATGCTGGAACTGATTGGTGATTTCCGAAATTATTCACAACGTATAGAAATATAAATGTAAAGCAATTGTGCCTCACATTTTTGACACTTTTCACTCGATTTGGAAAACGAGTAATCCTTTTTGAGTTGGGAAACGTCTGCATTTACATGATCTTTTGTGATTATTTTTTCGATTAGATTCCCTACAGTGTGGAAACTGGCCCTACGGCCCAACCAGTCTCCACCAACCCTCCGAAAGTAACCCACCCAGACCCATTTCCCTCTGACTAATGCGCCTAATACTAGGGACAATTTAGCACGGTCAATTCACCTAACGTGCACACCTTTGGACTGTGGGAGGAAACCAGAGCACCCAGAGGAAAACCACACGGACATTGGGAGAATGCGCAAACTCCACACAAACAGTCGCCCGAGGCTTGAATCGAACCCTGGTGCTGTGAGGCAGCAATGCTAACCACTGACTCACCGTGCCGCCTACTTAATGGGATTATAGATTAATGTAAATGAAGTGGGTAACACAAAAATAAATGGGAAAGCAGAAAGAATACACGAAGAATATAAACATGTCAAGTAAATTAAGGTTGATCTATGGTTTGAGGCATTTTATAATGAAGGGCTGAGCAGTTCTATTCTGTACCCAGTGGTGTCAGATTAACTAGAGGTGATGATATTAAGTACTTTTGTCGGTCTGATTATATATATATATATATAATATGTGTGTGTGTGTGTGTATGTATGTGTATATATATATATATATATGAAAGCGATACTTTACTTCATGCAAGATTATACTGCACGAGGAAACAATTTATGAATAAAATGTTGCCTATTTCTGATAGAAACTAGGAAAAAGTTCATCTCTCAAAGAGAAGTGAATCTGTGAATTTCTTTCTCCAAAGAGATTCCGAGGCTGGTTCGTTAAGTATATTCAAGGTTGATCTACGTAGATTTTTAATCAGTACTGTACAGGAAACGAAGGTAATGGAGAAACGGCAGGGAAGAGGAGTTGAGGATTCTTAAATCATCAGAGATCTCATTGAATGCTAGCACAGATTGATAGGTCAAATGGTCTTACTCTACTCTACTGAATGTGGCATAATCCATATCCTAACTATCAAAATAATGTTTTTCTTCAATCAGTTTTGCTTCTTTTGCCAATGTTATTTTTGTACTTTGCCATTCAAGACACTGTTGTTCTGTTATTTACTCTCCCAAGCCCACCATGATTTTGATCATCTTTAGCAAATCATTCCCTTGAACAAGACTGAAGATTGCAATTCTAATCTTTTCAAGTTACTTTACGATACCATCCCTTTCATCTCATTCCCACATTCTCAAGTGTCTTTGTTACCAATATAGACCATGCAATTATTAATTGTACGCAATGCTTTGCTTAGAGATAAGCAATGTTAGTGATGGTTCAAGTACAACTGCATCGACCTCCAAAATAAATTCCTATATACCCCTCCGAGCAGCATTTTCTACTGACCTTATGGCTTCAATATTTCCATATTCTTACTGTACTCACACAGATACAAAGACACCTTGATAAGCTGAGTTTCTACAGAATTTTATGTTTGCGTGTTGATAAAGTATTTGCTCAATAGCAAGTGGTTCCTGGAACAGTACTAAGACTACCCATCGCAGAATCACAATTAGCATTGGTTTGCACATGTTCAGGATTTATGATACATCTTGTTCCGACCACTTTGCAAAGAGGATGTGATGACTGAAACGCCTTTTGAGAGTAACTCTGGATTGAGATAATGGAATTTGTCTTTCAGACAGGAAGGGCTAATGTTAGATCACCAACATAGAGTGGATTAATAGTAAAGTCAATGGAATAGCAATCCAAACTGGGAGCAGATTTTCTCAGGGAAATGCAAGACAGAAATGTGGAGGTTCTTTAGGAAGCACTTGCAGCAATTGCTGAATATGTTTGTCCCACTGAGGCAAGGATGGACTGGTAGAGTGAAAGAACCTTGAATGACAAGAAATGAGGAACATCTAGTCAAGAGGAAGAAGGAACCATAGTTAAAGTTGAGAAAGCAGGAATCAGATAGAATTCTAGTGGATGACAAGGTAGTCAGGAAGGAACTGAAGAATGGATTTGGAAGAGGTAGAAGTGCCATGAAACAGCCTTGATTGGATAGGATTAATGATATACTCAAGGCGTTCTATACTTAAGTGAGGAAGAAGAGAATGGCCAGAATGAGGGTAAGGCTGAGATAGGGGACAGAACTTGCGCCTCGAGTCTTCGGAGGTGCAGGTGGTCCTTAGTGAATGCTTTGTTTCATTATTCACTCGCGAGAAGAACCTTGCCATTTGTGAGGACCACGTGAACCAGGCTGATACTCTCGAACAGTTTTGATGCAAAGAAGGAGGACGTGGTGGAAATTTTGAAAAGCAGGAGAATGCAGAAGTCCACTGGACCAGACGGGAGATAACCAAGGTTGTTATGGGAAAGTAGAGGAGAGATTGTTGCACCTTTACCAATGATATTTGCGTCATCACTATCCACTGGTGTAGCACTAGATGACTGGAGTTTCGAAAATGTCATTCCCTCGTTGAAGAAAGGGAATAAGAATAACACTGGGAATTACGAGACAAAATATTGGAGGGGATTATAAGCAACTGGTTTTCTGATTATTTGGAAAAATATAGCTTGAGTAGAGATAGTCATCATGGTTTTGTGAGGGGAAGGTCATGTCTCTCAAGCCTTATTGAAGTCGTTGATGATGTGACAATATGCATTGATGTGGGTAGAGCAGTGGACTTGGTAACTGCATTAACTTTGAGATAGTCTACACATAACCATTGGTTATCACCAGTTTTAGCACTATTGCTATGAGTGTGCTCCAGGTACTGCAAGTCACTTCAATTATATTACCTTGGCGCAAGCGTTCATCCTCATTTGATCCTGGACCAACTTTAGAGGGTTAACTCTATAAGGATGTTGCTTAATTGGAATAACGTTACCTTTATCTACATCGTGTATAAGTAGGTTAAGTTAAAAATCACACAACACCAGTTTATAGTCCAACTATATGACACTGTATTTGACTATAACCCGGTGTTGTGTGATTTTTAAACTTTGTCCACTCGAATCCAACACTACCTCCTCCACAACCTATTTCCACATGTCACTCCAGGCAATAGTAATAACTCTTTCCGGTCATTAAAATTTTCCTCTGGAATGTAACTCAATAACTGATCCCAATTTTAGAGAAGTTTCTCGTTGTCTAGTTTAGTATGAGGAATGTCCAATTCAAAATGTTCTGAACTTAGTTTTCGGTCTGTGCTGTAACCAGTAACACAGTCTACTTTAACTTTCTGTCGCTGCCAAAATACCTTGTGAGCATATTTGCATGACATAATCTATGAGATTTCCTTCCGTCTTGAGTCGTTATGAAAAATAGTTCCAGCTTCCACCACTTCCTTTGGCAGGTCATTCCACCAGGTATACACACCACCCTCTGTGTGAAAAGGTTGTCCCGTAGGTCTTTTTTTATATTTTTTTCCTCCCACCCTAAGCTAATGCCCCCTAGATCTGGACTTCCCCACCCCAGGTAAAAGACCTTGTCTCTTTACCTTATCCATGCAGTTCATGATTTTGTACACTGCTATAAAGTCAACCCTCAATTTCTGACGCTCCAGGGGAAATAGCCCCAACATTTTCAACCTCTCCTTATTGCTCAAATCCTCCAACCGAGGCTGCATCGTTGTAGACCTTAGATTTGTTTTATTCTTAAGCTGTCCATAACCTCCTTGAATCGTGGTGGTGGAAGGTTTGAACCTTGGTCTCATTGCATCTGCGTGGGTCGTCTGTAAACAGTTAAAATTTTCAGTAACTCTTCGACAATCCTTTTACCTGTGAAATTGCATAACAGAATGGCATCTGAAAATCGCGTGTACACATCCATTATTGTTAAAAAGTATTGATCCCCACTTTCTGATTTAGGTAGGTGTATTTCAGTTTGAGCATTTTTTTTGCTCCCAAATGACCTTCTAACGATGTTCATGTGCTACCCGCAATGCTTCCTTTCTATCACCCACTGGCAATATGACTTTATGAACTTGCTCCCACCCCAGAAAACTGTTGGCGACTAAAAGCACCATTACTAGACCAGCAGTGTTCAAACCAATCGAATTCAACCCCCAGAAAAAAAAGAAGCTAACACCTACCATTGCTGCCTTTGAGCCCAATATGCCGAAGCCCAAATTTGGACTATCGGATAAATCCCGGATGAGACACCACTCTGGTATGGACCAGGCCAGACCCCCTCAAAGCATTTCAAAAAGTAGCCCAGGTCCTAAATTCTCTAGTTGTTTTAAACAGTTTGGATAGGCACATGGTTGATTGTAAAATGAAGGGTATGTATTTCACTTTCATCTTAGATTAGGATAAAACGTTGGCACTGCATCGAGTGCCGAAGGACTATTCTATGTTCCATCTTCTAAAGTGGATATTCCAGAGTGATGCAGCTGTTCAAACCGCTCAGAGTTTTTTTTAAAGACCAGAATTTATTTACAGACTACTGAATGAAGCACAAGCAAAAGAAAATTGTTTTTTTAGGAAAACAGGTATTAGAAACCCCAGCCAACATGATATACTCCGCAACTTAACAAAACACTATTCCATTTTACTGCAATATCCCATTAAAAAAAACGCATTGATATAAAGGTAAATGCAAACACAGCTTTTTACAGTGGGAGAGATTACATCAGCCAGGGATCATAAATTGAAACATGAAATCCCAGCAGCATTTCGGTGTCTCCAGCTAAAACTAAACCAAGTGTGGTGGTCAAACGACAGGTCGGGCATCATCCGAGGACGTTTTGGGCATAACCCCTTCATCAAAAATCCATGACCTTGGAGAATTGACTACTCACTTGTCATTGTGCAAGTTTTTTTTAAAAAAGCCTAAAAGCTCTTTCCCCGATTGTTGACTTCAACAATATCTGTTTAGCCATAATCGAAGTGGCCAATTCAGACAATCTTGAACCTGTGCCTTTGCAACCCCTTTTTGAGAAAAACAACACGAACCACATAATGTTGTTAAAGCAAGAGCATTGTCACATAAACCGTAACACATCCTCTTTTTGCTTTCCTTCCCATTCAAATTAAATTTTGATGACATTGACATGACACACCCTGAGATTTCTTTCAATCTGCAGTCCTTATCAAATAATTCACCTCATTAATAATCTCCTTTCCATTTGTAATGTCCATTAACCTTGCTTTTGAAGGTTCTCCTATCACTGGAAGTAACAGAAACACTTTATCGTCACTAGCAAAATGGTGAGTTTTTGATTTCTTGTCTGCTTCCTGTTTCCTGTGATATTCTTAAATGCTGATTATCCAACTCCCCCACTCTACTTAATCCTAACCTAACATCTGACACACCACCCAAATACGTCGTCTTTGAATTCTGACTCAATAATTTCTCTTTAATCACTTTCAGTGGTCCTCTTATCTCATGCCCAAAATCTAATTCAATTGAACTGCATTTGGCCGATTCATTTGGTGCATCCCTAATGGAAATATTTACAGACGTAATTCGTTTATCCCAATCGTCTGAATAGACTTAATTAGAATTCCTTCACATGGTCTTGAAACATTGATGTCAACCTCGTCATGTTCCTTTGTCTTACAAACTATACACAGAAGAAGATCCTGAGTGTATTATGGAATCCTACAAGCTTAGAAATCATGTCTTGATGAGGAAACGTTTTTCTTCCCCCAAATAGCCTACTACTGGCATTTCGTGGGCTACCCGCAACACCTCCTTTCTATAACCCACTGGCAATATGACTTGATGAACCTTACTTATTTGTCATCTGCCTGAGTATGTAATGGAAAGCAATAGATTCTAATAGTTTTATTCCAAAGCTATCCATAACTTTCTGAGTAATTTTGATGTAAAATCTCGTCTTTGATCTGACTGGATCTCTGTGTGTAGTCTATTTCCTGTGAACATTTTGTGTCATTCTTCTCCAATATGTTTAGCTATGATATCGCATAATAAAATATCCTCGGAAAATCTAGTGAACACAGGCAATATTGTCATCAAATACTGGTTCCCCACGTCTTGTTTTTGGTAAGGGCCTACGCAATCAATTAGGACCCTTGTAAAAGAGTCTTCAAATGCATGAATGGGTTATAAATGTGATGGTTTTATTATTACCTGGGGCTTTGCAATTGCCTGACATGTATCACAATTCTGGCAAAATGTAACTGCATCCTTATGCCGTCCCGACCATTAAAAATGTTTTTGTATTTTAGCTTGAGTTTTTCTCAACCCTAAATAGCCTATTACGTGTAGTTCATGTGCTACCTGCAACACCTCCTTTGTATAACCCACTGGCAATATGACTTGATGAATGTCTGCCAATTTCTCATCTGCCTAAACATGTGATAGTCTCCGTTTCCTCATCAATACATCATTTTTAAGGAAGTAACCTTCCAGAATGCACTCAGATTCTTCTTCTCTGTATGATTGTAAAGATAATTGGTTCAGTTTTTCAACTTTCTGCCGTAACTCCATTAATTTCTCTGGGCAACAAATACTCACCTTAGCCTCCACCTGTTCTTATTTTGTGTCAACAAGTCAATCAAACATGATCTCTAATACTTCAATATCAATTTCCTTATCTGTATTCTTAGGTTTCACTCCTGTTTCAACTGATGACTTTGTGGCTTCGTTATCACCCAGTCAGAAAAATGCCCTAGGACATCATTCGTATAATACCTCAGTTACTTGATTTTCCACTGGTGTTTCAACCACAGTAGGCTTCTTGTGATCCAACTATATTGTTACAAAGCAAAAATTTCATTCCTGGAGCCAAGAGCTTTTCCAGTGCTACTACCACCACTTCTCCCCTTTTCTGTGGACACTCCGACGTCACTCTACGTGATGGAGCACTTCTTGTCTCATCATGAATTCCGCGTACTAACACTTTCTCTGGCAATAGTCCTGCTGAGTTACATATCTCTGCATCTCGCAACGTCAAAGATTGACTTGATCCTATATCTCTTAATACTGTAACCTCTGAACCCACTGCTCTTGACCTATGCAAGTAAGCCTTACCTTCGCAAGTAAATAATTTAATAAAGTCGGCAGTTTTATTGTCAACGAGCCTCTGATCATTGTTGTGCAGCTGTTTAGCAGTCACTGTGCTTTATTTTACCACTTTAACAAAGTACAATGGTTTATTCTGTTTTCTTAGTCTTCCCTGTGTTTTTCTCTAGGCCCACACGCTATGACTTCATGTGGCCTACTTTGTTGCAGTGAAAACACCTGAACTTTTTAACTTCTCTTTCCCCATCATGGGACTCCTTTTTACCTTGTGTTAAGCTATCTTTATTATCTTAACCGAGATTTGCGTTCCCCGTATCACACGAGGATTTCTCTTTTCCCGTATTTCTAACGTTCATGGATGCAAATTGATGTTAGAACTTTGATTTATGGACCAAGTGATAATCAAAAGCCATTTCACCTGTTAATCTTGCTATTTTAACTCTCTGCTCTTCCACATGAGTTCTCACCGCTTCAGGAAGTGAATTTTTTAACTCCTCCAAAATAATCGTCTCTATAAGAACATCATGTAATTGAACTGTATTTAATGCTCTTATCCACCAATCAAAATTACTTTGATCCTTTCAAGCTCAAAGTATGTTTGACCAGGGTCCCTCCTTAGTTTCCTGAAACGTTGTTAGTAGGCTCCTGGCACAAGCTCAAATGCACTTAAGATAGTTTTCTTCACCTGCTCATGCTCCCGAGATACCACCTCTGATAGTGACGCAAATGTTTCACTGGCTCTACCCACCAGCTTTTGTTTAGAGCACCAAAAAAAAAATCAGGTCACTAGCCGGTTCCTTTGTTTATCCACTTTCTCAAAATAAATGAAAAAGCTTTCTACATCCTTCTCATCAAGTTTGGGCAATTTATAGATAAATAGAATCACTACAGTTTGGAACAGGCTATTTGGACCAATGTGTCTACACGAGCCCTACGAGGAGTGACCCACCAAGATGCATTCTCCTACTCTGTGCTGGACATGTCCCTCGACTAATACGTCAAACCTGGACATCCCTGAACACTATGGATAGTTTTGCATCGCCAATACGCCCAAACTGCACATCTTTGGACTGTGGGAGGAAACCGCAGCATCTGGAGAAAATCCACGTAGACATGGGGAGAATGTGAGAACTCCACACGGACAATCGCCCGAGGCTGAACTCAAACCCCAAACCCCGGCACTTTGGCGCAGCATTGCTAACCACTGAGTCACTATACCACCTATAAATGTTTGGATATATTTAAACAAATTTCCACCAGAGATTCCCATCGCTATCTTCCTCAATAAGCCTACCTTCTGCCTTGACTCCCATCTTTTTAAGCCAAATTTCCCGTTTAATTGCCAGCGTCTGAAGTTCGAACTCTCGCTCTCTCTCCAATTCTTCTGTTTTTAAACATAATTCAAATTATTTAATTTTCTTTTCATGTTCAAGCAGCTTCAGGGGCAGAATGGTGGCTCAGTGGTTAGCACTGCTGCCTCACAGCCTGGGGACCGGGTTTAATTCAAAGTTTCCAATGTCCTTTTCAGTGTACTTAAATATCGAGCTA
Organism: Hemiscyllium ocellatum; assembly: GCF_020745735.1. NCBI lineage: Eukaryota > Metazoa > Chordata > Chondrichthyes > Orectolobiformes > Hemiscylliidae > Hemiscyllium > Hemiscyllium ocellatum. The sequence goes on from NC_083427.1 coordinate 8,930,905, forward strand.
TTGTTCTCCCTTTCTCACAGACGAAGGCAATCCCAACTCCAGACCGCCTGCCAATTCCAAAAGTTTTCGCTTGCTCTCCTTTTATAGCTCCCGCAAAATCTCTTCTTCGAACCCCAGAAAAGTCTTCGTGACGGAAAGAGCCATTACTCCAGAAAGCACTGTCTAAACGATACAAATTTAACACCTAGAATAAAAAGACACTAATACCTACCATTCTCCACCTTTGAGTCGACATACCCTAAACACAAAGAGCCCCTAATCTGTTATGGACCAGGCCAGACGCCCTCAATTTTGTTTTAAGAATGTAGTTTAGACCCTAATGCTCTTTCATATTTTATCGGCAGATGTGAAGTGGCTGCTCCAGCTATAATGCAACTGGGCAAACCACTCGGCTTTAAGCAAAACTGAATTTATTTAAACACTACATTTGAAACAAGAACAAATCAAAGCGTAATTTAGAACATCAACTATATGAAACCAGATTCTGGATCAGTGGTGCTGGAAGAGCACAGCAGTTCAGGCAGCATCCAACGAGCAGCGAAATTGACTTTTCGGGCAAAAGCCTTTCATCAAGAAAGTTGGATTCTGCCTGAACTGCTGTGCTCTTCCTGCACCACTGATCCAGAATCTAGTTTCCAGCATCTGCAGTCATTGTTTTTACCTATATGAAACCTTAACCGACCTTGGAGAGTAACTGCTACTAATTTACTGTTCCAGTACAGTAACATCCCTTGGAAAAAAGGTTGTTCCAAACACATATCCTTACAGGTAGGATGGAGCAGCATTCAGAGAGAGATCGCTGAAGCAAATCAAAGGAATTCTTTGTTGAAGATTGCAACTCCCCGAGTTCCAGACATCTTGCGACTTCTACAGCTACAAACAAGCGAGAGAAAAAAAATCTGAACGGGGACAATTGGCTGTTCACCATTGTCTAATTAGATTCTTCGTTACCTCTGTCTTCACGATTCCTTTAAAAAAAATGACAACACAACATTTTAAACGTGTCAGCATCTCCACACTTAGCAGCATTCAAACCAAAACCAAACTAAGGTCTGGGTAAATGGCCAGCCAGTCTGAATGGAGGTCGATTCCAGTGCAACTGCATAATTAATTGCAGAACCTGCCCTGACGAGAATTTGCACTGCACTCCAACCCTTTATTTTGCATAAGACCTCGGTCAGGCTTTGAACCAAAACTGGGAAAAACCTCCAGGTTACCCAGACCACGTTGGTTCCGTTCACTTGAAAGAAGAAGCTGACTTAGTTACCAATAAGTGTAGAAAAAGGATTGGCTCCAAGCTTGATGGGCAAAATTGTGTGTGAAAGATTCAATTTGATAGGCTCAACATTTTAGGCTTAGAAAATGGCTGCTTGAGTGAGGTCCTGATTAATTTCCCCAACTTTTTCAGTAGGTCCAGAGACTATCAAAGGGGCCAAGGCCACATTTTCATGATGACCAAGAAGCGGTTGCACTATTCTGTAAGGCCTGCCCAGTGCCATTTGACTTGCATGCAGAAGTAGATACAGAAAGATAGAGTCTGGAAAGGGAAGGAATCATCAAACCATTTTAGTTTGCAGAATAGACAACATTGGTCATACCAATTATGAAGCCTTTGTAGAGAATTTAAAAGACCTTTTCACAGCTGAATAAATACGCAATACTTATATGCTGGTGGGCTGTCCTTTACCTAGGGCATGAACCGTGTCTCTCTGCAATTACGATTAGATGTGGATTGCTACAAGTATAACTACAATGAATAATCAAAAGTGTTTGTACTAATATATGATACAGCATTTAGAGGTAGCATCAGTTGGTGCCTTTTTCCAGCGGACAATGGAGAACATGCTACAAGGTTTATGGCTAGGTCTCCACTTATCTGGAAGACTTGCCAATACACGGAAAGACAAATAAAGAGCATTTGGAGACCGTGGACACAGTGCTTAAGAGTTTCTCTCAGGTGGGATAACGCCTTCGGAGAGAGTGATGTATGTTTCAGGCACCCCAAATGACCTACATGGGTTACAAGAGTCGAAACGACAAGGTTACACCTGTTGGAGAATAAAGTGAGGGCAATTAAATGTGTCTTGGCTCCTAAGTCTGTACCGGAGCTTGTTTTTTTCCCTAGAATTGGTGAATTAGATTCATCGAGCTCTACAGAACAGAAACAGACCTTTTGTTCCAATTCATCCAAGACAATCAGTTGTCATAGAGACCTCCAGCACGGAGACCTACCTTTTTTCACAAACTGGTCCATGCCGACCAAAACGTCCAACCAAGCTAATCACATTTTCTGAACTTAGCCCATATCCTTCTAAATCCTTCGTAACTACCTCTTTGTCCAAATCCCTTTTAAATGTTGTTAATGCATTCGCCTCAACCACTTCTGGCGGCAGTTCATTTCATATGCGCACCACCGTCCGTGTGAGTAAAGTGGCCCCAGTATTACTTCTCCAGTAAACGTAAAGTGATGCCCTATAGTCCTCATTTCTCAAACCCTGGGGAAAGAAGACTGAGTGCATTCACCCTATCAATGCCTCTCACAATCTTGTATACCTCGACGAGATTTCTCCCTCAGTCTCCGACGCTCTATAGAAAATATTCCTCTCTTATCCAATCACTTCCTACAACTGAGACCCTGGAGACCTGACAACACCCTTGTAAATTTCTTTTTCACTCTTTTCAATTTAGGCCAGTGTGCCAAAAGCCGACTTCATTGCTCTGTCTACCTCTGTCTACGCTTTCAGAGAAATGTGAACCTGAACTCCAAGATCCCTCTGTTCCACTGCATTCCTTAAATTCTTAACATGCACAATGAAACTCCAACTTTGAGTTGACTTTCCAAAACGCAAGACCTCACACTTATCTATATTACACTCCATTTGTCATTTGTCACTCTACTCGCCCAGCACATCAAAGTCCAGCCTGCATTTTCTGATAACCGTCCTCACTCCTCACAATAGTGTCATCAGTAAACTTATTAATTATGCCTTGTACATTCTCATCGAAATCGTTAATATAGAAAACAGACAGTAATGAATCCAACGCCGAACTCTGAGGCACCGCACTAGTCACAGTCCTCCAGTCCAACAAGCATCCTTCTCCTATTACCCTCAGCTTCCTACCATCAAGTCAATTGTGTATCCAATTTTCAAACTCGCCTATTCCATGCAGTTTAACCTTCCAGAGCAACCTACTATGTGGAACCATTTCAATGGCCTTACTGAAACCCATGTCGAAAATATTTACCGCCCTGCCCTCCTCAACCTTCATGGTCATATCATCAAGGCACTCGAACAAATTTGTGAAGCAGGATATCCCACTCACAAAGCTATGATGACTACTCCTAATCTAACCCAGTCTTTCCAAATGCATGCATGTCTTATCTCTCAAAACCTTCTCAAGTGACTTTTCCATATTGGTCTTATTTTATCTAGTTCCTAGGCTTTCCTTTGCAGCCCTTCTTCAATAATGCCCCAACATTCGCCCACCTTCATTCTCCTAGGACCTGACTGGTGGCAAATGATAATGCAAGAATATTGCCCAGGGCCACGCAATTTCGTCTTTAGCCTCTTGCAGTGTTCTTGAATAATCTGGTCAGGACCAGGAGTTTTATCCACCTTCATACATTCAAATTCATTCAACGCAGCCTCTACTCTGATATTGACTCTCCAACAAGTCACCATTAACGTGCTCAAGTTCCCAAATTATCATATCTTTTTCGCGGTAAACACAGACGAGAAATATTCATTGAGAACCTTACCTACCTCCTGCGGTTCTACTTCGATCCTTGTGAAGCCATATTATGTCTCTCGTTATTCACTTTCCTTTAATATGCTTAACGTGCCACTTTGGATTCACCCCCAATCTTCTCGGCCAAGGCTACCTCGTGCCATGTTTTCGCCCTCCTGATTTTCTTCTTCTGTCAACTCCTATATTCCTTCCGGGGTTGCCTTGATCCTAGCTATTTGTACTTGAGCCAGGCCTCCTTCCTTTGTACATGAGCCAGGCCTCCTTCCTTTGTACATGAGCCAGGCCTCCTTTCTTTATCTGTTCAAAGTTTCAATATCTCTTGTCACCCAGGGTTTGTGACTCCGACAAAACGTGCCGTTTACCGTCATAACAACCCTCATATAATCGTTGAACTTCAGCGACATCACTTTTGCAGGACTCCCACTTGCCAGAGGTCACATTGCCTGCAAATGAACTGCTCCCATCAACTCCTGCAAGCTGATGTCTACTTGCATCAAAATTCGCCTTGCGCTAATTTAGAACTTGAACCTATGGACCAGTGTTGACACTCTCCATGGTCAGGCAGCATCCGAGGAGCAGGAAAATCGACGTTTCGAGCAAAAGTCCTTCATCAGGATTAGAGGCAGGGAGCCTCCAGGGTGGAGAGAAAAAAGCATGATTTTGCATCTTTGACTGCCATGATCTTCAGAACTGAACAAACAGGCGTTTGAGGAAGTTTCATGCAAAAAGAACGATATCTATTTAAACCATGTATGACAATGGAACACATTCAGTCCCTCATCTGAAAAGGTAGAGCAAAAAAAAACAAAAGAAGTTGGTTTCCAGAGACAAAACATGAATTGGGTTAATGACAGAGACACATACAACGCATTCTAGAGTGTCTGCCCATCAATATGCTGAAGGAGTAATTTATATGGGTTGTAAGTGGTTTATAAATGCATTGGTGCCAAGAAATTAGCAGCTGGAATATATTTGTACTTTCTTGGGAAAAAAAAACTTTGAATCGCTAAGGCCTCAAATCTGGTAATTATTTGAAAATCGCTCATAGAAAAACTGTATGACATATGCCATCCACAATAAGATGAAACTGCCTGAAACAGCAAATAGTAAAATAACAGATTTTGTTTTGGCTCTCCATTTCTGGGTCCATCTGATTCTTTTTACTGCTGTTAGATCAGGGCTTCTGATGCGATCTATAGGCTGCTATAACATACACGACAGTCAGAACATTAAGTACTGGAATGAGAAAGAACGGTGTAAATGGTGTCAAAATACGGTCAAATCGATCAAATGTTCGCCATGCTAAAAAAAGTGTAATGGATTTTTTTCTCACGGCACAAATCCATGGGACACTGTTTGCCAGGTAAATTGATTAAAAGTTGAACACCTTGTTCTAATCAACTTGTTTAGGGATGTCATAACACACTCTGGAGCAGGTGGGACTTGAAACTGGATCTCCCAATCTGGAGTAAGGACATTGTACCACAGGTGTGCGCCATCAAAGACCATGTATTTTTCTAAATGTATTTTTCTATTCAGCTGTTCCCCGCTCGTAGTATAGATCTCTGGAGCAGATGGAATTTGAATCCAGTCTATGGTCTAGGGGTAAGAATACTACCAATGCAACACAAGAGTGTCCTATCACATGCTGCACGTTGAGCAAGTGCGCAAAAGCATGTCAGCTGCAATGTAATTTAGGTAATTATGAGGCTGACCAATATTGTCAGAAAATCAAAACTAATTTAATTTAAATGGTAGCAGTTTGAGAAATGTAGATGTGCAAAGGAATGTGGCCCATTAGAAAAGAAAATGCTCACTGACCATCATTGCAAGATGAGTTTACATACCAAAGAAAATAGATAATATTTCAGCTGTACAGCCCCTTTATGGGAACGCACCTGAAGGTATTATCTGTAATTTTGTCTTCTCAAAAAAAATCGTCTTTTCCTGGAGAGAGTGCAAGAATCAAAGCTCAACAAACTGATTGCTGGAATCGCACGTTTTGAGAAAAGACACATGGGGATCCTGTATTCACTTGGCGTTTAGAAGATAGAGAAAGTAAATTAGCAAAACATATAGAATTCATAGGGACACTGTTTACCCTGGACTGAAAACCTGTCCAGTGCAAGTCATAAGTAAACTATCTTGGACTGAGGAGAGGAGAACTTTCAGGACGGAGGGAGCATTGAAACTGTGGAATTGACTCCTACAGAAGGAAGTGTAGACGAAGTGATTGAATGTAACAAATTAGAAAATATATTTTACAGGCTCAGTATGTCAATGGCAATGGTGAGAGTGAGGAATAACAAGGTTACGTTAGATGATTAGCCATGAACGCGCTGAAATACGGAGTGGACTCGATGAGTCAAATAGGAGACACATGCTTCTATTTGTTATAGATCTATTCATCATTGGTCCAAAAAATACAATCACAGTATCACCAGACAGTGAGGGTCAAATGGTTGACTACTCATCACAGTGGTCCAAGATTATAACTGTAATAGCACTAGAAGGCAATTCGCTGACACCTTCTCAAGAATATTTGAAAATGGGGAAGAACATAATGATCTTGCTCGGGATACGGATTTCGGTCGTTTGAACACAATTAATGTGAATAAGGCATTTGACTGAAATTGAAATCAATTTTGAGCGCTCTTGAAACAGTTATGTTCTGGTTAATTTATTTATTCTGATTCATTACACGGGCTCGGGATAATTGGTGCTGGAAGAGCACAACAGGTCAGGCAGCATCCAACGAGCGGCGAAATCGACATTTCGGGCAAAAGCCCTTCATCAGGAATAAAGGCAGTGAGCTGGAAGCATGGAGAGATAAGCTAGCTCACTGTTTTTAATCCTGATGAAGGGCTTTTTCCCGAAACGTCGATTTCGCTGCTTTTTGGATGCTGCCTGAACTGCTGTGCTTTTCCAGCACCACTGATCCAGAATCTGGTTTCCAGCATCTGCAGTCATTGTTTTTACCTCCTTCATTACACGGGCTGTCAGCATGCGTACAAATGCCTAATTAGACTTGGCACTTCAACGTTTTTCCAATAATTGTGACAATAAAATAAACACTTTCAGCATGGCACAACAACAACAAATTTACTACTTGAAACGCATTACTTGGAACCTCAATCACTGCAAGGATGGTGTAGTATACAGCATAGAGTGGTCCTCTAGGTGGAGTGTGCATTTTCTGCTAGAAACTGTGGTGGGTGATTAGCATCACACTTTTAATTGGTCTCATTGATGATGTATCCTTTGTTATCTCTCAGGTTAAACCACCAAAGGCACAAGTAATGTGTTTCCTTGTCTTTCTACAGCAGGTGGGTTTACATTAACTTCATGTTAATTATTAATTAGGCGGCATGGTGGCTCACTTTTTAGCACTGCTACCTCACAGCGCCAGGGACCTGGGTTCAAAATCAGCTCAGGCAACTGTCTGCGTACAGTTTGCACATTCTCTCCATGTCTATCTGGGTTTCCTCCAGGTGCTCCAGTTTCCTCCCATAATCCAAAGATGTGCATGTTTGGCGAATTGGCCATGTTAATTGCCCATAGTGTTTGGTGGAAATGTAAAGTAAAAAGGTATAGGGGTGGGTCTTGCTGGGTAACTTTTCGGAGGTTCAGCGTGGAATTGCTGGGATAAATGACCTGTTTGAACACGAGGGATTCTATGGTACGAATATATTTATGAAACTGATACATTCCATTTGATATTCATTTAGATGCAGCACAACAGGAAAAAATAGATATCACAGAATTTTAACAGGCAGTACCACATGGTAGCAATTCAGCTTGAACTGTTGAATTACTACTCACTGGCAATTGACAAGCGATGGCCTCCTGGTGTTATCAGTGAATTGTTAATCCAGAGTGTCAAATAGTATTTTGGGCACATGGTTAAGAATGTTGTCATGGAATTTGAATTGAATAAAATTCTGGAATAAAGAGTCTGTTGCTGATTCCTGCTGCTGTCATTATGAAAACCCATCTGTTTCATAAATGTTGGTTCGGGCAGATAGGGATAGGCAACAAATTCTGGCCCAGACAGCGGCACTGGCTTGCCATGAACAATAAAGCAAGGTAGCAAATGTGGTATAAGCAATGAAACAAGTTTGCCTCACTTGTTCACTGAGATAGACACTAAAGAGGTTAAAAAGATCTTCTGCAAAGAAATTCTTCTGCACATCTGTCAACTTGGTAGTGGCATGTGTAATGAAGTGATACATTGAATATCAGAGAATAAAGTAATTTCCCAAACTTTTAAATAATTGCATGATTAGTTTCAGTCGTTGCTGTTTACCTAATACACAATACACGATATCCTTTAAAATATTGATCCAATTCTACTGAATTTGATTCCAAGACAATTGATACTTCAATGTCATTTTTTGTCCCAACTTAATGCAGCCTTCAGCCCCGTCACAATGCGATTAGTCAAGGAAATCACCCCAACTCTGTTCCAAAGTGATCCATCTTTTCGACATGTGCCATAACCATCAGAGACACAACCAAAGTTTTATGAATCCTTCTCCTGAACCAATTTCTGAGTCCAGCAATTATCTGACTTATGCTTTCACTTCAGTATTTATCTACACACGGCAGTCTGAGCAACCTAGAGATTATCGCTTTGGGGGCACACTTCCGAAATTTCTTCCCTGATTCCTAAGTACTGAGTTCATGACCACATCCTTCACTCTACTTATGTTGTGAGTAGGGTTGTGGAACACAATTACTGACAGTCCACCATCACGTTTCAGATACTCTTCAGCTTCACAATTCCATTCTTGATGTGTTTATTTGGAACACTGTACCACATTTTCAAACGATGTTGGCGATTGCAGGGAAAAAAAAGCCTGTTTCAATAGCTTTCTTTCTTGTCTTAACACGCCCTTAGGGTATGTTGCCTTTGTTTTATTTCAAGAGATCAGAGGTTCCGATCTGTCTGAAAATACCTACTTGAAAAGGTTTTAAGTATTTCAAAAAGAAAATGCATATTAAAGGGGAGCAATCAATTCTTCCTGTTAAGGTTTTTTTTTGACTTTTTTTGGTTTTAGCAAGCAATCTGTTGGAAGCTGTTTGTCAATTGTTAGACCTGCTGCATCTGTTTGTGTGTCCTCATCTAGTGTGCTTTAATTTCTATAATTTCAAATGGAAATATGTTCACTTATTTTCAACCATTTATGTTCTGTGTTTTCTCACCTGATTCTTCCGGAATTTGTGGCCCTCCATTTCAATGTCATTTTTTTTGGTCCCAATTTAACGCAGCCTTCAGTCCCGTCACAATGTGATGAGTCAGGAAATCACCCCAACTCTGTTCAAAAGTGATCCATCTTTTCGACATGTTCCATAACCATCAGAGACACTACCAAAGTTTTATTAATCCTCCTGAATCAATTTCTGAGTCCAGCAATTATCTGACTTATGCTTTCACTTCAGTATTTATCTACACACGGCAGTCTGAGCAACCTAGAGATTATCGCTTTGGGGGCACACTTCTGAAATTTCTTCCTTGATTCCTAAGTACTGAGTTCATGACCACATCCTTCACTCGACTCATGCTGTTAGTAGGGTTGTGGAACACAATTACTGGCTATTGTCCATCACGTTTCAGATGCTCTTCAGCTTCACAATTCCATTCTTGATGTGTTTGTTTGGAACACTGTAACACATTTTCAAACGATGTTGACGATTGCAGGAAAAAAAATGCCTGTTCCAATACTTGATGAACTACTTAGCTTTTTTGAATATGCCAAACTTGCTCCTCGGTAATGTGCAGCTGGGACTTCCATTGTGATTTCAATGTGGCTCTAACCGAAGACACTAAATATCGATAATACTTATCAGCATTTAGAACTGAAGATTAGCGATAGTGAACAATGCACTCAAAGGATTTCCATACTAGCCACTCATGAAGCTTATTACTTGCAGCCTGCTGTGTTCACTGTTGGCACCAGTTGCCAAACAGCCAATGTGACAGAGGAACGTGGAACGGTGCTCTTGCACAGAACAATTGTCATTATTTTTCCTTTTCACCAGCAGCTAACTGCAACATATTAGAGGTCACATTCAAACCTCATTGAAGTGGAAATTGGTGCACCCCATTTGTCTCTGCCTGACTCATCACCCTAGAGATCGTCGTACAGAAGACAGAGGGTGGGATTAGGTGGCAAAGCGTCAGCTTGGAGCTCGGTTACCAGTGGTGTTCCAAAGGAATCTGTTGTAGTAACTCTGCTCTCTGTGATTTTTATAAACGACTTGGATGAGGAAGTGCAAGGGTGAGTTAGTAAGTTTGTCGATGACATGAAGTTTGGTGGAGTTGTGAATAGTGTGGAGGGCTGTTTTAGGTTTCAACGGGACGTTGAAAATATGCAGAGCTGGGCTGAGACGTAGCAGATGAAGTTTAATCTGAAAAAGTATTAAGGGATTCATTTTCGAACTTCTAATTTGAATGTAGATTATAGGGTTAAAAACAGGACTCTTTGCAGTGTAGCGGAACAGAGGGATCTTGGAGTTCGCATCCATAAATCCCTCAAACCTGACACCGACGTTGTTAGGATTGGTAAGAACGTGCATTGCATGTTGGCTTTCATAAGCAAGGGGACTGAGTTTAATAGCTGCTAGGTTATGCTGCAGGTTTAAGGAGTCCTGGTTAAACCATACTTGAAATATTGTGCTCAATTCTGGTCCCTTCATTACAGGAAGGAAATGGAAGCTTAAAGAGAGAGCAGGAGATTTAGCGGGATGCTGCCCAGACTGGAGGGCATGTCTTCTCAAGAAAGGTGGAGTGATCTCACCCTTTTCTCATTGCAGTGAAGAAGGATGAGAGGTAAGTTGATAGAAGTGTACAAGATGATAAGAGGCATAGATAGACTGGATAGCCAGAGACGTTTTCCCCAGGTTAGTCTGATCTTAGAATAAGTTGAAATGTTGGCACTACATCGAGGGCCGATGGTCCTGTTCTGTGCTGCAGTGTTCTCTGGTCTGTGTTCTACGTGATAAACTTCTTAATGATACAGGTGCCTAGCACAATAACACCACTCTTTCTTAATTTGTGACAGCGCATTTGTTGCACAGGTTTTGAGAAAGTTGTTTGATACTTCGAACATTATTATATGTAATGTGTTTGTGACAATGTAATATTTTCACATTAAGACCAAAACAACTCTCAATTTGATCCTAAGTGTCGGTTCATTTCTTTTTATTCTTTTCGGGAAATCCTCTCGTGCCTATTAAATATATTGACTTCGTTCATTATCCAAATATTAAACAGCCAACGAATCAGGCAAAATTGTCTTTGCAGTTTTATCAAAGGAAGCACTGCTTGTCTCTGACCACTCAGATTAGGTCACGGTTCTCTTATGAAGGACAATACCTAAATGAGTGAACATTTTGGTGCAATGCCTGAACGCATAAAATAAACTCTTAACTGCATCAGAAGACAACAGCAACAACGAATTAGTTTCTTTGCTCGTTAAATTTGAAACATGTTTGTGATTAGCCCCCGAGAGACTGACATTGGGTATAAATGTGACTGCTTTTTTATTGTTTGACAGAATAAATCAAAATCGTCTGGTCGAAATGCATGTAACACCAAAAGGCATCGTATTTGTTATTTACTATCCTATCCTAGCAGCTATTGGTGTCCCAGGTAAGCTGCTTTAATGAATAGTTTCCTATTCTTCATTTTTCATTTAATATCGGTGCATCAGTTAGATACAGATACCAATTCTTCTGATTAAAAGAACATTACTTCTGAATTCCTCAATCCCCCTCTCATGTCAAACTGTTAAAAATATCACTTTTTCAGGATTATATTTTTGGTTGCTCTCAGGATATTTTTGTCAGATTTCAATTGTATAAATTCCACCATTGAGGTTCATGATATGTTTCTATTACTTCTTGCAGTTTTGCAATGTTTGTGTTACAGCCTCTAAAGTGCATTTTCTTAAAAATAACTGAATAATAAGATGCTACAGCTTTCAAGTGGCACATTTTTTCTTCTTATGGATCTCGTTGCATGTACTTAATTATTTAGATCGACTCATTTTCCATATCATCTCAGGAGATCTACGCGCTCTTCATAATTTTCTTTCTGCAAGTAAAATTTGATTGCAGTATTTCACTGCTACTGTGGCTGAGTAAATATGTTATTGTGGGATTGCTCCTCTTAGCGAAATGCAGAAGTGAACCAGTTAGGAGCCAAGTCAAAAAGTAGGACATCAGGGTTAGCAACCTCAGGATTGCTACCAGTGCCATGTGCGAGTCAGAGTAGAAATGAAAGAATTAACAGAATGAATGCGTGGCTTGAGAGCTTATGGAGGAAAGAGGTGGTTCAGATTTTCAGGACATTGGGATCAGTTCTGGGGAAGGTGGAACTATTACACCTGGGCCAGACTGAAACCAATGTCCTTGAGGATGCTTTTGCTAACGCTGTTGAGGAGGGTTGAAGAGGGATGGGAATCAAATGATGAGGCTAGTGAACAGTAAGGAGGTAATAACTAAAGCCTGTAAAGAACTAGACAATGAAGTCAGCGTGGCTAAGGAAAAGAGTAGGCAGGGAGCAGATGATGAATGCAAAGGGACAGGTGATCTGAGGTGTATTTGTTTTATTGTGAGATGTTAGAGGCGGCACGGTGGCTCAGTGATTAGCACTGCTGCCACGGAACGAGGCACCATTCCGGACACGGGTGGCTGCTTGTGTGGAGTTTGCACATTCTCCCTGTGTCTGTGTGGGTTTCCGAAGGTTGATCTAGTTTTCTCCCAAAGTTCAAGGATGAGCTGGCCAGATCAATTGGCCATGCTAAAGTTCCTCTAGTGATAGTGCGTTAGTCAGAGGAGAACGGGTCTGGGTGGGTTAATCTTCGGATGGTCAGTGTGGTCCTGCTGGATGGAAGGGCCTGTTTCCATGCTGAACAGGAATCTAATTAGTGTAGTAGGTAAGGCAGGTGAACTTAGGTCTTGCATTTGCTCCTAGGATTATGGTATTATTACTATTACTGAGACTTGGTTGAGGAAACGTCGTGATTGGCAACTAAATATGCCATGAATTAGACGCTTCATGCAGGGAAGAGAAGAAGGTAAAAGGGGTGGAGGAGTTGCATTACTTGTCAGAAAAGTTGTCACAGCTGTGCTGACAGAGGACAATATGGGCAAAGATCAAAAATAGGAAGGATATGGTAACAATGTTGGGGCTGTACCACAGGCATCCCACAAGAAAGAATGAGATAGAGGTATAAAGATATAAACAGATTATGGAAAAATGTAGGAGCTACAGGGTAGTGATGATAGGAGATTTTAATTTTACCAACATTGACTGGGATTCACTTGGTATTTGAGGTATATTCCAAAGTGGAAAGGGGCCAAACTGAGCCTGGTGTTGGGGTATGAGCTCAACAGGTGGCTAGCGTTTCAGTCGGGGATTACTTTGGGAATAGTAGTCACAATTCTGTCAGTTTTAGAATACCAATGGACAAAGACGAGATTGGTCATAACAGAACAGTGCGAAATTAGGTGAAGACCAGCTGGAGCAAAATTCGCCAGGAGCTGGATTGTGAGCAGCAGTATGGAGGTAAATTCCCAATTGGTATGTTGGAGGCTTTTAAGGAGAAATTGATGAGAGTTCAGGGCAGACAAATCCCTGTGAAAATGAGGGATAGAAAGGACAAGATTATGGGACCATGGATGACAGGTGAAATTGTGAGACTAGCTAAGAGGAAAAAGGAAGCATAAACAGGGTCGATGTGATTGAAAACAGATGAACCTTTGGAAGAATATGTGGAAAGTAGAACTCATCTGAAACGAGGAATGAAGAGGGCTAAAAGGGGTCATCATATATCTTGAACAAACATGGTTAAGGAAAATCCCAAAGCCTTTATTCGTATATAAGGAACAAGAAGGTAAATAAGAAGATGTTGGCATGCTCAACGACAAAAAAAAGTTATACGGTAAGTCAGAGAAAATGGCTGAGATTCTTAATGATAAATTTGCATCCATATTGACCGAGGACACGGACAAGGTGCATGTTCAGGTGAGGGATAACCGTTTGACTAATCTCGAAGAAGTCGTTTAGAGGAGGGAGGAAGTTTGGGTATTCCAAAAGGCATTAAGATGGACAAGTCTCCATGTCCGGATGGGATCTATCCCACGTCACAGAAAAAAGTAAGAGAGGAAATAGTCAGGACATTAACAGATATCACTGCAGCATCGTTGAACACGGGTGAAGTCCTGCAAGCCTGGAGAATTTGTAATGCTGTTCCCGTGGTTAAGAAAGTTAGCAGGGATAATCCAGGTAACTACAGACCAGAGAGAGCCAAATATCAGTTGTGGGGAAGCTGCTGGAGAAGATACGTAGTGATAGGATGTATTTGCATTTGGAAGAAATGGTCTTACCAGTGACAGGCAGCGTGCACTTGTGCAGAGAAGTTCATGTCTTACCAAATTAATAGACTTTTCTGAGGAAGTGACCAAGTTTTTAATCAGGGAAGCGCTGTTGATGTCCTGGACATGGACTGCAGTGAGGCGTTTGATAAGATTCCCCATAGTCGGCTGATGGAGAACGTGAAGTGATATGGGGTCCAAGGTGTGCGAGCTAGATGAACAGATTAGATTAGATTAGATTACTTACAGTGTAGAAATTGGCTTGCGGCCCAACAAGTCCCCTCCGACCCGCCGAAGCGCAACCAACCATATCCCTACATTTACCCCTGACGTAACACTACGGGCAATTTAGCATGGCCAATTCACCTGACCCGCACATCTTTCGACTGTGGGAGGAAACCGGAGCACCCGGAGGAAGCCCACAAACACACGGGGAGAATGTGCCAACTCCTCACATACAGTCGCCTGAGGCAGGAATTGAACCCGGGTCTCTGGCGCTGTGAGGCAACAGTGCTAACCATTGTGCCACCTTGCCGCCCACAAATAGAGAACTCACTGGGCAACAGAAGACAAAGAATAACAGTGGAAAGGAATTTCAAAAAATAGAGAACTGTGACCAGAGATATCCCAAAGGGATCCATGGTGGAACCACATAAAAGATCTGGAGGAATGCATAGGTGGTCTGATTAGCAGGTTTGCAGATGACAGAAAGATTGGTGGAGTAGCGCTAGTGATAGCGACTCACATAGAACGTGGCAGCATATACATAAAGTGGAGAATTAGGCATAAAAATGGCAGCTGGAGTTCAATCCGGCAAATGTGAGGTGATGCATTTTTGAAGAGTCAATTCAAGAGCGAACTATGCTGTAAATAGAAAAACTCTGCGACAAATTGATGCACTGAGCGATCTGGGTGTTCGGATCCATTGTACCCTGAAGATGGTAACTTAGGTAGATAGAGTGATCAATATGGCATGCTTTCCTTCATCATTCGAAGATTTAAGTACATGAGTTTTAGCAGGTCAGATAACATTTGTCTCAGACTTTGTTTCGTCCACATTTGGAATACAGCATACAGTTGTAGTCGCTACATTGCCAAAATGATGTTGATGCTTTGGAGAGGGTGCAGAGGAGATCCACCAGATATTTGCCTGGAATGGAGGGGGCCAGCTATGAAGAGACTTTGAGGAAATTTCGAGTAATTTCCTCAGAAAGATGGAAGTTGAGGGGTGACATGATTGAAGTCGACAAAATCATGCGAGGTGTAGACAGGGTAGATAGCAAGTAGCTTTTTCACCTGAGCAGGGGACTCAATTACTCGGGGTCATAAATTCAAGATAAAAGGAGAAATGTTTAAGGGAGATATACATGTGAAGTTCTTTATGCCGAGGGTGGTAGGTTCCTGGAATACGTTGCCTGAAGAATTAGTAGACATGGGCACAATAGCATTCAGGCTGCATCTAGAAAGATACATGAAAGGTCAGGGAGAAGTGGGGTACAGATCCTTAGAAAATAGGTGACATGTTTATAGCAATGATGTGGGTCAGTGCAGCTTTCGATGGCTGCAGGTACTGTTTCTGTGCTGTAACTTTCTTTGTTCCTTCCTCTTTTTGTATATTTTTATCAATTTCAGCTAACTTAGCAGTGGTTATCATCCTATCTCGAAGACGATGCGGCCTCTCAGGATGTATTGCCTATTACCTGGTGTCCATGGCGGTGACAGATCTCCTGGTAATGATGACTGCTGTAATACTGAGTCGGATCGCTGGGATTTACTTCCCAACCAGTTTCCTTTCCATCACACCACTGTGCAGTCTTCGTTCTTCCTTAATATATGCAGCCATTGATAGTTCTGCCTGGTTAACTGTTGCTTTTACCTTCGACCGATTTGTTGCCATTTGTTGTCAGAAGTTTAAAATCAAATATTGCACACAGAATACAGCAGCTCTAGTTATAGCTGCAGTTTCCATTTTAAGCTGTATTAAGAACATATTTATATATTTTATTCATGAACCTACATACATAGTTAACGATATTCCCTGGTATTGCAACATTAAATTTGAATTTTATACTTCACTTGCATGGGCTGCGTATGATGTGATTCGTACTATCTTAACACCTTGTCTCCCATTCATTCTGATTTTACTGCTTAATGCTCTCTCCGTCAGACACATTCTAACTGCGAATAAAGCCAGGGAGAGACTTTGGACTCAGAGCAACAGAGAACATCAAAGTGACACAGAACTGGAGAAACGAAGAAAGTCCATGATTTTACTCTTTGCTGTCTCAGGAAGTTTCATTCTCTTGTATTCTGTATTTTTTGTCACAGTTCTCTATGTCCGAATTTCGAATATCACATATTCCTCAGGTTCTGACTTCACAGAATCGAAATTTAAATTAGAGGAAAGTGGCTACATGCTTCAGTTTTTCAGTTCCTGCATCAACCCATTTATCTATGGTGGTACCCAAAGAAAGTTCAGAGCAGAATTAATGAATGGGGTGAAGTATCTATTCAGTCTAATTGCTAAATTACATCAATTCTCAAGATAAGGAAACCACCATCTATTGAAGTGCACCACATAATTTGGTCACAAGAGGAGTTTAAAGGTTAAGAATCCTTCAAACAACAATTTTATTCCAGATGCCCAAAGCCTGCCCAAACTCTGAATAAGGCATGATACGAACCGAGTCAGAATTGTCTCGACTTGCCTCAATGAAAGCAGTTTAAAGTACTTTGAATATGTTTGACAGCACCCGGGAGAATGTAACACAGTTGTTCTATTCCACATATTCCCACATGTTCTTCCCTTCACTGCAGTAGTTAGCACAGTTTAACATCTACGAAAGTCATAATGAAAATCAATGAAAGCTCCATAGACAACGTTTCTCATACTCATGAACGCTATTATTGAGGTGCACTAGATTTAGATACTTGAGAACACCATCACTGCAATTTCGCCTTCTCAGCATTAAAAATCCCGTCTTCGACATTCTTAGAACACTATTTCTCCGCTGGGGTCAAAATCTTCGAGCTCTTGCCTGCATAGCCTTTTTGATATATCTGTGTCAAATGGACTTCTGCTTTGCAATAAAATAGTTCACCACCACTACTTTAAAAACAACTGGAACGCGCCATAAATCCATGCCCAGCCAGCAACTACCATATCTGATACATAAAATAAGTACTGTCGCATAATGTTCAGAAAATGTGAAATATTATGCCCAGCTAAACGAAAAAAAAACATTTTTTGAGTTTGGAAGTTCTGAGATGCAAAGTACTTCCTGAGTTCACGTTCTGGGAATTCAAAACATATGTGCAACTATTGCAAGTAATTAGTGAAGTGCCTATTTCATCCAACTTCATATGCATTCATTCCCTAGCAGTTACAAAATACTTCTGAATGCAGTAAACCAAACATTTTTTTTTGTCCTATCATTCCTTGCTCAAGTGGATCAAATGTTTTTCTGAACACATCGAGGCTCCTTCTTCCCCTGATGAAAGTGGGCTGTCTTTAACCTTTCTCATGATAAACGTCTTGGTGCCCGAAAGTGTTTGCTTATCATTTTGTTCCAATCCATAGCCACAAGGTGATTAATTAAAATGAAGTGACTGTCCAAATGTAAGTGCGAATTCAGAGTGATGAGTATTGTCAAAAGTCACCTCCCATTATGCCGTGACTTGTCTCATTAATTGGCAGATTTCTTTGGGCTTATTGTCTATCTTAAATTCATTATCGTGCATTTGCTAAGATTGTTATTTGTTTGTTTTCTTGTTAACCGGAAAGACCAGCCCATGTAATCTGATTCCATTATTGTTGTCTTGAACGCTCTCGATTCTGACTTAAATTGTGAAACTCCCAAAAAACCAGACACGTCCTTCCCACGAGCACTTTGCTTGTCTTAGTTTGATTCTTCTGTGAAGATCATGAGAAATATTTTATGTTCATTATGTCTCTTAATCCACAAGATCACGGAAGTATGCTAGTTCCATCAAAATATGACAAGTCTCTTAGATTGTTTCTCATACTAAGGCTACATTAAATCAGTTTTCAGAACAACAATTCCTTCATAAGCTTAACACGCATGAGTGCACATAATTTCCCTTATTTGACGTAGGAATTGGCAAGTTCAATTTGTGATATTCAAGTGCAGGGACAAGGGCTGTGGGCAGGCAGAAGGAATGAGTTTAATGTGGCGCCATGTTCAGTACAACGGTGTGCGAAAGCAACGATTACTGTATTGTACGAGTCTATGTTTTTTGTTCTAAGCAGCATCATTGCCATACAAATATATGTGCAACTGTAAACTGTTATCTTCTATTTGCATGCTCTAAACAGAGTTAAAGCAAAAGAAATATCGGTTTCCTCTTGGAGTTTCCACCCGAACTATGTTTAAATTTCTTGTTGTCACTCTTCGGACGAATAAATGCTTTTTGACTGTATTGGTGTCCCACTTTTTAGTATGCACATTGACATATCTGACTATAGATGGTGATTCCGGTTCAAAGTTATCTCCCATGTTGTGTTCGATTCAGAATGGAGAAGATGATGCAAAATATATTATTATAGTTTAAATTCCTTTCATCCTGCTTGTATTTGCTACGGAGCACAATCCATATTCTGTCAATTCAAGGTGTCATGGTAAACATTTGATTGTAGTACAATCATTATCTTAGTAACAAGGGAATGACACTAACTTATTCGAGAAACTGAACTTAACGTGTGTATGGCAGAGTTGAGAAAATTGCTAACTTTATAAATACCTTAATTATAAATCCGTTTCCCTGGAGGATAAAGACATTTCAAACAAGAACGCAGGTTTGACTTTAATGCAACAAAAATATTAATACAGGAAATCATACCCAAGTGGGGATTCCGTCCATATTGCTACAGGTCAAATGATCATTTCACGTATAAGTTTATGTAACGGACATGATAGTAAATAAGAATTAAACACTCAAACAGAAAAATCCATATGCTAGCATCCACGGATCGTTGCATGATTATGAACATGAAACAAATAACAAAAGACAGAAATGTGGAGCCTGCTGAGCACTTGCTGATAATACTGCACAGGTTTGTCCAAGGAAGGGAAGGAAGGAATGGTAGGTAATAGTCCATTGGCTAATAATGGAACATCTTGTCAAGAGGAAGAAGGAAACTTACCTAATGTTGAGGAGGCAAGAAACAAACTTGGCTTTAGAGAGTTGAAAGGTAGACCGAACGGACCTAAAGAATGGACATAGAGAGCTGGAAGGGATTTGTAAAGGCTTTCACGGGTAGGATTAATGGAAAATCCTAAGGCGTTCTAAACTTTTGTAAGGAGCAAGATAGTCTGAGTGAGGGCAAGGCCAATCAGGGATAGTGAAGGGAACGTGGGCTCGGAGACGAAGGAAGTAGGGGAGGTCCTCAATGAATACTTTTTTTCAACATTCACGATTCAGTATAGATAAGTTCCTTAAGTCAGATGGGATGCAGGAAAAGCGAGGACTGCAGATGCTGGAGATCAGAGTCAAAGAACGTGGTGCTGAAAACTTATAGCCGGTCAGGCAGCATCAGTAGACAGAATAGTCGAAGTTTCTACTATAAGCTCTTCATACCGAAGAGATTTCTGCAGCTTCAGTGATATATTTTACTTCTCACTATCCACTGGAGTATTCCAAGATGATTGGAAGGTCGAAAATGTTATTCCCATGTTCACAAAAAGGAGTTGGGATAACCCCAGGAATTACAAACTGGTCAGTCTTACGTCAGTGGTCGGCAAAGTATTCGACAAGATTCTGAGAGTCAGGATTTATGATTACTTGGAAAACAATAGCTTGATTCGAGATAGTCAGCATGGCTTTGTGAGGAACAGGTCATGACTCGCAAATCTTATGCAATGCTGGCAGTTGCAGTCGAGTCAGATACATCAGGAACAATTAAGCAACTTTTGGATGGGCACATGGAAATAGTGTAACAAAGGGTATGTCGATTAGTCTGATTTAAAGTAGGATAAAAGACCGAATGGCCTGTACTGTGTTGTACTGTTCTATGCACTAAAAACAATATCACAATGACGATTCAGCAGACATGGGAAAGGGTGATGATATTCCTGCAAGTTATCCTGATGTTTCACCAGCCAGCCCAAACAAGAACTCGTGATTCACACTCTTTGAACAAATGGTCAGGTTGAACTATGAAATGGCTGGAAGAAATAAGTGGCACTGGGAGCGATATAGGACCACTTAATAGTTGCATCCATACATATGCGAGGAGTTTGAATAAACAATTATACACGAATCGGAATGAAGTCAAGTACAAGTAGCCAGTTAAGGATATAGGAAGAGATCAACAGTTTACAAAGTAGCAAGTACCAGGAGTGGAAGATTGGGTAGGGATCAAGATAAGGCCAAAATATGACCAAAATCAAAACAGATTTTATGTGGTCAATATCATTCCTGTTATGTGTCCGCTGAAAGATGTGAGTTTGGAGAATAGTTGTTAATACTATTCAGAATTAAAGCTGCATGTAGAATCCAGAAATCTTGGTGATCCCCGACTTATGATAGGCTGGAAGAGGGGGTGGTGTCAACATATGACATCTGCGGAGATGTAGGTGGCGTCAGTAATGAAGGTGGAAAATAGTCTCCGAGCTGAACAATATATTGAGCTGTCCATGGGAGGAACAGGAGAATGGAGCTGACAATGTTACATCTGCCAGTCCATGTATTCCTACCATTGTTATCTTAGGAAGACTGGGAATAGCTGTTCGAATTGCAACCATGGGTGTGCATGTGTAATATAAGTGACTATTACAAAGCTGACACCTGGAAGCTTCATAAATGAGACGAACTGGAACTTCAACCCTGACGCAACATTGAAGGGAACCTGTATGTTGTACGGGTACATGACATTATCGTCGCATTGGGCTTTGATTGTGAGCTGCATGAAACAAGCTTACGCACCTCCGTTCACACTCACTACACAAAATAAAATGTTGGAGCACCATTACAAATGATAGAAAGGTGGACCCAATTCCCTCTATTCCTGTGGAAGCCATGTGTTACCACGGCCAGTATTGTCAAACATTATGTAAAATTGTCATTGGGAGACTTGAAGTACAAATGTTAGATATTAATTCTTAAACAACATGATTATTAAAGATCGACTCAATATCAAAAAAGTAATAATTTTAAAAGTTATTAGCAAAATTACATACTTCATGTTATGACTAAACATACCGCTATCAGATTGGTTAGCTGCCAATTGAAAAAAAAGGCCAAGGTCACTGGAATTTAAAAATATGAAGGTAAACGTCATTGAGAAAGCAAACCTTGACGGAGAGCATACAGATATGAAAACGGAAAATGACTATCTGGCAAGTCCAATAATACATAGACAATAAACTATACCAATCGAATCTAAAAGTAGGGTCACAAAACAAGGGGAAAATGAACTCTCAATCAAGCTTTTACGTATCAATGCAGACAAGCAAAAGTACCCTCATCCGATTTTTATTCCTGAAAATAATGCCCTGTTAGAAAGCTAATCTGTTGTTATGTCTGAACATTTCGTAATTTACAGCGTTGTTGAGAACGTAGCTGTACCTTACAGCTAATGTCTTGATACCTTCACCAATATGCATGGTTACACAATCAGCACATAAAAGCAATACATGAGTCGTCATATAACAGGACCAATCATAACTTCGTAAGTCCCGTTGTGGTTAATCAATTACTTAGTTTTACAGCGAATATTAAGTTAAAACTTGTCTCGGGGAGACAAAGAAATTGTGTTGCCTCACTCAATTTGAGAATGAATAACCACTGGAATAGTGAAGGACATGGCCATGTACAAAGAATACAGAAATGATCATAGGTATTGGCTCTCATTTTGTAGCAAATATAGGAGAATAATACAAAGCTGAAGGGCATAGAATGACTCATGTAAGGTTTGTGGATAATACACAAATCACAAGTGACCATATGTGTGTTTCTGTGAAAAACAAGATGACAAAGTCTGCTCCAACAGCAACAAAATGTCGATGATAGAAATGTGGACTCATGAAGATGTGCAGTGCAGAAACAGACCATTCGGTTCAACTTATCCATGCCGACCAAATACCCCAACCTAATCTAATCCCAGTTGCCAGCTCCCGGCCCATATCCCTCTATTCATATACCCATCCAGATGTTGTAATTCTAACAGCCTCCACCATTTCCTCCACCAAGTCATTCCATACACGCACCATCCTCTGCGTGTCAAGGTTCCCCTTTAGGTTTCTTTCAAATATTTCCACTCTAACCCTGAACATATTCCCTCTAGTTCTGGACTCTCGCCTCCCCAGTGAAAAGACACAGACTATTCACCCTATGCATGACCGTCATGATTTTATGAACCTCCACAAGGTCACCCCTCAGACACCAGTGCTACAGAGAAAACAGCTGTAGCCTTTTCAGCCTGTCTCACACTTAAAATGCATCAGAGCTGTGAGAGTTCTAAAGACCTTGGCAAGTATAATGAAATGCTCAAATATTGTTAGGAAACGAAGGCATGTTGTCAAATATTTCCTTTTTCACTCACTCGGGCAAATGCGAACCTGCCAAATTTCAAATGATGATAGTAATTGACAATATGGTTAAAAGGGTGTCAACGAGTTAGTGTATCAACCCTGAGTTAGTTTGTAAATGAATCACGCCCACACAGATCAGGCGATGGCAATTGAAGTACAGAAATGGGTCTTCCTGCAAAACTAAGTCAGTATGATGCTACTTCCAAGGTAAAAGTCATAAAAACTGATAACCCGTCACATAACCATGTTAGTCAGAGAATTTAGTGCTGCTGAAAAAGAAATGGTGCAAGAACGTAAGGAAAGGCAACCATCCTGAAGGTGATGCCAAAGAGCAAACCAGCTAACAGAAAGGGACAGGACACTGGCCTGATCTTGAGAAGCAAATGTCAGAATGGGACTTCACATATCACTGACTTTCACTGCATTTCTGGTGACAGCGTGCATTAAAGCTTTTTAGCCTTCATTGTATGTTCCTGTACCACTTTAACAAAATTCACTGCTTTATCCTGTTTTCCTACATCCACGTACTGATTGCATTTTCAAAACGACTAACACTGTGACTTCATGCAATAGACTTTACTACAATGAAATCATCGACGCCTTTTCAACTTTTTTTCCCCTTCGTCGGTCCATTTTTTTCATCATGTGGCACGCTATCTTTATTGTCTTCGATTAGATCCATTTTTCACTTACGATCTGAGAATTTCTCTTCTCCCCACTTCCAATCCCTCACTGATTGAAATTGATTTTGGAAACCAAACTTTGATTTATGAAGCAAATCATGATAACCAGCTATTTCAGCTGCTAATCTTGCTATCTTAACTCTCTGTTCTTCCAAGTCAGTTCTCAACACTTCAGGACGTGAATTCTTGAACTCCGCCGGAATGATCGTCTCTCCAAGCACGTCATATGTTTGATCTATTTTGAATTCCCTCATCTACATGTCAAAATTACTTTGTTTTATCCATTGAAACTCCAAGTATGTTTGAACACAATCCCTCCTCAGATCCCTGAAATCTTGTCTGTAAGGTTCTGGCACAATCCCATATGCACTTCAGATGGCTTTCTTCATCTGCTCATACTGCTTCGATGTCTCCACTGGCAGTGTTGCAAATACCTCACGAGCTCTCCTTACCAAACCTACAAGATCAACAAAATCAAAATGGTCATGCCCACTCCATTTGGTTAGCCACTCCTCAAGTGAGACGCAAAAGCCTTTTACATTGTTCTAATCAAATTTAGGCAAGGCTTGGGTATATTTAAACAGATCATTATCAGGCCCCATCAGGTATTTTCACTGCAAGCAAACTTGATGGTGGTTTAGAAAACACTCTGGGAAGAGTGATCTCGGAAAACAGGAAAAACTTGTTTCTAAGCCTACCTTCTACCTTAAACATCATTATTTTCCATCGACTTCCCTGTCTAATTGCCAACTTCTGATGTTAAAACTCTCTATTATCCCTTTCCCTTCTCGCCCATATCCTCTTTCCCTCTTTCCTTTTCTCTGTTTTCCACTAGGGCCTTCCTTTCCTTTCCTACTTACGATTGCTTTTAACCCTAATTCAAACTGTTTCAGTTCACTTTCATGTTCAAGCTGTTTCATCTGCAATGAAGTCTCGCCATTTCCAAAGATTCCGTAGTTGTTTCCAACAAATTTAAATGTTGTGCTATCGAAGTGATTACATCTACTTTGGCACAGATGAAGGCAACCCCAACGCCAAATATCAGGTAACCCCAACAGGTTTGCCTTACTCGCAATTTGTAAAACCACCAGTATCACTTCTTCTACCCAAAGAAAACTCTTGGTGACTGAAAGAGCCATTACTAAATAAAACACTGTTTAAACCAAACAAATTCCGCACCCAGAATAAAACAAACTAACACCTACCACTCGCTACCATTGATTCCAACAACTCCCAATAGCGTAAATAAACTGCAAGTTATACTGAGTGTTATTGCTGGGTTATATCAACTGAAGAAATCCATTTTTTTTAGATTATGTGCAGTGTGGAAACAGACCCTTCGGCCCAAAACGTCCACACCACACAGACCCATTCCCCTAACACTATGGGCTATTCAGCACGACCAATACACCTAACCTGCACATTTTTTGGACTGTGGGAGGAAACCCACACAGACACAGGGGAAGTTGCCTGGGGCGGGAATTGAACCCCGGTATCTGGCGCTGTGCGGCAGCAGTGCTAACCACTGTGCCACCGTGCTGCACGCGTTTTGGGCTAACGTGGAACTCGATTTCTTGCACGCGTACTCTAACAGTTACTTTAGTCGTATTTGCACGTTGTCACTCACTTTCTTGGGAAAGAGGTGCACTCTCCTCAATGGAGATGCCATATGCCTTTCAGATTTCAAAACTTCTCATAGTGCAGCTTCACGTGGTAGAAACTGCTATTCATCGATTTAAGACATAGCAGAATAGGAATTGTTAGAATCACAGAATATTATAATGCACAATGAGGCCATTCGAAACATCATGTATGTACTGCTTTCAGAAAGATCTACCCATCTTGTTCCATTCTCCATCCCTGCCTCAGTCGATATCTAAATTCATTATTTTCTGATATATGTGCAATTCCCTTTTAAAATCTCATACAGAATCCACCTCAACAACTTGTGAGGTAGTCAATTCCAATTCCGAGGAAATCTCTGAGTAAAACATTTCTCTTCATTTCATTCCTTGCTCTCTTGCCGACTGCCATGATTTTGTCACCCCAATCACTGAGGTAATAACTAGCAGAAATAGAAAATGCCCAGTCAAAAATCGTTCATAATTTTGAGCACCTCAATATGATCACCTCTTAATCTTCTCGTACTGCAAGAAAAATGTGTCCAATATCTCTTCCATTGCATCTAAACTGCCTCATGCTTGACGTCATTCCGGTAAGTCTCCTTTGCACTGTCTCCAGAGCTTGAAAATCCTTAAGTAAGGATTTAATACTTCAACACAAAGCACCAAATGCGGTCTGAGCAATAATTTGTAAATTTGTAGCGTGACGTTTATACTCTTTGCCTCTATTTAGAAACCCAGGAGTCATTTTAAGCCTTCTTAACAGCGGTTGCATCTGTCCAAACTCCCTTCAAACCATGATGCACTTGAACTTCGAGTTTCTTATGCATCATTGAGCCTGTACTGTCTATTCGTGTCTGTTTTTCTACAATAATGCATTTCTTCGTGTTCTGCGCATTGAAGTTCATCTAGTAGGTATCTTCCCACTTGACAAACTTGCCAATGTCCCTCTGAGGTTGCTGAGCATCATCATCATAATTAGTTCTTCTCCCTACTTTAATATAATTTGTAAAAGTTGGAACATTTACCCTCACCACCCATCACCAACATATTTATAATGGTCTGAAATAAAGAAAAACAAGGACCCAAATCGATCCCCGAGGAATACCACTTGCAGCTTATCTCTGAAAACTTTCTATCTCATTAAACCTTCTGCTTGCTATATTTTAGTCAATTTCTAATCAGTGCTGCCAATGACCCTTCAATCCCAGGGCATAATGGATTGGAAAAATTATTGCGTGAACAGGGCTGTCAATGTTGGATCAATGAGAATACTCCACGCGGTAATAGATTTTTAGTCATGCAAAACAATCAACGATTATATTGGGAATGCTTGAAAGTTCAGTTTCAAATTATCAGATCAACTATAACCATGTTGAAAGATGGACAGCAGACTCCACGGGTTGAAGAACAGATTGCTGCTCTTGTATATTATCATCTAAGAGGAAACTAAGTGGGCAGCACGGTGGCACAGTGGTTAGCACTGCTGCCTCACAGCGCCAGGGACCTTGGTTCAATTCCTGCCTCAGGCGACTGACTGTGTGGAGTTTGCACAGTCTCCCCGTGTCTGCGTGGGTGTGCTCCGGTTATCCTCCCACAGTCCGAAGATGTGTGGGTCAGGTGAATTGGCCGTGCTAAATTGCCTGTAGTGTTAGGTAAGGGGTAAATGTATGTATGTATGGGTGGGTTGCGGGTTGGTGTGGACTTGTTGGGCCGAAGGGCCTGTTTCCACATTGTAAGTCTAGTATAATCTTAACTAAATTCAATTATGCCAGAGGGCATCTCCTAAATTATCTTCTTCATTGTTACAGATTGATGGACGGTTATGCTTCTAAATTAATTTTGTTTAAAAAAACAATCATTGGAGTTCTTCTTCTTTGCTTGGTTGCATGCATAATTGTGTGACTAACTGAAATCACTGGACTAATAGCTTTATTTTGTTCAGCAAATGTATTAAAGGATGCGGCCCAAAGACAGGTATATAGAGTTAGATCAACAATCAGTCATGATTGCATTGAATGACGGAACATGATAGTGCGCTGAACGGGCTACTTCTGCTCCAGTACTTTTATAGGGAGAAAATGTAACTTAAACCTTAGTACAGTCTCTTGGATTTGATTTTGGTTGCACATATTTCAAAGAGCTTGCTGCTCTATCAAAGTATAAACATGACCCCAGGGGTGTCTGTAGCTTCTGCTTCGATTAGTGTATATCGTTTTTTTCTAAACAAAATCAAACAGGTTAATTTTGTCTCTCGAGTCTTGAATCATGTATAAGTGTGACTTTCTGAAATAAACCACTGAATTAATATATCTAATGGATACTACTTAACGTTGAGTGTTCGATTCAAAACCATTTCTCATGACAATTTTAGAAGTGAACTCCATTGTCTGGAGAATTACACGTTGCAGAGTTTCTGCTCTCAGCTCTTGATGCTCGCAAGCCAATGTTGATTTTGAACTCCTTACACTGTGTTAGTGATCATTGTTGGGCCTCATCCCGTTGCTGAAGCTTACTTCTAACCGATAGATCGTTATGAAAAGAGAAAGACATTTTTGGTGGAAGCATGAATTTTTAATGCAAGATGGAAGCTCAACGTTTTGATACTCACAAAGATTATTTATGAAGGATACCCCTGCTGGGAGCCAACTATGCATTTTCCTTTCCACTTCCACTCTCTCTCCCTTACACCCATACATATACAATTTTGTCTCCTCGTCACGCATTTCCCTACTTTCTGACTATGCTGTGATCATGTATGTATCATTGTCTAGTTCACAGAATACTTGCCCTCCAATGAGTTGCCGTTGACTATTACACAGAGATTTCTGTTGTCAGATATTTTGCATGTAATTCCTCTTTGTCCAGGATTAGTTTCTCGACATTGTATCGTTCCTGCATATTTTTTGTTCAATGCAGCATCTGAGTCAAAGGTTCTTGAGTAAGCCTCTAGTGTTTGTCGAGGTTCATTGTCACTGGTCACAGTTCTGAGCAATAATGAGGAGTCATAGAGGCATAAAGCATTCAAACAGACATTTTGGACTTACATGCCCGCTCCAACAGTTATCCCATCCTGACTTCAAACAATTTGCTAACGATTGGTCATAGCTCTCTGAACCTTTCTATATCATATGCCCTTCCAGATGCCTTTAAATATTGTAATTTCCTTGCCTTCAGAAGTTCTTCCGGCAGCTCGATTGATACACGGACCACATGGAGTATGAAGAAGTAACTACTCAGGTCCTTTTTTAAAATCCTTTCCCATTGAGCGTAAACCTTTGCACACTTGCTTTGGACTAGAGTGGACCACCATAGGAGATTGGCACTACACCTTTTCCATGCCCCTCACGATATTATATAAAATGTATAAAGTCACCTCAGAACCTCCGACTCTCCAGGGGAAAATGTTCATCCCATTCAGGTCCTGCGTATAAATCATATCTTCCCACTAGAGCAACAGATTTTAAAACTTTTCTGCACCCCTCTCAATTTTAAGGGCATCCGTACTATAGACAGTCGACCCAGAATTGTACAGTCTTTTTAAAATGGCCTCAACATTGCCCTGTTCAACTGCAAAATGACGTCTCAGTTTCTCTACTCAATATGCTCACCATTGAAGGCAAGTGTGCGAAATGGATTCTTCACCAACCTGTCTAATTGTGATTCCACTTTCAACGAGCGCTGTATATGAACCTCCTGGACCCTTTGTTCTGCAACTCTCCCTGAGAATCTATAATTAACCGTGAAAGTCCTTCCCTGCTTTGCCTTACCTAAACGCAACATCTGACATTTATCTAAACGTATCTCCACCTGCCACTCCTCGGCACATTGGTCATCAGATAAAGGTGTCATTGCACTCTGAGATAACCTGATAACCTTTTTCACTGTCCACTGCACTGCCTATATTGGTGCCATCTGAAAACACACTACCCGTGTCTTCTATATTCACATCTAAAACATTTATGTAAATGACGGAAAACAGTGGACACAGAACCAATCCTTGTGAGCTTTTCACTTTCCATGGGATCCTTTCATCGAACAAGTTCCACGTTTCTTTTTAAATTTCGTCACAGCATGGACAAAAATTAAAACGATCAACAGAAGCCTGATAACAAATATTCTGTTAGAAGAGACTATTGTCCAATTCCCTACGAAGATGAGATTTTTTGAACAAAAACTCAGTGGTTAGCATTGGGACCTCCGGGCAGGAGGCTTCGATTTCAACCTCAGGTGATAGATTGTATGGAGCTTTCCCATTCTCCCCGTGTGTGTGTGTGTGTGTGGGTTTCCTCAGCTACTCTAGTTTAGTCCCACGATCCAGGAATAGCAGGCTGGGTCGATTAGTCACGTGAAATGACGGGTTAAAGCGTTAAGATTGTGGGATGGGCCTGAAAGTGATCTTCTTCAGAACGCTGGTGTGGAGTCGATGAGTTGAATGGCCAACGTACACATTATAGGAATTCTTTGATGCAAAATGACTGCATAATTTTCTAAAAGGTAGTAATTGTTCCAAATTGTTAAAGAATGAGGGCATGTTCTCACGTCAGCGAAGTATTAACCATAGTTGTTGGTTTCCTCACTTACATAATGTATTATTGCTTTTCATTTGCATTAATTTCTGTCATCACTTTCGGATCCATTATTTTCTCGCAGATTTTGAGTTATATACACCTAGGCAATGAAAAGGGTTTTTTTTTTGTCTGTGGCACAGGCAACTCATTATACAAACGGCATTCAGGTAGCAAAACAGCGTGAGGAATGCAAAGTTCTGACTGCAGAGAAGGTGCACAATGAGGAAAACAAAATTACATTTAAAATGTAAGTGGTCCGTTCAGAAGTCTAATAACAGTGGGGAAGAAGCGATTCTTGAATGTGTTGGTACATATGTTTAAGGTTTTGTATAAACTGCCCAACGAATAATATTGAAAGAGATGACAACCACAATAGGATGCCTCATTGATTTGATGTTCAAACGATGGTTTCAAACTGCTTAGACGTATTATGGGCTATTGTTCGGTATAATTTCATTGAAGTATCATACATTCATTTCAATGTGATTATAAACAGAGAAACAAAAATCTAAAGCAAAAGTGGATCTTTCAAACTATAGGAGAAAACTTCAATCAAATCCTATAAAGGGTTATTTTCTTTTGTTAGAACCTACACAATGTTTTTTTTCTCTCTCTGCAAATGCTTCCGCACTCTCATAAACAAATATTGCACATTACTTTCTCCATGGGCTCTTTTCTTTCTATTTCTTACAGCGAATTTTGCACTTATTGTGATTACGTGTCGAAACAGATGCGGTCTGTCTAGTTGTATCATTTATTACCTGGTGTCTATGGCAATCACAGACCTCTTGCTCATTGTCCCTGCTGTAATATTGATCCGGATCACTGGAATTTATTTCCAATTGAGTCATTTTCCATCACACTAATATGCAGTCTTCGTATTGCTGCAATATATGCAGCTATTGACAGTTCTGCCTGGTTAACGGTCGCTTTTACATTCGATCGATTTGTGGCCATCTGTTGTTCAGAGCTGAAATCACGATACTGTGCAAAGAAAACAGCAAGATGGGTAATAGGAACAATCTGTACATTAAGCTGTCTAAGAAATTCATTTCTGTATTTTATATTTGAGCCTTTGTACATCATTAATAATGATGCCTGGTTCTGTAGAATAAAATTAACATATTATACATCACCTGCATGGGCCATACATGACTAGCTTCTTGTAATTTTGACTCCTTGTGTTCCATTCATTTTGATTTTGCTGCTCAATGCGCTGACAATCAGGCACATTCTTGTCACCAACAGGGCACGCAGGAGACTCCAAATTTCAAGTAATGGAGGCAAACTCGCCGACCCAGAGATGGAGAGGCGGCGAAAGTCTATTATACTACTCTTTGCCATCTCTGGCAGTTTCATCCTGTTATACTCGTTGTATTTCATGACCATAGTTTACGTACGAATTATTAATGTTTCTTATTACACAGGTTCTGGTGTGAATGAGGCTACATTTAGTCTGGAGGAAGTTGGATACATGATTCAACTTTTGAGTACCTGTATAAACCCATTTATTTATGCAGGAACCCAGAGTAAATTCAGAAAGGAG
This sequence comes from Hemiscyllium ocellatum, assembly GCF_020745735.1. Classification (NCBI taxonomy): domain Eukaryota; kingdom Metazoa; phylum Chordata; class Chondrichthyes; order Orectolobiformes; family Hemiscylliidae; genus Hemiscyllium; species Hemiscyllium ocellatum. The sequence continues at coordinate 8,962,012 of NC_083427.1, forward strand.
TTAAGGAATGGATTTATGTATCCATACAATTTAATTGCCAAACTATTTGAATGATGCAGAGTAAAATAAAATTGTAATTCTATGTTACATTCTATATTTCAATAACATAATCCAACTCATGCATGTCTTACAATCCCATATATATATTTTTAAGGCATTAACACCTTTTGACGTTGAAAGCAATGCCCCTTCATGAGGTATCTGTGTCATCAATAGTCACAAGTGAAGTGCCAGAAGACGGGAGAGTGCCTAACAAGCCGTCACTATTTCAGAAAGTTTGGTGAGGAAAAGCCAGGGAACTGTAGACCGTTGAGCCTGATATCGATGATGGGCAAGTTGTTGGAGGGAATCCTGAGGGATAGGATTTACATGTATTTGGAAAGGCAAAGACTGATTAGGGACAGTCAACATGGCTTTGGGAATGGGAGGTCATGTCTCAAGAATGTGATTGAGCTTTTGAATAAGTAACAAAAAGGATTGATGAGAACAGAACAGTAAACGTGATCTGGATACATTTCAAAAAGGTGTTCGACAAGGTTCCTGATGGGAGACTGGTTAGTAAGGTAAGATCTCATGATATCGGGAGAACAGCCATTTGGGTACCGAACTGGTTCAAAGGTAGAAGAAAGAGGGTGGTGATGGAGAGCTGCTTTTCAGACTGGAGGTGTCTGACAAGTGGTACACCAAAAGGATCTGTGCTGGATCCACTGCTTTTTGTCAATTATATAAATCCTGTATATATGTGAACATCGGAGTTATAGTTAGTAAGTTTGCAGATGACACCAACATTGGAGAAGGAGTGGATAGTGCAGAGACTTACCTCAGACTACAATGGGATCTTGATCAGTTGGACCAATGGGCTGAGTAGTGGCAGTCGAAGTTTAATTTAGATAAATGTGAGGTGCTGGATTATGTAAAAGCAAATCTGAGCAGGACTTCTATACTTGATAGTAAAATCCTTGGGAGTTTTGCTGAACAAAGAGACCATGGAGTGCAGGTTCAGAGGTCCTTGAAAGTAGAGTCCCAGGTAGAAAGGATAGTGAAGATGGCATTTGGCATGCTTTCTTTTAATGGTCAGATTATTGAGTACAGGAGTTGGGAGGACATGATACAGCTGTCCAGGACATTGATTAGGCCGCTGTTGGAATATTGCATGCAATTCTGGTCTCCTTCCTATTAGAACGATGCTGTGAAACTTGAAAGGGTCCAGGAAATGTTGTCAAGGATTTTGCCAGAGTTGGATGATTTGAGCTATAGGGAGAGGCTGAATAAGCTCGGCTGTTTTCCCTGTAGTATCTGAAGCTGAGGTGTGACCATACCGATGTTTATAAAATCATGAAGGGCATGAATGGGATAAACAGACAAGGTCTTTTCCCTGGAGTGGGTGAGTCGACGGCATAGGTTGAAGGTGAGAGGGAAAGATATTTTAAAAAACATTTTTTTTCACGCAGAGGGTGTTGTGTGTATGAGCTGCCAGCGGAAGTGCTGAATGCTGGTACAATTACAGCATTTCAAAGGCATCTAGATGGGTATATGAATAGGAAGGGTGTAAAGTGATATGCACCAGGTGATGTCAAATGGGACTAGACCAGGTTAGAATATCTGGGCGGCATGGACGAGTTGGACCAAAAGTTTCGTTTTCATGCTGCATCTCTCTATGACTCGAGGCCATTTCTGCAAACTCTTCCCATTTAATTTCGACTTTACTTATGCATACTGAATCAATCCTAATACAAACCCTGAGCCCACAGCATTTTGTCTCATCATTAAGAGCTAAGCCAATCTGATTTGTACCAACCAAGCAATAACGAAAATATAGAAATTTAGACTGTTTTAATCTTCAGTGTTATAATCAGCTTTGAAATAAAAAAGATGCACTTTCGAACCAAAATTCAATAAAACTATCCAAGAGCGACAGGACTACACCCAAACATCAACAAACTGAAGAAATGTTGGCAGACAAATACAAACAAAAATTATATTAGATTCTCTCCTTGCCTTTCTATTTGCAATTAGTGATGGCACGGTGGCTCGGTTGTTAACACTGGAGACTCACGGTTGATTCTCTGAGTAGAGTTTGCACATTCTCCCCTTGTGTGCGTGGGTTTCCTCCAGGTACTGCGGCTTCTTCTCATTGCCCAAAATTGCACAGGTTAGATGATTTGGCCATGCTGAATTCCACATAGTGTTCATGGGAGTGAAGGTTAGCTGCATTTGTCAGGGGAAATATATAAAATAGTAATGAGTCTGGCTCTGTTACTCTTTGGAGAGTCGGTGTGGAATGTTTTTTCCAAATGGCCTGTTTTCACACTGTAGGGAATCTACAATATTCTATTATGGGAGGTCATTCCCTGCTACTCACAAGGATGATAAACCGAATTTAATGAAAGTGATGAATTGGAAACATCAACAAATGGTAATGAGATTATTGAAAATGAATAAACTCTCTCTGTCAATTTCATGAACGTGCAATCCTCACCAGTGACTTTGCAGTAAATTAGTTTTGTTAAGTAATGAGTTGAGGAATTAACTTATGGTAGACAGTTACAGGAACAAAAGTAGAATTTAATTGAAGGTCAAACAACAGCTCTTGTGTATTGCTTCCCTGCTGCATACGTCCACTTTGCTCGTTTCCTGCAGGAATCTATTTTGGAAATTTTGCTAATCAGAATCAATGGAGATATGCAGAATGAGCGTCGCAAACCAGGCCACATTGAATTCCTTTGTTGGAGAAACTGACCATATCTGATAGCATCTGTGTAGATCAGGCAAGGAACAGAGAGAATAAAGAACAGTGCAACATAATACAGGCCCTTTGAGTTACCAAGACTGCGCTGGTACAGATGTCCATGTGAACGTAAAAGAAATTGCCTTTGCTTCAGCCATATCCCTCCATTCGCTCCCCGCCCCTCCCTCCTCCCCCCCCCATATATTAATCAAAATGCCTCTTATAAATTGCTGTTGTATTCATCTTCCCAAAGTCTGGATAGCTCGTTCTGTGCATTTACCACCCTTTGCATATAATACTTGCCTCTCACAGCTTCTTTAAACATGCTGTCTTTTACCTTAAAACTATGTTCTCTACTAAATGGTATTGTCACTCTGGAAGAAAAACACTGACTACTTATTCTCTCCATGCATTTTAATTTTTTTTAAACTTCTATTAGGTCATCCCTTATACCTGATGTTCAATGAAAACAAACCAGTTTTGTCCAATTACTCTAATATCGTCCACACAGCGATATCCTGGTAAACTGCTGCTGTACCGTCTCCAAAGCATCCACATCCTTCTGGTAATCTGGTGATAAACCTTGCAGGCAATATTGTAAAAGTGGCCAAACTATAATTATACTGAGCTGCAACATTACTTGCGAACTTTTAAACTCTGTCCCTCAACCAATGAAGGTAAACATTTCATATGTGCTCTGGTTTCCTCCCACAATCCAAAGATGTGCAGTTCCGGTGGATTGGCCGTGCTAAATTGCCCTTACTGTTAGGTACATCAATCAAAGGGAGATGGGTCTGGGTGGGTTGCTCTTCGGAAGGTCGGTGTGGACTTGTCGGACCGAAGGGCCTGTTTCCACAATGTATGGAATCTAATCATGTCTTTTTGACCAACTTATCCACTGACTTGACACTTTTAGGATGTGTAAGCGCAGGTTCCTCAGAATATTCATGCTCCTCCAAGTTCCTCCATTTATTGTATAATTCCTTGCTACATTAGATTCTTCAAAATGAAATTCATATTTGCCAGTGTCAAACTCCGTCTAACATTCGTTCGCCCAAGTCTCCAACCTATCTATTTCCTACTATATCGTTCGCTATCTTAGTCACTGTTCACAATTCAACCTATCTTGGTGTGGTCCGCAAAATGACTAATAAGGCCACCTGCATCTCCTCCAAAAGATTTTTACACGTTGCAAATGACAGGTGTGCAACACTTTTCACCGGAGTACAACATTGTTCAGGGGCTTCCAGTCAGTGAACCACCCTGCCACCTCCTACACTGATATGATGTAGTCATGTCCCATGCGCCTAGATGGAGTGGATGGTATTGTTTTTTCTTGATGTAGGCGAGTATCAACAGCGGTAATCAGAGAAGAACCATCCAGTGAGGCTTTGTGGATGGAGCTAAGAAATAAAAAGGGGATGGTGACGTTATTGGGTTTATACTATGGGCCCCCAAAATTGCAAAGGGAATTAGAGATTGGGAATAATTGCAGGAGCAATAGAGTAATCATAATAGGAGACTTTATGTTTCCGATAATGGTCTGGGATTCCCAGAGCGTTCAGGGCTTAGATGACTTGGAATCTGTTAAGTGCGTTCAGGAAAGTTTCCTCAAGAGTTTATAGAGGGTCTTACTCGGGAAGGGGCAAAGGTCGAGCTACTATTTCGAAATCGGGCAGGACAGGTGACTGAGGCGACAGTGGGGAGCATTCTGTTGCCAGTGGTCATAGATCTATTAATTTTGAAATATTTGTGGAGAGGGACTGAACTGGTCCACAGGTTCACATTCAAATTGGAGCATGGACAAACCTTGATGGAATTAAATAGGAAATTGAAGGGGTTGATTGAAGTGGTTTGTTTGGAGGCAAGAGGACCTCTAGCAAATGGGGAGGGGGGTGAGATGTTTAAAGTTACACAGCTAGAGTTCAAGATCTGCATGTTCCTGTGAAGATAAAGGTAAGGTTGACATGAATAGGGATCACGGGACGATAAGCGACATTAACGCATCGACCAGAGAAAAGAAGTAGACAATTGAGATCAAAGGAATTTCTGGAGGTATACAGTTGTCTTAGACTTTGGTTCGACCACATTTGAAATACTGTTTACAGTTTTGGTCGCAATATTACAAAAAGGATGTGCATGCTTTGGAGAGGGTGCAGAGGAGGTTCATTATGATGCCGGCTGGTACGGAAGGCGTCAGTTACGAATAGAGGTTGAGTAGATAAGGATTATTTTTATTAGAAAGACGGAGTTTGTGGGGGACCTGATTGAGGTCTTCAAAATCATGAGAGGTACGGACAGGGTAAATAGTAAGAAGCTTTTTCTCCCAGAATGGAGGACTCACGTACTAGGGGTCACGTGAGACAGGAAAGGTTTCGAGGAGATATGTGTAGAAAGTCCTTTAGGCAGAGGATGGCCACATTGGCAGTGGAGGTGTTAAGGGCGGGAACAATAGCGTATTTGAAGATGTATCCGGGCAGATACATGAATCGGCCAGAACCAAAGGGATACCGATCATTAGAAAACAGGCGATAGGTTTAGATTGCGGATCAGGATTGATGCGGGCATGGAGGACTGAAGGGCCTGTTCCTGTGCCGTAATTTTCTCTGTTACTTTTTCTATAAATAGAATACAATGATTACTGGTGAATGAATCAGGAGAGAAAAGGAGGCATGAGATAGTCTTGTTTGAGAGGATGAGAGTGAATGCAAAGAGGTTCTTTGAGTGTATTAATGGAAAAGGCATAACGAGAAAGAGAAGTGATACCCAAAGGGTCATAGTGCACATGCATGCATATAATTACAGGAGACCAGCGAGATCCTCAATGAATATTTCTCCTCTGCGTTTATCGTGGACAAAGATATGAAGACTTGGCAACTTGTGGGAGAGCTGAATGGTTATACCATGGGTAGAGGAGATGTTGGATGGAGTGCAAGGTATGAAGTTGCATAATACTCCTTGTCCTGACCAGATATAGGCTAGAGACGACTTTGTGGGGCCTAGTCGATATTTTTGCATCATCGTGAGTACCAGGAATACTGAAGGGTAGTGAATGTTTACCACTACTCAGCAAGGGCTGCAAAGAAAAACATGGGAACCACACACCAGAAAGCCGAACATCTGCAGTTGGTAAGATATTTGAAAGGATTCTGACAGATAAGATTTACATTCATTTGAAAAGGCAGGGTTTGATTAGGAATAGTCAGCATGGCTTCTTATGTGTAGGAGATCATGTCTCACAAATTTGTTACAGTTCTTTGATGAAGTGAGTAGAAGGTTGACAAGGACATTGGTGTAGATGTGGTTCGTACGGATTTCCGCAAAGCCTTTGAGAATGGTACATGCACTAAGTTTTTCTGGAAGGCTAGATCGCATGGAATCCAGGGGGAGCTGGCAAATTGGATACACAACTGGCTTCATGATGGGAAGCAGAGGATAATAGTGTAAGAATGCTTGTCAGACTGGAGGCCTCTGACGAGCGGAATGCCTCACGGGTTGGTGCTGGGCAAATTACTGTTTGCAATCTATCTCAATGAATTGAATGAAAATGTACAAGGTGTACTTAGTAAGTTTGCAAATGACAATAAAATAGGCAGCATCGTGGACTGTGAGTGACGTTATCAAAAATTGCAGCAGGACCTTGATCAGTTGGAGAAGTGGTCCGGGAAATGGCAAATACGTTAAATATAGATAAGTACGTAGTCTTGCACTTTGGCAAGTCAAGTCAAGGTAGGAACTTCGTGGTGAATGGAAGCGCCTTTAGGTGTGTAATGGAACAGATGGATCGTGAAGTTCAGGTGCACAGTTGAGTCACAGATAGACAGGGCAGTGAAGAAGGCTTTTGGCACACTGTCTTCATCAGGTAGGGTATTGTGTATAAAACTTGTGACGTTATGTTGCAGTTGTACAGGAGGATGGTGAGGCGACACTCCGAGGATTGTGTTCAGTTTTGGCCAACTCGTTATACGAAGGATGTTATTAAATTGGAAAGAGTGCAGGAGAAATTTGCAAAGATGTTGTTAGGATTCCAGGTTCTGAGGTAAAGGGAAAGGTTGGATCATCTCGGACATTTTCTTCCGAGGATGGGTGGCTGGCAGGGAATCTTATAGAAGTGTATGAGGTGACGAGGAGCATGGATATGGTGAATGCAATCAGTGTTTTTTTTTCAGGGTTGGGGAATTGTTGACTAGAGAACATCGGTTTAAGGTTTAAGGAGAGAGAATTAAATGAAACCTGAGGTTCGACACATATTTTTTACTCAGAGGGTGATACTCAGATGGACTGAGCTGTCAGTGGAAGTGGTTGATGTTGGTGCATTAACAACATTTATAAGGGTTTTGGACAAATACATGGATAGGAAAGGTTTAGAAGGATACGGGCCAAGTGCGGGTAAATGAGGTTAGCGTGGATGAGCATATTGGTTGGCATGAACCGGTTTGACCTAAGGGCCTGTCTCTATTCTGGTGGACTCTTTGACTCTTTGACTATGAAACTAACTTGCTCATTGTGCAGCCACACAACTTGGTCTCCTTTGAATTCATTCAAAGGAAAACCTTGAGCGAGATAAATAGTTGTCTAATTATATGCTACCTATTTTGCACAGGCATGGCCGACCATATTACGATTGGACTGAGGTAACACTTGCAGATATGCAATAACAACATACCTCATGATAAGTAAGACGTCCATTTGAGAATGATAACAAATCAGAGGCAGAGATTGAAAGAAGAGGCAGAAGCTGCAGAAAGGATTTTAATGTCGGAATGTTACAAGCAGAAACAGATGAGCATCTCGACAGTAGCGCCTAAAAGGCTCGCAGAGACAGAAACCTAATAATAATTAAAGATACCTGAGCTGTTCTGAAACACACAGATTGCAAAACTTTGAAACAAAGCTTGTGACAGTTGTTGAGGCTTGATGACTATTTGATGCCTCTCACATTATGAAGCTCTTAGTCGCTTGTTGCTCTGTGATAAATCTTTGAGACTCACAGTATCCTTTCAACGTGGAGACAGACCATTCTGTACAACAAGTCCACGCCAACCCTTTGAACAGTAAGCCATACCGGAAGAAGGGCTTATGCCCAAAACGTCGATTCTCCTGTTCCTTTGATGCTGCCTGAGCTGCTGCGCTTTTCCTGCAAAAAATTTTAAGCTCTGATCTCCAGCATCTGCAGTCCTCACTTGTTCCTTCAGAACAGTAACCCACGCATACCCATTCCCCTGTATTCACCCCGGACTCATGCACCTAACTTACACATCCCTGAAGACTATTGGCAATTTAGCATGGCCAATTTACCTAACTTGCGCATCTCTGGATTGTTGGATGAAACCGGAGCACACAGAGGAAACCAACGCAGACACAGGGAGAATGCACAACCTCCACACAGACAGTTACCTGAGGCTGGAATCGAAACTGGGCCACTGAAGCTGTGGGGTATTATTGCTATCCACTGAGTCACCGTGCTGTCCTTTGTTCTGAGATGTTCTGTAAAAATGCTCTCTTATCATGAAATCAAGTCTTAGAAGATTTATGTCGACAGAAGTAGCAGGAATTAGGTGAAGTCGGAGTGTAACTTCATTTCATAGGAGTCCAAGAGACATGATATACCATTGGAAGATATTTCTAATCTGTTTACTTGGTTTCAGTAACTACAATGGAGTTAAACACCTAGCATTGCCTATTTTTGTTGTCAAGACCATACCTCCCTGATCAAAAAGTGTTTATTGGCTAAGTGATCATACAAACTGGGAGGGTCAACATTTTGCCAACTCGAATTAATATTTACGGGAATAGAAATACGCTAACAGGTTCTTTTTGTTTGAGTAGCACTGTCAATTGGGGTTAAGGGCGTGTCTGCAGTTGAGTTCCAGTGTTCCGACATGCAATTAAGGAGAGTTCAGAATCAGCCATCAAATGTATTCAACTCTTTGGTAGCTCTTTTCCCCGTTTTCTTTGATTTGCTGCTTTAATTATCATATATACAGGATATTTGAACACCTTCAAGAATTGCTCTCTGAATTTAGTCTGGGTTGCTGCGTAAATGCATGTGTTGGTGCAGCAGCTCAGGAGCTGAAGCATGTTTCCGCTTTCTTGGAGAATAAATTTTGGATCATTGAAACCTGAGATCTGATAATCCTTTGTGATTCGGACATACAGAAAGTTTACAACGTAAGTCATCCACAATAAGAGGAAGCTGCACGATATGGTAAAGAGCAGGACAATAGACTTTCTCCGATTGTCCATCTCTGAATCTCTCTGTTTCTCTCCATTATGTTGGCTACGGAGCCTCCTGCGGATGTTAAATGTTGCAACAATATTTCTAACTGTTAGTGTGTTGAACGCTAGCATCAGGAGGAATGGCAAAAAAGGATTTAACATGCGGTCCATCCAGCCAAACGCTGCCCAAGCGAGTTCAGAATAAAATGTTAATTTAATGCTGCAGTACCATGGGACACCCTTAATCATATACAACGGCTCATATACAAAGTACCACGGGATGTTTTTAAAACAGCTCAGAGTACAGACTGTTCCTATTACAACAGCTGCAGTGTTTTCAGTGCAGTACTTTCTTTTAAACTTCTGGCAACATATGGCAACAAATCGATCAAAAGAGAAAGCAACTGTTAACCATACTGAGCTGTCTCTGGCTGCATAGGTTAGATAAATTTTGAGGCTACAGACTGGCGTCATAGATAGGAAACGAACTGGGAAGTAAATTACACTGATTCGGTTTAATATTACACCAGTGATAATAACCAGAAAGTCAGTCACAGCCATCCATACCAGATAATGAATGATACATCTTGAGAGACCACATTTTCCAACAGACAGAATCACAATAGTCATTAAGTTAGCTGCAGATGAATGAAAAATTGATTAATCAAAACTGTTAGCTGTGTTCTTGATTATCTGAATTTAATTGGCTACATCCTTCGTTTGTGAGATCAAAGCATATTTAAATTTTTGATTAGAACTGGATTCCATTGGCAGATTTGAAGCTGACTTGATGCCAGTATCCAGAGTGATCATCATTGGAGATATGGTTCTATGGATATGCATGCATGTGCTTCCAGGAATATTTCCCACTTACTTTATAAGGTAATTTAAATTCAGAAAACAGATGACAATTGTGTTGGATCAATGTTGCACAAAGAGTGCAGCAGAGATGAAAGAAGGGAAGACAATAAGGAAAGTGTTACAGAACATATCAGCACATCAATGTCCAGGCAGCTGAAAATGTATTGAGAGCATCCGATCAACTAAAGTTTCAAGAAGCATAAGTAACATTAGAAATCACATTGGAATGTTTTAACTGATTTACATTTGCTGGTATCAGCACATGATCTGAATAAACCTTAAAACAATTTCAAAATGAATCGACCATTAAATTATTACATCAAATTAGTGTTCTTCATATTACTTCAGGAAAAATCCCGTACTTACATTCAACCACTGTTTCTCTTCTTTTAATCATCTATTTATTTACATATTTATCGCATTATTAATCCATAAATCTATCTTTTTACTGAACTCGGAAGGTATGAGCACAAGTTGATTTCCCCACTGGAATGTCAAATAATTGGTTGTGTCAATTTTTTTTTGCGTGATCTGAAATGGAACGTTTTCATGAAATGCAAAAAGATTCTCAATCTTCAGATGCGGTCAGGGGTTGCATAAGGAACACTTTTATATGCAGTCGAGTTCTAGATGTTACGAAGTATACCTGTGAATAGTATTTTCGACATTGCAGCACACTCTCGCGACCGCAGAAGCTGATCAGGTTTATCTGGTCATGAAAAATCCAAAACAGCCAGCAAATACTCTATTACAGTTAGATTATATATTGCAGATGTTTTGTTAACATCGTAGAACAGCAAGTCAGAATTTCAGCACTATCAGATAATGACAATATGGTCGTAACAGCGTGGAACACCCTGCTGCAACAGTGATGGACTCGCTAAATATAAAGGCATTTCAATGTTCACTGGATAACGGAATAGTGTTGGTCAGGTGCACGTTTAATTTTGTTTTGCAGGTCACTGAGGGCCGAAAGGTCTGTATTGCGAAGTAATGTTCTATGTTCTATTTTCTAATATACTGTGAGATGATCTAAAGTACCAACGCACACCTTGGATTTCCAAACACAGGCGTGAACATTGATTAAAAATGTTTTTTCTTTAGCAATTCCATCGTCATACTCTATGATCTCATGAGGGATCATTGCGTGCATGTCAATAGTTCCCCGCAAGCGGCAACATTAAAGAATTAGGTGGTCAAACAGGCGTACTGCGTGCGTATCTTCATTGTTTGGGGCAGTGAGTTCTAAAGTTGATAAGTCATATTACAAATCTGTGAGACTTTAGTTCTGCCACAGTTTGAGGGTTTTGTGCAGTTCGGATTATCGCACATCAGAAGGATGTGTTTTGAAGCGGGAGCAAAAGATGGTTGCGAATATTTTGCATGGATTTGAATTCATTAGCTTATGGAAGGTAGTGGGCAAACATATATTGTTTTCTTCAGGGCATTGCACGTGAATGGGCAACGTGATAGAAGTATCTAAAATTATTAGAGGCTTGCATAGGGTGTGTAGTCGGTATCTTTCTCCCAGGGGCATCGATCTAACTTAAGAGAGGGAATGTTTAAAAGATCTGTAAGAGGCAATTCCTGTTTTTTTTCTAACTGTGGGTAGTCTGTCCTTGGAAATATTGCCAGTCAAGATAATACAAGCAGATAGGTCAACAAAGTTTATGAGGCATTTAAATGTAAGGGAATAGAGATGCACTAAACAGGTGCAGGCAGATGGGTGTAGGTTAGAGTGGCATCGAGGGCTAAAGGACCTGCTCCCATGCCAATCTATGTTCTATGTAACTCTATTCTTAATGCACAATCTCGAAAACTCTTCCAGTTGTTGAGATCCTTGTACCTTTGACTCACTAAATTGGCATCAGTAGCCATGAGAAAAGACATGTTGAACAGTATGCCCTAATGTCGCAATAATATGAAATGCACATCTAAGTTCGAAACGCTAATGGTTGACCAACGATTCTAAAAAGTATTCCGAGACACTTGAACAATAATCTTCACCTTACAAAACAAAAATGCTATTAAAAACCATTTCAGAATGAATGGTGACTAGGTCGTTGTCATGAATTATTAAGGACATTATCTTTAAATACAAATTCTCTTCCAGACTAAGTAATACATAGGCATTTGAACAGGAGTAGACCGTTCAGCACTTTGGAACCTGCATCACTCAAGTGATGAATTATGATAATTTACCTCAAGGCTGTATTCTCGCGTTTTGTATATGCTTTAATGCCCCGGTAATGACACTGCAAGCGTACTTTCTGCATCTACACTCATCATTCTATTAGAATAATTACAATTTCGATAATATCACCTCTCATCAATATAATATCATTTCAATGAAAACTGAATTGTCAACCAGCCCCTCACAGAACTGCCGCATTATGCCTGGAATCAATCTGCTGCACTTCCTGCTGGAGGCAATTCAATGTTGAGACAAGGGGAAAGACCTGCACATAAAACCTGCACAGCACCATTTTATTAACAATTAAAGAAGGACTAATTGACTCTGAAATTCAACGATAAAGGTTAACATATAGTTTGCCTTCTGAGTTGCTTGCTGTTCCTGTCTGCAATATATTGGTCGTTTAGCTAGAGGATGAGGAGAGAATGAGATTGCATTGGTATAGCTTCGGATAAAATGATAGCAGAGAAATTGATCAAAAGGATACGTCAAATAGATGTTTGGTTCGAGTGACTCACCTGGTACACCAAAGGCAGCAAGAACAGGATAATAAATGGCATATACTGGACCAGTTACTTGTCCATGCATTTCCCAATTTTCTTTGAAGATCCTTCTAGGGTAGATCCAACTTTGATTAGCGGCGGCAAAACATTTACTGATTCCTCTGTTATACTGCGTGCAACTCCCCACTGATTCAATTAGGCCAGAATGCCGTCAACATTAATAACAGTAATTTCAACAGGCAATCGAGTTGCGTAAATCAGCGCGAATTTCACGGCTTTGTCTTCTATCAGAATGCTTGTCACATATTTTATTGAAAAATGAAGAATGTTTAATGAACTTTGGATTTAGCACTTCCAGAAGTTTACATTTTCCAATGGACGCTGGAATCATGACAAGAGATGCACTGCATTTGTCAAGAGCATCTGGGTTGTAAGCTATCAACTTGATATTAATTGAAATGCTTTGTTGATCAAAAAAGCAGCATTCGCAAATCTGCTGTCTTCTTCCTAATGCAAAGTTCGACTCATGCTTATCCTCAAATATAGCCCATGCACCAGCGATTCTGCTCTCTCGTTGACGAAGGCCACCATTGAACTAATACTCCTGGGCACCTTTCTCGAACTGGTTTGCTAACTTTCAAAGCAATAACAATTTTTGAGGAAAGCAGTAAGTTTTAAATTAATTTCAATCTTCCAGTTAACAGTATAACAGATCATACGACATAATATTAACGTTTAAATGCATGTTATAGAAGCAATAACTAAAACCACTATCTATAAAAACAAATGAAAGGCACCTCTTCTTACTTTTATCATACCAGAAAGAAGTGAAGATCACATATACTTATCACACGGACATTAAAGTAGATGTTGATTTCACCCAAAGTAAGTTCACAATTATTATTAACGCTGGTTGGTTAACTCAGAGTTTAAATTTAAACTGGAAAAATTCCACATCAGAACTGTTTCACGGCCCAACTTTCCCAAATTATTATAATGTCTAGTGAAATCTAAATTTCGTCCTTCTACTGGTTTCTTTCAAGTGCAAGTTGTAAATGTCACGAGCTGAAAACGTGTTCCGCTCGCTTTCCAGAGCTGGAAAGACAATGCTGGTTTTACTTTTACAGGAATACCTTACCATTGTTCACGTGTAGAAGTCAACCTCCAAGTGTAGTGAATCACATGAGCCTAATATCCAAGTGAAGATGCTATTACCTCTCCAATAATCTAGATCTGGAGCTACATGAGCAATTTAAAGCACAATTGCTGAAAACAAGTCACTTGTTGGAACTACAGAGAATCACAATTATTCACTTTGTAGGTAAAGGTTCTGTCATTGTTTTCAGGAACTATACAATCTGAACCAACTTTTAATCCAATGGTGAAGTTACCCAGGCATGCTGATTAGCAGACTTCAGAACAGGTTTGAAAAACGCAGTCACTTCATTCTAAATTATGGAAAGATTCTGAAAACAAAAATCCATGTAGTTTGGCGTTACAAAAAAAGTAAAACCAAACGTCTGCCTCTGGGATCAAGTCAGTTCAGGAGATTTCAGTTGAAAGGCAGAGTACTAAGTACAATCCCAGTCCATATCTTGTGTCGCTCTTACTTATCAATTACCTTTTGAGTTTCTTTTATCTTATGTCCAGATCAATGAAAATGCACTTATGCATGCAAACTGTGGAATTCTATTTTAAAGAAGAATCCTCAATGGATCTGAATGCTTAATCATGCCATTCCATAGCACAGATAATAGAATCCCAACTGCAACAAAAAAGTGTACACTGACCCTTAGAAGAGTAATTCATCTTGACCCATTCCTACTACTCTGTTTTTACCCCTGACTAATGAACCTAATCGACACATCCCTGAAGACAATGGGCAAATTAGCACAGCCAATTCAAATAACCTGCACATCTTTGGATTGTGGGAAGAAACTGGAGCAGCCAGAGAAGGACAATTGCAGACAAGGGAGAATGTGCAAACGCCACACAGATGGTCTCCCAAGGTTGGAATTGAAGTCGGGATCTTGACACTGTGAGACAGCAGAGCTAACCACCTAGCCACCGTATCACCAGCCAACCAAACAGTAATCGCGTCATAGGCTCCATGTGACTCAAATTTCATCACCAATCCTCCTCAGAAGAAACGTTACCTCCACATTGAACCTTCAAAAACCCATTCACTTCATATACCATTGAATCAATTATCAGCAACACACCAAGTCAACTCTCTCAACAGCAAATCCATTGCCAACAATTTAAACATTTCAACACCTTCCTTCTGGTACTCCCAGCACTTCAAAATTACTGAGGATGCTGAATACCACAGCAGGTCAAATGTTGCATCGAGGTCAAAAATGATTGTTTTTGCACTCGCCTCATTTTGAAGATCCATTATTTTGCCATGATTATGTGAAGTCTGATTTGAGGCCAGCAGACGTGACACCTGAAATGGATTGAGATTTAGCACTGCTTTGCAACGTCTTGCTAATTTTGAGAACTTCAAAGCGCTTTCAAATTGCATCCTTCATTATTTGTATTGATGATAGAAAGCAGACAGATGGGGTAGCAAATATCCCTCTTGAATTTGTGCTGCACTGTGAGCAAAGGGAAAACCTGGACAAATATCTACATTATCAGTTCGCTGATACTACTGCACTTACATCGAAACTATTTGGGTCGAGACGTGGTCAGTTTCGCGTCTCAAGTTTACATGGCTACTTTCACAAATGGCACAGAATATCTGCTGCATCCCGTGTCCTCACAGGCTTATTTTTTGTCATAACATGAAGAACAATAGAATTACATCACATTGAAGCTGTAAATTGCGTAAGGAGGTGAAGAGGAACATATTTTTTTAAAGATACTGAAGGTATTGATATGCTGTGGTCAGCTATTTCACCAATGAGAATATGAATGCTGCACAACCTCGTGCTTGGAAAGTTGCTTCGGTTTTCACTACCATTCAAGAAGGTCTATAAGGGTGTGTGGCTGTGTGTGCGTCTGTGTGTACCTGAGTCCGTAATCATGTGACTTGACCAACATTGTCTACCTTATACATTGCAGGCAAGGATGCCCGGAGGCATGGTACATTGGGGAAACCGACCAAAGGCTACGACAATGGATTAATGGGCACCGCACAACAATCAACAGACGGGAGGGTGCCTTCCCAGTTGGGGAACACTTCAGTGGTCCAGGACATTCAGCCTCGGACCTTCGGGTGACCATCCTCCAAGGTGGACTTCGGGATAGGCAGCAGAGGACCGTGGCCGAGCAGAGGCAGATAGCTAAGTTCGGTACTCATAAGGAGGGCCTCAACCGGGACCTTGGGTTCATGTCACAATACAGGTGATCACCATTGCACTACACACACACACTCTCACATATACACGGACGCAGGTACACACAGACGCGCACACAGACACCCACACACACCCTTATAGACACACACACTCCCACACTCACACATGCACCCCCCTCACAGACTTAAGACACTCTGCACTCACTACACACAAACACACACATACTTTCTCACACTCACAACCCTCACCCCAGACAGACACACACACACAGACAGACGAAGGCCCACATGCACAGATACATTTTTTGGGGTTAATTTGTACTTGCAGAGTTACATAGCACTTTGCTCAAAAACTGCATACATTCATGTAGAACTCTGGGCCCAAAAACTGCATGAATTTATATAAAACCCCGTTACCTCACTTTTTAGATTAGAATCAATCCAAATTTAATGTCATAGACAGAGAACACAGGGGGCTAACACCTTTAACATATTGTCTAGCTATCACCATTATTAACAGCTAACCCGGGAATGCAACTTTAAAAAAAAAGTTTTGTGATTTACACATGAAAAAAGTGAAACTATCACTGTATTCTAAAAGATGAAAGGCTTAACAGACAATCAATTTTTCAATGTATAATTTCAGTTCAATCACACTGCAAATTTTTGCCATAAATTCTGTGTAACGATCGAGCCCTCCACTATCACCTGATGAAGGAGCATCGCTCCGAAAGCTAGTGTGCTTCCAATTAAACCTGTTGGACTATAACCTGATATGTGTGACTTTTTACTTTGTGCACCCCAGTCCAACACCGGCATCTCAAAATCATGACTACTTTCGACACCACTAATCACCAGCTTAAAGTTGAGAGGATCTCCAAGAAGATTGCACATATTGACACAGATATCAAGTTTCTACAGGAATGCAGGCAAGCAGGAAAGATCCCGAAAGGAATACGGATCACAAACCCACTTAGGTCGATATACAACACAGACTACACAGAGAGACTTTGCCACCGCACCTCTCGTAAACTCCTCAATCATCTCGTGCACCAACTCTACAGCAGGCGCCACAACCTTGAAATTCAGATGGAGTCCACACTCTCAGCCTGCACCAGGATACATCAGTACAATTACGTGACATTGCCAAACAGACAAGGCGACAAAACTACACCACGTACATGCACGCCAAGAACAAAAAACTGGAGAAGCTTGGCATTCTTACCAGTCATAGCAAAGGCCGCCCTGGAACCACAGGAGACAACATTATCACTGCGGGGAAGTCTATTGTCAACTTATCGGACTACACCCTTCGACCAGAAGAGATTGAAATCCTGAGTAGGGGTCTCAACTTCTGCCCCACCACCAAAATGGACACGTTGGTTCTGGCAGCAGACACATAGGAGTTCATCAGACGAATGAGACTCCAGGAATTCTGTCAAGGTGCCGGCAGTGATCCCACTGAACACAGTGATGAACTAGAACAGTCATCACAGGGATCAGCAGAGGAGCGACCAAAGCAGGTGTCAACATTGTCCCCACCGGAGGGCCGCTGCCCTGGGCTTGACATGTATGCTCAAACTGTTAGGAAATATATAAATGCCAGATTCATCAGCCGTACCCACAAGGTAGAGCAAAACATCACCCGTTCGCCATGCAATGCCATCCAGGCTCTCAAAACCAATCACAACATTGTCATCAAACCAGCAGATAAAGGAGGAGCCATTGTCATTCAAAATAGAACAGATTACTGCAAGGAAGTGTACCGACAACTGAACAACCAGGAACACCACAGGCAACTACCAGTTGATCCGACCAACGAACACACCCGAGAATTAAACACACTGATCAAAACTTTGGATCCAGTCCTTGAGAGTTCCCTACTCGCCCTCATCCCACGTACTTCTCGTGTATGCGACTTCTACTGCCTTCCAAAGGTGCACAAAGCCAACACGTGACGTCCCAACGTGTCGGGCAATGGGACCGTTTGTGAGAATCTCTCCGGCTATGTGGAAGGCATCTTGAAACCATTGAACAGAGGATCTCCAGCTTCTGTCGCGACACTACGGATTTCTTACAGAAAATTAGCACCCATGGACCAGTCGAACCAGAACATTCCTCGTCTCAATGGACGTTTCTGCACTCTACACCAGCATCCCCCGCAATGATGGCATCGCGGTAACAGCCTCAGTACTCAACACAAACAACTGCCCATCTCCAAACACCATCCTACAACTCATCCGCTAATCCTTGATCACAACGTCTTCACGTTTGGCAACCAATTCTTCATCCAGACACAAGGAACAGCCATGGATACCAGATTTGCACCCCTATATGCCAAAACTTTTGTTCACGGTTGAAACAAGATTTCTTCTCTATGCAGGATCTCCAACCAACATTGTACACCAGGTACATTGACGACATTTTCTTCGTCTGGACCCATGCCGAGGAGTCACTGATAAAACTACACTGTGACATCAACAAGTTTCATCCCACTATCAAACTCACCATGGACTCCTCTCGACTGTCTGTCTCATTTTTGGACACGTGCGTCTCCATCAAGGACGGATACCTCAGCACCACACTCTACAGCAAACCAACAGACAACCTCACAATGCTACACTTCTCCAGCTTCCACCCAAAACATATTAAAACAGCCATTCCCTATGGACAAGACCTATGCATACACCGGATTTTCTCAGATGAGGAGGAACGTGACGGACACCGGGAAGTACTCAAGGATGCCCTCACAAGATCGATGCTCAACTCATCGACCGCCAGTTCCGACGTGCCACAGCAAGGAACCGTAATGACCTCCTCAGGAGACAGACACGTGCTGCAACTGACAGCATACCCTTCGTTGTTCAGTCCTTCCCAGGAGCTGAAAAATTACGCCATGTTTTACATGAGCTGCAACATATTATCAATGAGGATGAGCACCTCACCAAGACCTTCCCCACACCTCCATTACTTGCCGTTAAAGAACCGCCAAACTTCAAACAGATCATTGTTCGGAGCAAACTGCCCGGGTCTCAGGACAACTCCATACAACCCTGTCACGGTGGACGCTGCAAGACGTGTCAGATTGTGGACACAGATGCCACTATTACGTGTGGGAACACATCCCACCTTATAAATGGCAGGTACTCATGTGACTCAAACAACATTGTCTATCTTATACGTTGCAGGCAAGGATGCCCGGAGGCATGGTACATTGGGGAAACCGAGCAAAGGCTGCGACAACGGATGAACGGATGAATGTTCGATTTGGAGCCAGGTGGCCTAATGGGGTCTGAATAAGATGTTGACATTTCCGAGGGACATACCTTCCAATGTGCGTGCCTCTTTGAACCCACCTTCCAACAAACCAGCTTAAGAACATCCAAATTAGCGAGGAATGGGCCATTGAGCCACCGAAAGCTGCTTTTTCTGTTTGAGATTGGAGCCATCCTGCACCTGATTGAGCATCCTTTAAAAAAACAAACATGGTTGTGGGCTTCACTGGCCAGGTCAGAATTTCGTATCCATCTCTAATTGCCCAGGAGAAGTTAAGTGTCAACTATATTGTTATGCGTCTGGAATCACATGCAACTAGCCATGTAAGAATGGCAGTTTCATTCTTTAAAGTTTCTGTTCCTGTTATTTATGTAATTCAATTTCACCATCTGCCATGCCTGGTTTAGATCAATGTCCTTAAATATGTGTGTTTTGCTTAAAGTCTAGTAGTTTAGCCAACCGAATCATATCCGGAGCACAGCACCTTACATTTACCATTAAATAAGTTATAAGCGAGTGTCTAGGGCCTAGGGTCTAGGCTATCTCCTCGATATGTTTTGATGGTATTTGGTTTAGTCCATAAGACCATGCCACTATGTTCCCTCCCTGAAAGCAAGGAAGACAAATATAAATGAAATGTACCTCACGGCAGAAACTAAAATCGGCCTGCTGGAACTAAATACATGCAACTGAGACACTGTGAGGATGGTAATGATGGAGTAATTAAAATGGAGAACAGACTTCATTGTCTGAAATATTTGAAGGGAATGCTTGTCTTGTCCTCATGAGCATGTTGTCTTCAGCTGCGCAAATTTCTCTCTGCAATGTGTGTTTGTGCCAAATGAGTCAGTTTTAACTGAGTTAAGATATGCACTGCCCACGAATAGATGTAAATCCAAGCATTATTAGTACAATCTTCATCTGGATACATAGGCCTCTTTAAGATATTGACTTTCATTATATATCAAAATGCCTTAATGTTCTATAAACTGTATGGATCAATATAGCATGTTAGTCACATCGCAAATGCACTGCGATCTAGATCATAGCTTCAATCGTCCCAGGTGATTTTGTTAACAAGAAAAGGAAAGAGCTAATCACGCTATTGTCTTGTTGGCTACTTTGCTAATAATGTACAGTGATGGTACTCTTGGCTCTTCGTAGCAACATAACAGTTGGAGTGCATACTAACGTCTCCTTATTTATGTGTGTATTTGGAAAGCAGTTAAAATAAGTTTTAGCTCCAAAAAAACCCGGAATGGGCTTATGAGAAAGATTTTCATCAACTGGGGGAAAGTAAGGACTGCAGATGCTGGAGATCAGGGTCGAGAGTGTGCTGCTGGAAAAGCACAGCAGGTCAGTCAGCATCTGAGGAGCAGAAGAATCGATGTTTCAGGCAAGAGGACTTCATGATAAATTTAAAAATTATACAACATCAAAATATAGTCCAACAGGTTTGTTTGGGAGCACTAGCTTTCAAGGCGCTGCTTCTTCATCAGCTGGTTGTAACAGCCACCCGATGAACAAGCAGCACTTTGAAAGTTAGTGCTTCCAAATAAGTCGTTTGGACTATAACCTACTGTTGTTTGAGTTTTAACAATGAAATGAAACACTCAGAATGGCATCAGTGGCAGCGGCGGAGCAGAGCAAAACGGATCTGAAGGCTAAGCGGGAACAGCAGAATATTAGACATCGCAGTTCAGTAAATGACATGAGGCCAAGAGGAGGAATTGATAACTCCTGCTGGGTATTTGCAAACCGAATTAATTCACAATTTATTGTATAAACAAAGGGAAAAGTTTGGTTTCTTTTTAGAAATGGCTTGTATTCTTTTAAACTTTAAAAAAATTCAATCATGGTGGGAGAGACCGAAGTGTGATTTGCTCCTCTTGCTCTATGAGTGTGGTCATACATATTTCCAATGCCCGGGAGCAGCATGTATACAGGAAGGGGTTCAGCTGCAGCACCTGGACGCTCGGATTTCAGAGCTGGGTCAGCGGTTGAGGACTCTGTGGAGCATTCGCGTGTCTGAGAGCATTGTTGATCACATTTTTAGAGAGGTGGTCATCCTCAGATGAAGAAACCTGAAGAAGGAAGATAACAAGTGATCACAAGTCAGAGCAGGAAAAACAGGCAGGTATTTCAGGATCCACACGAGTTCTGCTCGCAAATCGATGCGTCACTTTGAAAACTGATGAGGCCATTGGTTCCTTCAGGGACTGCAGACGCAGACAAGCTTTTGGTATCACAAGCTGCCTGTGTGTACAGGAGGGCAGTAAGAGAGGAAGGGCGTTATTAATAGGGGATTCTATTGTGGCCGCTAGTGGGACTCCAGCGTGATGTGTTGCCACCTTGCTGTTAGGGTCCAGGATGTCCGGGGAGAGCTGCAGGGCATCCTCAAAGGAGAGGGTGGTAAGGCAGAGGACATGCTAAAAGCTCGTAAGATTCATATAGGCAGACAGATGCATGGCGTCATTAGTCAAGAATTCGGAGAGCGAGACAGTAGACTAAAAAGCAAGACCTCGCAATTTGTAGTCTCTGGTTTTCTCCCAGTACCACGTGTTGGTGAGCACACGAATAGGATATAGAGCAGATGAAGGTGTGGCCTCACAGTTGTTGCAGGAGGTGTTGTGCAGGCATTTAGATTTCTTGATCACTGGGACCATTTCTGAGGAAGGTGAATCTGTACAAATGCGATGATCCACATCAGAACCGAAGCAGTACTAATATTCTTGCTGGGTGGCTTACTAGTTTAAATGAGCAAAAACATTAAACTAATTCAGCAGAGTCAAGGGACATAGACATTTGGCGGAATAAGATGACTGAATCGTACAATAATACAATCAATTCGGAGTGCAGCTTTAATAGTTTCCAAGGGATAAGGCAAAGTTGAATGGCCTTTGATTGAATACTGGGAGTACCGATGTAAAAGTCATGAATTAAGGGGGATTATTGATATATGCAAATGCGAAAAAGTAGCCATCACATGGATGTGGTTGAGACAAGCGCAGTATTGGCAATTCAACATTCTGGAATATATATATATATTCAGCGAGATAAAGGAAGGGTGAAAGACGGGGAGACTTGGCACGATTAGTTAAAGAGCAAGTCACTAATACAAGGGGAGATTGCAGAGATTCGGTGGAAAACTGAGGCGCATATTTGTGTACAACTCACTGAGGTAAAAATAATACTAAAATTATCATTACAGTAAGTGATTTCAACTTCCCCATCATTAACTGGGATATTATTTAGAGCTTGGATTGAGTGGATTTCTTGAAATTTGCAATGGAGAACTTTTGACACAAATAAAGTGACTGGCCAAATATTAGTGCGACTTCAGAGTGATGTTTATTGACAAAAGTCACCTCCCATTATGCCGTGACTTGTCTCATAAATTGGAAGGTTTCTTTGGGTTTATTGTCTATCTTAAGTTTATTATTGTGCATTTGCTAAGATTGTTATTTGTTTGTTTTCTTGTTAACCGGAAAGACCAGCCTGTGTAATCTGATTCTGTTTTTGTTGTCTTGAACGCTCTCGATTCTGATTTAAATTGTGAAATTCTCAACAAACTCGACACGTCCTTCCCACTAGCACTTTGCTTGCCTGAGTTTGATTCTTCTGTGAAGATCATGAGAAATCTTTTATGTTCATTATACCTCTGAACACCCAAGATCACGGAAGTATGCTAATTGCAACAAAATGTGACAAGTGTATAAGATTGTTTCTCATACTAAGGCTGCATTAAATCAGTTTTCAGAACATCAATTCCTTGATAAGCTGAACACACATGAGTGCGCATAATTTCCCTCATTTGGCGTAGGAATTGGCAATTTGAATTTGTGATATTCAAATGCAGGGATATGGGCTGAGGACAGGCAGAAGGAATTAGTTTAATATGGCGCCATATTCGGTACAACGGTGAGCTGAAGGACCCGTTACTGTATTGTACGGGTCTATGTTTTTTGTTCACAGCAGCGTCATTGCCATCCATCTGTATTTGCAACTCTAAATTCCTGATTGTTATCTTCTATTTGTATGCACTAAACAGATTTAAAACAAAAACACCGGTTTCCTGTTGGAGTATCCATTCTAAATATGTTTAAGTTTCTTGTTGTCACTCTTCAGACAAGTAAATGCTTGTTGACTGAATTGGTATCCCACTTTTTAGTATGCACATTGAAATATCTGACTATAGATGGTGACTCCAGTTCAAAGTTATGTCACATGTTGTGGTCGATTAAGAATGGAAAAGTTGATGCAAAATATGTTATTATAGTTTAAGCTCCTTTCATCCTGTTTGTATTTGCTACGTAGCACAATCCATATTCTGTCAGTTCAAGGTGTCATTGTAATCATTTGATTGTAGTACAATCGTTTTCTTTGTAACAACGGAATGACACTAACTCATGAGAGTAAATGAACTTAAAATGTGTGTGGCAGAGTTGAGCAAATTGCTAACTTTATAAATAACTTAATTATATATCCGTTTACCTGGATGATCCAGACATTACAAATAAGAACGCTGTTTGACCTTAATACAACAAAAATATTAGTACAGGAAATCATCCCCAAGTGGGGATTCCGTCCATATGGCTACAGATCAAGTGATCCATTTCACGTATAAGTTTATGTAATGGACATGATAGTAAATACGAATTAAACAAACAAACAGATAAATCCATATGCTAGCATCCACGTATCGTTGCATGATTGTAAACATGAAACAAATAACTAAAGACAGAAATGTGGAGACTGTTGAGGAAGCACTTGCTGATAATGTTGCACAGGTTGGTCCGAGGAAGGGAAGAAAGGATTCGTCGACTGAAACAACATTAGCTAACAATGGATGTGGAACATCTTGTCAAGAGGAAGAAGGAAACGTACCTAATGTCGTGGAGGCAAGAAACAAACATGGCTTTAGACAGTTGCAAGGTAGACAGAACGGAACTGAGGAATGGACTTAGAGAGCTGGAAGGGGTTTGTAAATGCTTTCACGGTTAGGATTAATGGAAAATCCTAAGGGGTTCTAAACTTTTGTAAGGAGCCAGATGGTCTGAGTGAGGGCAAGGCCAATCAGGGATAGTGGATGGAACTTGCGCTTGGAGTCGAACAAGTAGGGGAGGTCCTCAATAAGTACTTTTCTTCAACATTCACGATGGAAAGGGACCTTGACGTTTCTGAGGACAGCGTGAAACTGACTGACATGCCAGAACAATTTGATGTGAAGAAGGAGGATGTGCTGAAACGTTTGGAATATTTAAAGACAGATAAGTTCCCTGAGTCAGATGGGATAGAGGAAAATTGTGGACTGCAGATGCTGAAGATCAGAGTCAAAGAGCGTGGTGCTGAAAAAGCATAGCCGGTCAGGTAGCCTCCGAAGAGCAGAAGAGTCGAAGTTTCTACCATAAGCTCTTCATACCGAAGAGATTTCTGCAGCTTTGGTGCTATCTTTGCCTTCTCACTGTCCATTGGAGTATTCCCAAATGATCGGAAGGTCGCAAATGTTATTCACATGTTCAAAAAAAGGAGTTGGGATAACCCCAGGAATTACAGACTGGTCAGTCTTACGTCAGTGGTCGGCAAAGTATTCGACAAGATTCTGAGAGTCAGGATTTATGATTACTTGGAAAACAATAGCTTGATTCGAGCTAGTCAGCATGGCTTTGTAAGCAGCAGGTCATGCCTCGCAAATTTTATGCAATGCTGGCAGTTGCAGTCGAGTCAGATCCATCAGGGACAATTAAGCAACTTTTGTATCGGCACATGGACGATACTGAGACGAAGAATATGTCGATTAGTCTGAGTTAAAGTAGGATAAAAGACCGAATGGCCTGGACTGTCTTGCACTGCTCTAAAAACAATATAGCAATGACGATTCAGCAGACATGGGAAAGCGTGGTGACATTCCTGCAAGCTATCTTGATGTTTCATCAGCCAGTCCAAACAAGTAATCGTGATTCGCACTCTTTGAACCAATGGTCAGGTTGAACTATGAAATGGCTGGAAGGAGTACGTGTCAATGGGAGGGATATAGGACCACTTAATAGTAACATCCATAAATATGCCAGGAATTTGAATAAACAATTATACATGAATTGGAATGAAGTCAAGTGTAGGCACCCAGTTAAGGACATTCGACGAGATCAGCAGTTTACAAAGTAGCAAGTACCAGAAGTGTCAGATTGTGTAGGGATTAAGATAAGGCCAGAATATGGCCAAATTCCACACAGATTTTACGTGGACATTATAATACCTGTTATGTGTTCGCTGAAAGATGTGAGTTTGGAGAACAAATTGAAATACTATTCACAACTAAAGCTGCATGTAGAATCCAGAAATATTGGCGATTCCCGACTGATGATAGTCTGGAAGAGGGGGTGGTGTCAACATATGACATCTGCAGAGAAGTAGGAGGCGTTAGTAGTGAAGGTGGAAAATAGTCTGCGAGCTGAACAATATGTTGAGCTGTCGATGGGAGGAGCAGGAGAATGGAGCTGACAATGTTACATCTGCCAGTCGCTGTATTCCTACCATTGTTATCTTAGAAAGACTAGGAATAGCTGTTCGAATTGCAGCCATGGGTGTGCATGTGTAATATAAGTGAGTATTACAAAGCTGACCGCTGGAAGCTTCATAAATGAGACCAACTGGAACTTCAACCCTGATGCAACTTTGAAGGGAATCTGGACATTGTAGGAGGACATGACATTATCGTCAATTTGGATGTTGATTGTGAGCTGCATGAAACAAGCTTATGCACATCCGTTCACACTCACGACACAAAAATAATTGTTGAAGCATCATTACAACTGATAGAAAGGTGGACCCAATTCCCTCTATTGCAGTGGAAGCCATGTGTTACTACGGCCAGTATTGTCAAAAATTATGTAAAATTGTCGTTGAGAGAATTGAAGTAGTAATGCTAGATATTAATCCTTAAAGACTACGTATATTAAAGACCAACTCACTATCAAGAAAATAATATTTTGGAGATGCTGGTGTTGGACTGGGGTGTTCAACGTTAAAAATTACACAACACCAAGTTATAGCCCAACAGGTTTCATTGGAAGCACACTAGCTTTCGGAGAGACGCTCCTTCATCAGGTCATTGACCGACTCAATATCAAAAAAATAATACTGGACTTCCCTCAAGACAGATTAGATATAATTGGAAGACCAAAACTTTACGATATGGTATTATGATGGCCTTTGTAGAAGTATATTAGTAATATTACTTACTTCATGTTATGACTAAACATACCTCTATCAGATTGGCTAGCTGTCAATTGAAAAAAAGGTCAAGGTCACTGGAATTTAAAAATATGAACGTAAAAGTCATGGAGAAATGAAGCCTTCACGGAGAGCATACAGGTATGAAAACGGAAAATGACTATCTGGCAAGTCCAGTAACATATCGACAATCAACCAAACCAATCGAACGGAAAAGTCGGGTCACACAACTAGTGGAAAATGAACTCTCAATCAAGCTTTTACGGATCAATTTAGAGAAGCAAAAGTACCCTCATCCGATTTTTATTCCTGAAAATAATGCCCTGTTAGAAAGCATATCTGTTGTAATGTCTGAACATTTCGTATTTTACAACGATGTTGAGAACGTAGCTGTACCTTCCAGCTAATGTCTTGATACCTTCACCAATATGGATGGTTTAACAATTAGGTCATAAAAGCAATACATGAGTCGTCATATAAAAGGACCAAACATCACTTCGTAAGTCCCGTTGAGGTTAATCAATCACTTCGTTTTACAGTGAATATTAAGTTAAAAATTGTCTCGGGGAGACAAAGAAATTGTGTTGCCTCACTCAATTTGAGAATGAATACCTACTGGAATAGTGAAGAACGTGGCCATGTACAAAGAATACAGAAATGATCAGAAGTATTGGCTCTCATATTGTACCAAATATAGGAGAATAATACAAAGCTGAAGGGCACAGAATGACCCATGTAAGGTTTGTGGATAATACACGAATCACAAGTGACCATATGTGTGTTTCTGTGAAAAACAAGATGACAAAGTCTGCTCCAAAAGCAACAAAATGATGATAGAAATGTGAACTCATAAAGATGTACTTCGCAGAAACAGACCATTCGGTTCAACTTGTCCATGCCGACCAGATACCCCAACCTAATCTGATCCCACTTGCCAGCACCCGGCCTTTATCCCTCTATTCATATACCCATCCAGATGTTATAATTGTCACAGCCTCCACCATTTCCTCCACCAAGTCATTCCATACACGCACCATCCTTTGCGTGAAAAGGTTACCCTTTAGGTCTCTTTCAAATATTTCCTCTCTCACCCTGAACATATTCCCTCTAGTTGTGGACTTCCGCCACCCAAGTGCAAAGACACCACCTATTCAACTTATGCATGACCATTATGATTTTATGAACCTCCACAAGGTCACCCCTCAGCCTGCGGTGCTCCAGAGAAAACAGTTGTAGCCTTTTCAGCCTGTCTCACACGTAAAATGCATCAGAGCTGTGAGAGTTCTAAAGACCTTGTCAAGTGTAATAAAATTCTCAAATATTGTGAGGGAACGGAGGCGTGTTGTCAAATTTTTCCTTTCTCACTCACTCCTGGCATCGTTAAGGCCAACTTTAGCCTATTTTAAATAGAAACACGTCTTGGGCAGGAAATACTAGCCATCTAACATACTTTGTCACACAGACAATGATATTCCAAATTAGTGTCTATTATCAACAACGCAACACATAATTATTTTACAGTATTGAACTGTATTTCCCCTTCAATTTTCTCTTTGGGATTACCGTAATGATGGGCAGGGAAACCGTTGACAAAATCTAGCTTTTCTTCAAAATGGCAAGAAGGACGATAATAGTAAAAGGGATACCAGTCCAGAGAGACCTTGGGTACTGTGCACTAATGCATGCAGAGGAATCTGTTGGCATAGAGCACACAGTTAATAATGCAATAAAACTATCAAGATTGGAAATAGTTATTGTATCAGGCAGTATATTTAGTTTAGAAAACAGGGTTCCTGTTTCAACTTGATGAACATACACGACAACTGTAAAATGTTAGAGGTTCATGAAACGTTTAGCGAAGTTTTTGTTGGAAGCATTTAAAAAGAGTGTTCTGGATTTTATCGATTCCAGGAAATATTTAATATTGGAAAAATTTTCTTCCACAATGCTGAAGTCAATGTTAACTGCAACAAAGAGAATAAAAAATATAGCTCGTTTGGAATGAGTGGGGAGAAATAAAATCAGAAGTCGTCAATTCTATCAGTCAGGCCTTTTCCACCATTCATTTATGACTGTTCTGTAGCTTTAGCTTAACATTCCGCACTTCCCTATAATGGTTCGACATTCTTGTCATTTGTTTCCAAGAAAAAAAAGTCACAACAGCTCAGAAACCTCTGACAAAAATAAATTTGCTTTACGCTCCATTTTTACCGGGCTACCCCTGGTTTAGAACTGTGACTCCTAGATTTTCCTGATGTGTAAACTTCCTGTCTCTGTATTATTGCTTCTGTACTGCAGTAGTGGAGTGAGTGGGTATTGAAGAAGATCGATAGGGTGTTAATGAAAGTGGTGCTCTGTCCGGGAATGTATCAAACTCCTTGACTGTTGATTGAGATCACCCTTGCAGCTAAGTGGAAAGTAACCCATTGCACTCATGACTTAAACATTTCAGATAATACACAGACACTGTTGAGACTGAAGATAATCCATTCAATGCAGCATTTGTGACTTCTGAACTGGTCTTGTGGAGAATGTATTTACTTGGTTATAATTAACAGTAACTCCTGGAAAAGTGTACTCGGTGAAGACAGAGTGTGATCGGCATCAATCGGTGCAGATTCTGTTCTTTTATTTTAAAGATTGCTCTTGCCTATCGTTACTTCCGATAGAACTGCTCGCTGCCACACTGACTCAAATGCTGCCTTGATGTCAAATGCAGTCCCCCTTGGTTTTGAAGGTTATAATTTTTGTCATAGTTGAGAGTAAAGCTTGAGTGTCAGTTTACAACTATATATATATATGATGGTGTGCGTCTGTGTGCCTGTGTTTGCGTCTGTGTATGCGTGCGTGTGCCTACGTGTGCATGTTTCTGTCTTGTGTGTCTGTGTGTGTCTGTGTCTGTGTCTGTGTGTATGTCTCTGTGTGTACGTGTGTCTGTGTGTATATCGCTGTGTGTGTGTGTCTCTGTGTGTGTCGCTGTGTCTGTGTGGTTGTCGCTGTGTGTGCGTGTGTCTGTATGTGTGTGTGTGAGTATGTGTGTGTGTAAATCTGGGTGGTCCACAATGACAGGTTCCTTTGTTTGATTACGTTTTGTTTCTTGTCTTAACTCGCCCTGGGGTATGTTGTCTTTATTTTATTTCAAGACAGCAGAGGTTGCGATCTGTCTGGAAATATCTAATTGAAATGTTTTTAAGTATGTAAAAAAAAATTTGTATATTAAAAGGGGAGCAGCCAATTCTTCCTGTTAAGGTTTTTTACTGTTTCTTTTTGGTTTTAGCAAGCAGTCTGTTAAAAGCTGCTGGTCAAAAAAGTTGCTGGAGGAGAAAACTCTCTGATTCTACAGACGTTTTCTGGCTGACTCTCTGACATCTGTCCTGCAGGAACCTGTGTTTAAAGTTAACTGTTTTTGCCAACTGGTTTATTTCTGGGATGTTTCACGCAACCCCAATAGCGTGAAAATGGTGTGGTCATCGTCACCGAAGTTTTTTTATTTCTCAGAAGTTAGCCACCTCTTTGTTCTGGTATCTCCCTTTGATTGTTGGAGGTCTACAAACGATCAATTTTTTTTTTGTCTTGCTGCCTCAGTCAATTCATTTAATTTAATCTTAACTTCTTATTATCATATCAAAACATGGTGGATGCTTTTGTTTCTGTTGTCCACGTTTCCCATCAACTTGCTCTTTTATCCAATTCTCTATCATGCCATAAAATAATTTATTCAGGAACAGTTAACAGCCATTTATGGGCCTGTGGAATTCTTTGTCTGTAACGTTTATTGGCCATCCTTGATTTATCAATACCCTTCTAAGTAACACCTTATTACTGTAGACTCTGGCAATTTGCCCTCGACTGAGAGTCGACTCACTGTCTCTGGAATTCCTCAGGATATTAGATTAGCATCATTGAAAGAGGAGTAGTCACCATGGACATAAGCTATATAACTATGAAAAACGTCATGCAAAGGTCATTTGTTAGAACTGCTGCATTTGTTACTGTGTCCTCATCTCGTATGCATTAATTTCTATAATTTCAAATGGAAATATACTTACTTATTTTCAGCCATTTATGTTCTGTGTTTTCTAACCGGATTCTTCTGGAATTTGTTGCCCTACATTTCAATGTCATTTTTGCTTTTGTCCCAGCTTAATGCTGTCTTCAGTCCCGTCACAATGTGATTAGTCAAGGAAATCACCCCAACTCTGTTCAAAAGTGATCCAACTTTTCGATATGTTCCATAACCATCAGAGACACAACCAACGTTTTATGAATCCTTCTCCTGAACCAATTTCTGAGTCCAGCAATTATCTGACTTGTGCTTTCACTGAAGTATTTATCTACACACGGCAGTTTGAACAACCTAGAGATTATTGCTTTGGGGACACACTTCTTTATTTTCTTCCCTGATTCCTAAGTACTGAGTTCATGGCCACATCCTTCACTCTACTCATGCTGTTAGTAGGGTTGTGGAGCACAATTACAGGCTGTCCACCATCACGTTTCGATTCTCTTCAGCTTCACAATTCCATCCTTGATGTGTTTCTTTGGAACACTGTATCACATTTTAAAACAATGTTGGCGACTGCCGGGTAAAAAACGCCTGTTCCTATAGC
Source organism: Hemiscyllium ocellatum (assembly GCF_020745735.1). NCBI lineage: Eukaryota > Metazoa > Chordata > Chondrichthyes > Orectolobiformes > Hemiscylliidae > Hemiscyllium > Hemiscyllium ocellatum. The sequence continues at coordinate 8,992,940 of NC_083427.1, forward strand.
TAATGAACTACTTTGCTATTTTGAATATGCCAAACTTGCTCCTACGTCATGTGCAGCTGGGACTTCCATGGTGATTTCAATGTGGCTCTTACCGAAGACCCTAAATATCGATAATACTTATCAGCATTTAGGACTGAAGATTAGCGATAGTGAACAATGCACTCAAAGGATTTCCATACTAGCCACTCATGAAGCTTATTACTTGCAGCCTGCTGTGTTCACTGTTGGCACCAGTTGCCAAACAGCCAATGTGACAGAGGAACGTGGAACCGTGCTCCATCACATAACAACTGCCATTATTTTTCCTTTTCACCAGCTGCTAACTGCAACATATTAGAGGTCACATTCAAACCTCATTGAAGTGGAAATTGTTGCACCCCATTTGTCTCTGCCTGACTCATCATCCTAGAGATCGACGTACAGAAGACAGAGGGTGGTATTAGATGAAAAAATATCAGCTTGGAGCTCGGTGACCAGTGGTGTTCCACAGGAATCTGTTGTGGTAACTCTGCTCTCTGTGATTTTTACAAATGACTTGGATGAGGAAGTGGAAGGGTAAGTTAGTAAGTTTGTCAATGACATGAAGTTAGGTGGAGTTGTGAATAGTGTGGAGGGCTGTTATAGGTTGCAACGGGACCTTGAAAGGATGCAGAGCTGGGCTGAGACGTAGCAGACGAAGTTCAAGCTGGAAAAGTATTAAGGGATTCATTTTCGAATTTCGAAATTGAATGTAGATTATAGGGTTAAAAGCAGGACTCTTGGCATGTAGAGGAACAGAGGGATCTTGGAGCCGGCTTCCATAAATCCCTCAAACCTGACACCGACGTTGTTAGGATTGGTAAGAACGTGCATTTCATGTTGGCTTTCATTAGCTGCAAGGTTATGCTGCAGGTCTAAAGAGTCCTGGTTATACCACACTTGGAATACTGTGGTCAATTCTGGTCCCTTCATTGCAGGAGGAAATGGAGGTTTAAAGACAGTGCAGGAGATTTATCAGGATGCTGCCCAGACTGGGGGGCATGTCTTCTCAAGAAATGTAGAGGGAACTCGCGCTGTTCTCATTGCAGTGAAGAAGGATGAGAGGTCAGTTGATAGAAGTGTACAAGATGATGTCAAGCATAGATAGAGTGGATAGCCAGAGACATTTCTTTCCCAGGTTAGAATAAGTTGAAATTTTGGCACAACATCGAGGACCGAAGGGCCTGTTCTGTGCTGCTGTGTTCTATGTTCTGTGTTCAACGTGATCAATTTCTGAATGGTACAAGTGCCTAGCACAATAACACCACACTTTTCAAATTTGTGACAGCGCACTTGGTGTCCAGATTTTGAGAAAGTTGTTTGATATTTCGAAAATTGTTATATGCGATGTGTTTGTGACAATGTAATATTTACACGTTGACACCAAAACAACTCTCATTTTGATCCGAAGTGTCGGCTCATTGCTTTTCATTCTTTTCGCGAAATCCTCTCGTGCCTATTAAATATATTGACAACGTTCATTATCCAAATATTAAACACCAGAGATTAAAACTTTCTGTACAGCCAACGAATCAGGCAAAATTGTCTTTGCAGTTTTATCAAAGGAAGCACTGCTTGGCTCTGACCACTCAGATTAGGTCACGGTTCTCTTATGAAGGACAATACCTAACTGAGTGAACATTTTGGTGCAATGCCTAAACGCATAAAATCAACTCTTAACTGCATCAGCAGACAACAACAAAAAAGAAATCGCTGAACTAATCTCTTCGTTAGTTAAATTTGAAACATGCTTGTGATTAGCCCCCGAGAGACTGACATTGGTTATAAATGTGACTGCTTTTTATTGGTTGACAGAATAAATCAAAATCGTCTGGTCGAAATGCATGTAACACCAAAAGGCCTCGTATTTGTTATTTACTATCCTATCCTAGCAGCTATTGGTGTCCCAGGTAAGCCACTTTAATGGATAGTTTCCTATTCGTCATTTTTCATTTAATATCAGTGCATCAGTTAGATATGATACCAATTCTTCTGATTAAAAGTACATTACTTCTGAATTCCGCAATCGCCCTCTCATATCAAACTGTTAAAAATATCACTTTTCAGGATTATATTTTTTGTTGCTCTTAGGATATTTGTGGCAGATTTCAATCCGATAAATTCCACCATTGCGGAGCATGCTATGTTTGTATTACTTCTTGCAGTTTTGCTCTGTTTTCGTTCCAGCCTCTAAAGTGCATTTTCTTAAAAATAACTGAATAATAAGATGCAACAGCTTTCAAGTGGCACGTTTTTTCTTCTTATGGATTTCGTTGCATGTACTTAATTATTTAGTTCGACTCATTTTCCATATCATCTCAGGAGATCTACACGCTCTTAATAATTTTCTTTCTGCAAGTAAAATTTGATTGCAGAATTTCACTCTTACCGAGGCTAAGTAATTATGTTATTGTGGGTTTGCTCCTCTTGGTGAAATGCAGAATTGAATCAGTTAGGAGCCAAGTCAAGAAGTTGGAACTTAGGGTGAGCAACCTCAGGATTGCTACCAGTGTCATGTGCTAGTCAGAGTAGAAATGAAAGAAGAAACAGAATGAATGCTTGGCTTGAAAGCTTGTGCAGGAAGGAGGGAGTTCAGATTTTCAGGACATTGCGATCAGTTCTGGGGAAGGTGGAACTATTACACCTGGGCCAGACTGAAACTAATGTCCTTGAGGATGCTGTGGAAGAGGGATGGGAATCAAATGATGAGACTAGTGGACAGTAAGGAATTAATAACTAAAGCCTGTCAGGAACGAGACAATGAAGTCAGCGGGACTAAGGAAAAGAGTTGGCAGTGAGCAGATGATGAATGCAAAGGGACAGATGGTCTGAGGTGTATTTGTTTTATTGTGAGATGTTAGAGGCAGCACGGTGGCTCAGTCGTAAGCACTGCTGCCAGGGATCGAGGCACCATTCCGCACTCGGGCTGCTGCTTGTGTGGAGTAAGCACATTCTTCCCGTGTCTGTGTGGGTTTCCGATGATGCTCTAGTTTCCTCCAAAAGTTCAAGGACGAGCACGCCAGATCAATTGGCCATGCTAAAGTTCATCTAGTGATAGTGCGTTAGTCAGAGGGGAACGGGTCTGGGTGGCTTAATCTTCGGATGGTCAGTGTGGTCATGCTGGATGGAAGGGCCGCTTTCCATGCTGTAGGGAATCTGATCAGTGTAGTAGGTAAGGCAGCTGAACTTAAGTCTTGCATTTGTTTCTAGGATTATAGGATTATTGCTATTACTGAGACTTGTTTGAGGGAAGGTCGTGATTGGCAACTAAATATGCCATGAATTAGACGCTTCATGCAGTGCAGGGAGGAAGGTAAAAGGGGTGGAGGAGTTGCATTACTTGTCAGAAAAGTTATCATCGCTGTGGTGAAGGAGGACAATATGGGCAGAGATCAAAAGTAGGAAGGATATGGTAACAATGTTGGGGCTGCACCACAGGCATCCCAACAGCAAGCATGAGATAGAGGTATAAAGATGTAAACAGATTATGGAAAGATGTAGGAGCTACAAGGTGGTGGTGATAGGAGATTTTAATTTTACCAACATTGACTGGGATTCACTTGGTATTAGAGGTGAAAATGAAGGAGGTTTAGTAAGGAGTATCCAGGAGGGTTTTATATAGCAGTGTATAAATATTCCAAAGTGGAAAGTGGCCAAACTGAGCCTGGTGTTGGGGTATGAGCCCGTCCAGGTTGGTGGCGTTTCAGTAGAGGATTACTTTGGGAATAGTATCACAATTCTCTCAGTTTTAGAATACCCATGGACAAAGACGAAATTGGTCCTAACGGAACAGTGCTAAATTAGGGGAAGACCAGCTGGAGCAAAATTCGGCAGGAGCTGGATTGTGAGCAGCAGTATGGAGGTAAATTCCCACTTGATATGTTGGAGGCTTTTAACGAAATTGATGAGAGTTCAGGACAGACACATCCCTGTGAAAATGAGGGATAGAAATTACAAGGTTAAGGGACCATGAATGACAGGTGAAATTGTGAGACTAGCTAAGAGGAAAAAGGAAGCATACACAAGGTCGATGTGATTGAAAACAGACGAACCTTTGGAAAAATATGGGGAAAGTAGAACTCATCTGAAACGAGGAATTAAGAGGGCTAAAAGGGGTCATCATATATCTTCAACAAACATAAAGGAAAATCCCAAAGATTTTATTCGTATATAAGGAACAAAAAAAGTAAATAAGAAGATGTTGGCATGCTCAACGACAAAAGAAGAAAGTTATACGGGAAGTCTGAGAAAATGACTGACATTCTTTATGAGAAATTTGCATCCATATTGACCGAGGAGAGGGACAAGGTGGATGTTCAGGTGAGACATAACGGTTTGATTAATCTCGATGAAGTCAGCTAAAGGAGGGAGGAAGTTTGGGTATTCCAAAAGGCATTAAGGTGGACAAGTCTCCATGTCCGGATGGGATCTATCCCACATTACGGAAGTAAGTCAGAGAGGAAATAGTCAGAACATTAACAGATATCACTGCAGCATCGTTGAACGCAGGTGAAGTCCCGCAAGCCTGGAGAATTTGTAATGCTGTTCCCATGGTTACGAAAGGTAGCAGGGATAATCCAGGTAGCTACAGACCGGAGAGCCAATTATCAGTTGTGGGGAAGCTTCTGGAGAAGATACAGAGTGATAGAATGTATTAGCAGTTGGAAGAAGTGCCAGTGACAGGCAGCGTGCACTTGTGCAGAGAAGGACATGTCTTACCAACTTAACAGAATTTTCTGAGGAAGTGACCAATGTTTAATAAGGGAAGCGCTGTTGATGTCCTGGACATGGACTGCAGTGGGCCGTTTGATAAGACTCCGCATGGTAGGCTGATGGAGAATGGTGAAGTGATATGGGGTCCAAGGTCTACCAACTAGATGGATAGAGATCTCACTGGGCAACAGAAGACAAAGAATAACAAAGGAAAGGAATTTCAAAAAATAGAGAACTGTGACCAGTGATATCCCACAGGGATCCATGGTGGAACCACTTAAAATATCTGGAGGAATGCATAGGTGGTCTGATTAGCAGGTTTGCAGATGACAGAAAGATTGGTGGAGTAGCGCTAGTGATAGTGACTCACATAGAACGTGGCAGGATATAGATAAATTGGGAGTTTGGCAAAAAAATTGCAGCTGGAGTTCATTCCCGGCAAATGTGAGGTGATGAGTTTTGGAAGAGTCAATTCAAGAGCGAACTATGCTGTAAATAGAAAAATCCTGGGACAAATTGATGCACTGAGCGATCTCCGTGTTCGGATTCACTGTACCCTGAAAATGGTGACTTACGTAGATAGAGTGATCAATATGGCATGCTTTCCTCCATCAGACCAAGTACTGAGTACAAGAGTTGGCAGGTCAGAAAACATTTGTCTCAGACTTTGTTGCATCCACATTTGGAATACAGCATACAGTTATCGTCGCTACATTGCCAAAATGATGTTGATGCATTGGAGAGGGTGCAGAGGAGGCTAATCAGAAATTTGACTGGAATAGAGAGCGCCAGCTATGAAGAGACGTTGAGGAAATTACGATTAATTTCCTCAGAAAGATGGAAGTTGAGGGGTGATATGATTGAGGTCGACAAAATCATGCGAGGTGCAGACGGGGTGGACACCAAGTAGATTTATCACCTGTGCAGGGGACTCAATTATTCGGGGTCATAAATTCAAGAAGAAAGGAGAAATGTTTAAGGGAGATATGCATGTGAAGTTCTTTATGCCGAAGGCTGTAGGTTCCTGGAATAGGTTGCCAAAAGAATTAGTAAGCATGGGCACAATAGCGTTATTTAGGCTGCATCTCGAAAGTTACATGAAAGGCCACGGAGAAGAGGGATGCAGATTCTTAGAAAATAGGTGACATGTTTATATCAATGATGTGGATCAGCACAGCTTTCGATGGCGGATGGTACTGTATCTGTGCTGTAATTTTCTTTGTTCTTTCCTCTTTTTGTACATTTTTATCAATTTCAGCTAACATAGCAGTGATTATCATCCTATCTCGAAGACGATGCGGCCTCTCAGGATGTATTACCTATTACCTGGTGTCCATGGCAGTGACAGATATCCTGGTCATATTCACTGCTGTAATATTGATTCGGATCGCTGGGATATACTTCCCATCCAGTTTTCTTTACATCACACCACTGTGCAGTCTTCGTTATTCCTTAATATATGCAGCCATTGATAGTTCTGCCTGGTTAACTGTTGCTTTTACCTTTGACCGATTTGTTGCCATTTGTTGTCAGAAGCTTAAAATCAAATATTGTAGTCAGAATACAGCAGCTCTAATTATAGCTATTGTTTCCATTTTAAGCTGTGTAAAGAATATATTTATATATTTTATTAATGAACCTAAATACATAGTTAACAATGTTCCCTGGTATTGCAACATTAAATCCGAATTTTATACTTCACGTGCATGGGCTGCGTATGATTTGATTCGTACCATCTTAACACCTTGTCTCCCATTCATTCTGATTTTACTGCTCAATGCTCTCACCGTCAGACACATTCTAACTGCGAATAAAGCCAGGGAGAGACTTTGGACTCAGAGCAACAGAGAACATCAAAGTGACACAGAACTGGAGAAACGAAGAAAGTCCATGATTTTACTCTTTGCTGTCTCAGGAAGTTTTATTATCTTGTATTCTGTATTTTTTGTCACAATTCTCTATGTCCGAATTTCGAAAATCACATTTTCCTCAGGTTCTGAATTCACAGAATCGAAATTTATACTCGAGGAAACTGGCTATATGCTTCAGTTTTTCAGTTCCTGCATCAACCCATTTATTTATGGTGGTACCCAACGAAAGTTCAGAGCTGAGTTAATGAATGGGGTGAAGTATCTATTGAGTCTAATTGCTAAATCACATCAATTCTCAAGATAAGGAGACCACAATCTATTGAAGTGCACCACATAATTTGGCCACAATAGGAACTCAAAGGTTAAGATGCCTTCAACCAACAATTTTCTTCCAGATTCCCAAAGCCTGCCCATACTCTGAATAAGGCATGATTCCAACCTAGTCAGAATTGTCTCCACTTGCCTCAATGAATGCAGTTTAAAGTACTTTGAATATGTTCGACAGCACCTGGTAGAATGTACCACAGTTGTTCTATTCCACATGTACCCACATGTTCTTCCTTTCTTTACACGAGTTAGCACAGTTTGACAACTACAAAGTTCATTGTGAAAATCGATGAAAGCTCCATAGACAACGTTTCTCATACTCATGAACGCTATTATTGAGGCGCACATAGGATGTAGATACTTGAGAACACCATCACTTCAATTTTGCCTTCTAACCATTAAAAATCCAGTCTTAGATATTCTTAGAACACTATTCCACCACTGGGGTCAAAATCTTCCAGCTCTTGCCTGCATAGCCTTTTTGATATAACTACAACATATGGACTTGTGCTTTACAATAAAACAGTTCACCACCACTACTTGAAGGGCAACTGGAACGCGCCATAAATTCATGCCCAGCCAGCAACGACCATATCTTATACATAAAATAAGAACTGTCGCATAATGTTCAGAAAATGTGAAATATTATGCCTAGCTGAACAAAAAAAAAACATGTTTTGAGTTTGGAAGTTCTGAGATGCAAAGGGCTCCCTGAGTTCTCGTTCTGGGAATTCAAAACATATGTGCAACTATTACAAGTAATTAGTAAAGTGCCCATTTACTATAAATCATAACTTTATATGGATTCATTCTCTTGTCTTACAAAATACTTCTGACTGTAGAAAGCCAAACGAAATTTTTTTTTGCAATTTCATTCCTTGCTCAAGTAGACCAAATGTTTTCTTAACACATCGAGGCCCCTTCTTCCCCTTTTGAAAGTGTGGTGTCTTTAACCTTTCTCCTGATAACCGGCTTGGTCATCGAAAGTGTTTGCTTATCATTTTGTTCCAATCCGCAAACACAAGATGATTAAATAAAATAAAGTGACTGGCCAAATATAAGTGCGACTTCAAAGTGATGAGTATTGACAAAAGTCACCTCTCATTATGCCGTGACTTGTCTCATAATATGGCAGATTTCTTTGGGTTTATTTTCTATCTTAAATTCATTATTGTGCATTTGTTAAGATTGTTATTTGTTTGTTGTCTTGTTAATCGGAAAGACCAGCCTATGTAATCTGATTCCATTATTGTTGTCTTGAACTCACTCGATTCTGATTTAAATTGTGAAACTCCCAACAAACCAGACACCTCCTTCCCACTAGCACTTTGCTTGTCTCAGTTTGATTCTTCTGTGAAGATCCTGAGAAATCTTTTATGTTCATTATATCTCTTAATACACAAGATCACGGAAGTATGCTAATTCCAACAAAATGTGACAAGTGTATAAGATTGTTTCTCATACTAAGGCTGCATTAAATCAGTTTTCATAACAACAATTCCTTGATAAGCCTCACACGCATGCGTGCACACAATTTCCCTTATTTGACTTCGGAATTCGGAATTTGAATTTGTGATATTCTTAAACTACTTGGATGAAAGCATAGATAGATGTCTTTGTAATCTGCAGACAATACAAATACTGGTGGAGTTGTGGATTTTGTAGAAGATTGTCAAAGGATTCAGCCAAGTATGCAGCAGTCGCAGATATGGGCAGAGAAAAGACAGATGGATTTTAATCCGTGTAAGTGTGAGTTGCTGCACTTTGGAAGACCAAGTGTCAAGGGAATGTATCCCATTAATGGAACGACGCTGAACAGCATTGACTGACAGAGGAACCACGGGATTCATGACCGTTGCTCCCTGGAAGTTACCATGAAAGTGGATAGAGTGCTGAAGTGTACTTGTCTTTCTTGGTCTGGGAATTGAATAGAACAATCCAGATGTAATGTTGAAGCTTTTTAAAACTTTGGTTAGGTCACACTTAGAATACAGCATTCAGTTCTGTTCGCCATTTTACAGGAAGGATACAGAGGCTATGGAGAGGATAGAAAAGAAGTTTCCCAGTATGCTGGCTGGATTAGACTGCATGAACTATAAGGAGAAGAAAGAAAAACTCGGATTGTTTACTGTTCAGCAGCAGAGGCTGAGGGGAGACTTAATAGAAGTGAGTTAAATTAGCATATGAATATACGGCATCTTAGTCCCAGAGTTGAAATGTCTAAAACAAGAGGGCACTCATTTTAAGTGAGAGGGTGAGAGTTCAAAGAGTATTGAGGGGCAAGTTTTTCACTCAGAGCGTGGTCGGAGTGTTCAACGCGTTGTCAATGGTGTTGGAAGCAAATTTATGATGCGTACTGAAACTTTTAGATAAATGTATGAATATTCAAGAAATGCAGGGATAAGGGCTGAGGGCAGGCAGAATGAATTAGTTTAATATGGCGCCATGTTCGGTACGACGGTGAGCTGAAGGACCCATTACTATTTTGTACGGGTCTATGTTTTTTGTTCTAAGCAGCGTCATTGCCATCCAACTGTATTTGTAACTCTAAATTCCTGATTGTTAGCTTTGATTTGCATGCACTAAACACATTTATAATAAAAAAAAACAGTTTCCTCTTGGAGTAGCAATCCTAAATACGTTTAAGTTTCTTGTTGTCACTCTTCAGACAAATAAATGCTTTTTGATTGTATTGGTGTCCCACTTTTTAGTATGCACATTGACATATCTGACGATAGATGGTGACTCCAATTCAAAGTTAATACAAATGTTGTGGTCGATGAAGAATGGAGAAGTTGATGCAAAATACGTTACTATACTTTAAGCTCCTTTCATCCTGTTTGTATTTGCTACGGATCAAAATCCATATTCCATCAGTTCAAGGTGTCATTGTAATCATTTGATTTTAGTCCAATGATTTTCTTAGTAACAAGGGAATGACACTAACTCATCAGAGAAAATGAACTTAAAGTGTATATGGCAGAGTTGAGAAAATTGCTAACTTGATAAATACCTTAATTATAAATCCTTTTCCCTGGAGGACACAGACATTTCAAACAAGAACGCGGTTTGACCTTAATACAACAAAAATATTAATACAGGAAATCATACCCAAGTGGGGATTCCGTCCATATGGCTTCAGATCAAGTGAACTTTTCACGTAAAGTTTTATGTAACGGACAGGATAGTAAATAAGAATTAAACAAACAAACAGAAAAATCCATATGCTAGAATCCACGGATTGTTGCATGATTATAAACATGAAACAAATAACAAAAGACGGAAATGTGGAGCCTGTTGAGGAAGCACTTGCTGATAATGCTGCACAGGTTTGTCCGAGGAAGAGAAGGAAGGATTGGTCGGTGAAACAAATTCGCTAACAATGGATGTGGAAAATCTTTTCAAGAGGAAGAAGGAAACTTACCCAATGTTGAGGAGGCAAGAAACAAACGTGGCTTTAGAGAGTTGCAAGGTAGACAGAACGGAACTGAAGAATGGACTGAGAGAGCTGGAAGGGGTTTGTAAAAGCTTCCGCGGGTAGGATTAATGGAAAATCCTAAGGCGTTCTCAACTTATGTCAGGACCAAGAGCAAGATGGTCTGAGTGAGGGAAAGGCCTATCTGGGATCGTGGAGGGAACGTGCACTTGGAGTTGGAGGAAGTAGGTGAGGTCCTCAATGAATACTTTTCTTCAGCATTCACGCTGGGAAGGCACCTTGACGTTTCTGAGGACAGCGTGAAACTGATTGACATGCCTGTTTCTGGTATTGTCAGTCACTGATTGATAATTTGATGTGAAGAAGCAGGATGTGCTGAGAAGTTTGGAATATTTAAGTATAGATAAGTTCCCTGAGTCAGATGGGATACAGGAAAAGTGAGGACTGCAGATGCTGGACATCAGAGTCAAAGAACGTGGTGCTGAAAAAGCATAGCCGGTAAGGCAGCATCCAAAGACAGAAGAGTCGAAGTTTCCACCATAAGCTCTTCATACCGAAGAGATTTCTGCAGCGTTGCTGCTATATTTTCCTTCTCACTGTCCACTGGAGTAGTCCAAGATAATTGGAGGGTCAAAAAAGTTATTCGACTATTCAAAAAAAGGAGTTGGGATAACCCCAGGAATTACAGACCAGTCAGTCTTACATAAGTGATCGGCAAATTATTCGAGAAGATTCAGAGAGACAGGATTCATGATTACTTGGAAAACAATAGTTTGATTCGAGATCGTCAGCATGACTTTGTGAGGAACAGGTCATGTATCGCAAATTTTACGCAATGCTGGCAGTTGCAGTCGAGTCAAATACATCAGAGACAATTAAGCAACTTTTGCATCGGCACATGGAAGATAGTGCAACGAATTGTATGTCGATTCGTCTGATTGAAAGTAGGATAAAAGACCGAATGGCCTCAACTGTGTTGTACTGTTATATGCTCTAAAATCAATATAGCAATAACGATTCAGCAGACTTGGGAAAGCGTAGTGACATTCCTGCAAGGTATCTTGATGTTTCATCAACCAGTCCAAACACGAACTCATGATTCACACTCTTTGAAACCATGTTCAGGTTGAACGATGAAATGGCTGGAAGGAATAAGTGGCAATGAGAGCGGTATAGGACCACTTAATACTAACATCCATAAATATGCCAGGAATTTGAATAAACAATTATACACGATTCGGAATGAATTCAAGTGTAGGTACCCAGTTATGGACAAAGGCAGAGATCAGAAGTTTACAAAGTAGCAAGTACCAGAAGTGGAAGATTGGGTAGGGATAAAGATAAGGCCAGAATATGGCCAAATTCCACACCGATTTTACGTGGACATTATAATACCTGTTATGTGTCCGCTGAAAGATGTGATTTAGGAGAATACTATGTTAATACTATTCACAACTAAAGCTGCATGTAGAATCCAGAAATCCTGGCAATTCCCGACTGATGATAGGCTGGAAGAGGGGGCGGTGTCAACATATGACATCTGCAGAGAAGTAGGAGGCGTCAGTGGTGAAGGTGGAAAATAGTCTGCGAGCTGAACAATATATTGATCTGTCCATAGGAGGAACAGGAGAATGGAGCTGACAATGTTACATCTGCCAGTCCCTGTATTCCTACCATTGTTATCTTAGGAAGACTGGGAATAGCTGTTCGAATTGCAACCATGGGTGTGCATGCGTAATATAAGTGAATATTACAAAGCTGACAACTGGAAGCTTCATAAATGAGTCGAACTTTAACTTCAACCCTGATGCAACTTTGAAGGGAACCGGGACATTGTAGGGCTACATGACATTATCGTCGATTTGGGTGTTGATTATTAGCTGCATGAAACGAGCTTATGCTCATCCGTTCACACTCACTACACGAAAAAAAAATGTTGGAGCATCATTACAACTGATAGAAAGGAGGACTCAATTCCCTCTATTGCTGTGGAAGCCATGTGTTACTACGACCAGTATTGTCAAACATGAAAAATTGTCATTGAGAGACTTGAAGGAGAAATGTTAAATATTAATTCTTAAACACCATGTATATTAAAGACCTACTGAATATCAAAAAAACCTGAAGATGCCGGTGTTGGACTGGAGTGGACAAAGTTAAAAATCACGCAACACCACGTTATTGTCCAACAGGTTTAATTGGAAGCACTCTAGCTTTCGGAGCGACGCTCCTTCATCAGGTAATTGACACAGTCACCTGATGAATGAGCGTCGCTCCGAAAGCTAGTGTGCTTCCAATTAAACCTGTTGGACTATAAACTGGTGTTTTGAAATTTTCAACGAAAAAAAAGAGTGGACTTCTCTCGAACGACTAGATATTATGGGAAGAGCCAAAAGCTTACGCAATGATATTATGATGGCCTCTCTAGAAGTATACTAACTTAGGGTTATTAGTAATATTAAATACTTCATGTTATGACTAAACATACCTCTATCAGATTGGCTAGCTGTCAAATGAAAAAAAACCCGCCATGGTCACTGGAATTTAAAATTATGAATGCAAACGTCTTGCAGAAATGAAACCTTCACGGAGAGCATACAGATATGACAACGGAAAATGACTGTCTGTCAAGTCCAGTAACACATAGACAATAAACTATACCAATCGAATGTAAAAGTAGTGTCACAAAACAATGGGAAAATGAACTTTCAATCAAACATTTACGTATCAATGCAGACAAGCAAAAGTACCCTCATCTGATTTTTTTACCTGAAAATGATGTCCTGTTCGAAAGCACATCTGTTGTAAGCAAAAAAGTCCCGTTGTGGTTAATCAATCACTTAGTTTTACAGTGAATACTAAGTTAAAAATTGTCTCGGGGAGACAAAGAAATTGTGTTGCCTCACTCAATTTGAGAATGAATAACTTCTGGAATAGAGAAGGAGATGGCGATGTGCAAAGAATACAGAAATGATCAGATGTATTGGCTCTCATTTTGTAGCAAATATAGGAGAATAATACAAAGCTGAAGGCCACAGAAATGCTCATGTAAGGCTTGCGGATGATGCACAAATCACAAGTGACCATATGTGTGTTTCTGTGAAAAACAAGATGACAAAGTCTGCTCCAAAAGCAACAAAATGTCGATGATAGAAATGTGGACTGATAAAGATGTACAGCGCAGAAAAAAACCATTCAGTTCAACTTGTCCATGCCGACCAGATACCCCAACCTAATCTAATCCCACTTGCCTGCACCCGACCCATGTCCCTCTATTCATACACCCATGCCGATGTTGGAATTGTAACAGCCTCCACCATTTCCTCCATCAAGTCATTCCATTCACGCACCATCCTCTGCGTGAAAAGGTTACCCTTTAGGTCCCTTTCAAATATTTCCACTCTCACCCTGAACATATTCCATCCAGCTGTGGAATATGGAATGTGGAAACCCTCTGCCGCCACCCCAGTGAAAAGACACAGCCTATTCACCTAAGCATGACCATCACGATTTTATGAAACTCCACAAGGTCACCCCTCAGCCTCCGGTGATCCAGAGAAAACAGCTGTAGCCTTTTCAGCCTGTCTCACACGTAAAATGCATCAGAGCTGTGAGAGTTCTAAAGACCTTGGCAAGTATAATGAAATTCTCAAATATTGTTCGGAAACGGAGGCGTCACTTTTCTGTGTGAGGATTACCGTAATGATGGGCAGGGAAACCGTTGACAAAATGTAGCTTTTCTCCAAAATCGCATGAAGGATTATGAAAATAAAAGGGCTACCAATCCAGAAAGACCTTGGGTACTGTGAACAAATGCATGCAGAGGAATCTGTTGGCATATAGCACACAGTTAATAATACAACCAAATTATCAATACTGGAAATAGTTATTGCATCAGGCAGTATATTTAGTTTAGAAAACATGGTTACTGTTTCACCTTGATGAACATACATGGCAACTGTCAAAAGTTTGAGGTTCATGAAACGTTTAGCGAAGTTTGTGTTGGAAGAATTTAAAAAGAGTGCTCTGGATTTTATCATTTACAGGAAATATTTTATATTGCAACAATTCTTTCCACAAGTCTCAAGTCAATGTTAACGGCAACAAATAGAATGAAAAATACACCTCATTTAGAATGAGTGGGAAGAAATAAAATCAGAAGTCGTTAATTCGATCAATCACGCCTTTTCCACCATTCATTTATGATCTTTCTGTGGCTTTAGCTTAACATTCTGCCCTTCCTTATAATGGTTCGACATCCCTGTCATTGTTTTCAAGAAAAAAGAGTCACAACACCTCAGAAATCTCTGACAAAAATAAATTTGCTTCATGCTCCATTTTAACCGGGCTACCCCTGGTTTAGAACAGTGACTCCTAGATTTTCCGTATGTGTAAACTTCCTGTCTATGCATTATTGCTTCTGTACTTCAGTAGTGGAGTGAGTGGGTACTGGAGGAGATCGATGGGGTGTTAATGAAAGTGGTGTTCTGTCCGGGAATGTATCAAGCTCCTTGACTGTTGATGGAGATCTCCCTTGCAGATAAGTGGAAAGTAACCCATTGCACTCATGACTTAAACATTTGAGATAATACACAGACAATGGTGAGACTGAGGATTATCCTGTCACTGCAGCATTTGTGAATTCTGAACAGGTCTTGTGGCGAATTAATTTACTTGGTTATGATTAGCAGTAACTCCTGGATAAATATACTCGATGAAGACAGAGTGTGATTGACATCAATTGGCGCAGATTCTCTTCTTTCATTTTAAAAATTGCCCTTGCCTACCGTTTTTATAATACAAATGTTACTTCTGATAGAACTGCTCGCTGCCACACTCTGTCTGTCTCTGTGTGTACGTGTGTGTGTTTGTCTGTGTGGGTATCGCTCTGTCTGTGTGTGTCTGTGTGTGTCTGTGTGTGTTGCTGTGTGGGTCTGTGAGTGCGCATGTGTCTGCGTGTGTGTGTCGCTGTGTGTGTCTCTGTGTGCGTGTGTCTGTGTGTGTGCCTGCATGTGTGTCGCTCTGTGTGCTTGTGTTGGTGTGTGTCTGTGTGTGTTGCTGTGTGGTCTCTCTGAGTGCATGCGTGTGTCTGTGTGTGTCTGCATGTGTGTGTGTGAGTATGTGCGTTTGTAAATCTGGGTGGTGCACAATGACAGGTTCCTTTATTTGATTAAGTTGTCTTTCGTGTCTTAACTCGCCCTAAGGGTATGTTGTCTTTATTTTATTTCAAGAGAGCAGACGTTCCGATATGTCTAGAAAAATCTACTTGAAAGGTTTTTAAGTATTTAAAAATATATATATGTTAAAAGGGAAGCAGTCAATTCTTCCTGTTCAGGTTTTTAACTTTTTTTTGCTTTTAGCATGCAGCCTGTTGGAAGTTGCTGGTCAAAGAAAGTTGCTGGAGGAGAAAGCTTTCTGATTCTACAGACGTTTTCTGGCTGACTCTCTCTGACATTTCTCCTGTACGGACCTGTGTTTAATGTTAACTGTTTTTGCCGACTGCTTTATTTATGGGATGTTTCACACAATCGCAACAGCTCTTTGCTTAGTTGCATTGTTGTGTCGGTTGGGTTTTCAAGAAGTTATGGCATTCTAACTTCGGTGATCTTTTGTCCATCTGTAACTAAATTCAGTTTAGCTTACAAATGAGTGGTCTAACCAACTGCATCGCTCCTAAAAAAACATTTTGCACCCATTTAAAACAACTAGAAAGTTTGAACTACCTTCTTGAAGCCCTTTGGGGTGGGGTGGGGGCTGGCTTAGTCCATAACAGTATCATAGGACTTTAGACCTGGGCACCACTTCTGATCTCCTTGTGGGAAAATATTTAGTCCGAACTAACAGAATCTTCTTTCTCAGCATACAAGAAATGCTCTAACTGCCCCAGCACGCCTGCAACTCATCAGAATAGCTTGTAGATCGGCTCTTTACTAACGGACGTGTCACCTAGTAGTCAAATTCATTCCTGTTGCGTTACAAATATCTTATTTGATAATGGTGTGGCCATAGTCCCCGAAGATTTTCTTTTATATCTCACACATTAGCCACCTTTTTGTTCTGGTATCTCCCTTTGAGTGTTGGAGGTCTACAAACGATCAATTATTTTTTGTCTTGCTGCTTCAGTCAATTCATTTGATTTCATCTTAACTTCTTATTGTCGTATCAAAACTTGGTGACTGTTTTTGTTTCTGTTGTTCACGTTTCCCAACAACTTGCTCTTTTATCCATCTCTGTATCATGTCAGAAAATACTTTTATTCAGGAACATTTAGCAGCCATTTATAGGCCTGCTGACGTCTTTGTCTGTAACCTTTGTCAGCCATCCTTGATTTATAAGTACCCTTCTATGTAACACTTTCTTTCTGTAGACGCCAGCAATTTGCCCTCGACTGAGAGTCGACTCACTGTCTCTGGAATTCCTCAGGCTCTTGGATTAGCATCATTGAAAGAGGAGTAGTCACCAGGGACATAAGCGATATAACTATGAAAAACGCCAGGCCAAGGTGATTTGTGAGAACTGCTGCATTTGTTTCTGTGTCCTCATCTAGTATGCTTTAGTTTCTATAATTTGAAATGGAAATATGTTCACTT
The DNA here is from genome assembly GCF_020745735.1 of Hemiscyllium ocellatum. Lineage (NCBI taxonomy): Eukaryota > Metazoa > Chordata > Chondrichthyes > Orectolobiformes > Hemiscylliidae > Hemiscyllium > Hemiscyllium ocellatum. The sequence goes on from NC_083427.1 coordinate 9,009,895, forward strand.
ATTTTCAGCCATTTATCTTCTGTGTTTTCGAACTGGATTCTTCTGGAATTTGTTGCCATCCATTTCAATGTCATTTTTTGTCCCAACTTCATGCAACCTGCAGTTCCGTCACAATGTGATTAGTCAAGGAAATCACCCCAACTCTGTTCAAAAGCGATCCATCGTTTCGACATGTTCCATAAACAACATAGATACTATAAAAGTTTTATAAATTCTTCTCCTGAACCAATTTCTGAGTCCAGCAATTATCTGACTTATACTTTCACTTAAGTATTTATCTACACACGGCAGTTTGACCAACCCAGAGATTATCGCTTTGGGGACACACTTCTTAATTTTCTTCCCTGATTCCTAAGTACTGAGTTCATGACCACATCCTTCACTCCACTTATGTTGTTAGTCAGATTGTGGAACACAATTACCGATTGTCGGCCATCACGTTTCAGATGCTCTTCAGCTTCACAATTCCATCTTTGATGTGTTTATTTGGAACACTGTATCACATTTTCAAACATTGTTGGCGATTGCAGGAAAAAAAGAAACGCCTGTTCCAATAGCTAATGAACTACTTAGCTATTTTGAATCTGCCAAACTTGCTCCTTGGTCATGTGCAGTTGTGATTTCCTTGTTGATTTCAATGTGGCTCTAACAGAAGACCCTAGATATCTATAATACTTATCAGCATTTAGAACTGAAGATTAGCGAGAGTGAACAATGCCCTCAAAGGATTTCCATACTAGCCACTCATGAAGCTTATTACTTGCAGCCTGCTATGTTCACTGTTGGCACCAGTTGCCAAACAGCTAATGTGACAGAGGAACGTGGAACGGTGCTCCAACACATAACAACTGCCATTATTTTTCCTTTTCACTAGCTGCTAACTGCAACATATTAGAGGTCATATTCAAACCTCATTGAAGTGGAAATTTATGCATCTCATTAGTCTCTGCCTGACTCATCATCCTAGAGATCGACGTACAGAAACAGAGGGTGGGATTAGATGAAAAAATATCAGCTTTGAGCTCGGTGACCAGTGGTGTTCCACAGGAATCTATTGTGGTAACTCAGCTCTCTGTGAATTTTATAAATGACTTGGATGAGGAAGTGGAAGGGAGTGTTATTAAGTTTGTCGATGACATGAAGTTTGGTGGCGTTATGAATAGAGTGGTGGGCAGCGATAGGTTGCAATGGGACTTTGAAAGTATGCAGAGCTGGGCTGAGACGTAGCAGACGAAATTCAACCTGGAAATATATTAAGGGATTCATTTTCGAAGTTCGAATTTGAATGTAGATTATTGGGTTAAAAGCAGGACTCTTAGCTTTCTAGAGGAACACAGGGATCTTGGAGTCCGCATCCATAAATCCCTCAAACCTGACACCGACGTTGTTCGGATTGGAAGGACGTGCATTGCATGTTGGCTTTCATTAACAAGGAGATTGATCTTAATAGCTGCTATGTTATGCTGAAGGTCAAAAGAGTCCTGGTTAAACCACAGTTGATATATTGTGCACAATTCTGGTCCCTTCATTACAGGAAGGAATTAGAAGTTTAAAGAGAGAGCAGGAGATTTATCAGGATGCTGCCCAGACTGGGGGGCATGTCTTCTAAAAAAATGGAGAGGGAACTTGGGCTTTTCTCATTGCAGAGATGAAGGATGAGAGGTTAGTTGATAGAAGTGTGCAAGATGATGAGAGGCATAGATAGACTGGATAGCCAGAGACTTTTTGCCTAGGTTAGTTTGATCTTCAAATAAGATGAAATGTCGGCACAACATAGAGGACCGAAGTGACTGTTCTTTGCTGCAGTGTTCTATGGTCTGTGTTCTACGTGATAAACTTCTTAATTGTACAAGTGCCTAGCAAAATAACACAACTCTTTCTTAATTTGTGACAGTGCATTTGGTGCACAGATTTTGAGAAAGTTGTTTCATACTTCGAACATGATTTATATGCAATGTGTTTGTGACAATGTAATATTTACATGATTAGACCAAAACAACTCTCAGTTTGATCCTAAGTGTCGGCTCATTTCTTTGTTTCTTTTCGCGAAATCCTCTCGTGCCTTTTAAATATATTTACTAATTTCATTATCCAAATATTAAACACCACAGAGATTAAAACTTTCAGTACAGCCAACGAATCAGGCAAAATTGTTTTTGCAGTTTTGTCATCGGAAGCACTGCTTGGCTCTGACCACTCAGATGAGGTCAATGTTCTCTTCTGAAGGATAATAGCTAAATGAGTTAACATTTTGATGCAATGCCTGAACGCATCAAATAAACTCTTAACTGCATCAGAAGACAACAACAACAAAAAATTACCTGAATTAATCTCTTCGTTCGATAAATTTAAAATATGCTTGTGATGAACTCCCGAGAGACTGACATTGGGTAGAAATGTGACTGCGTTTTATTCTTTGACAGAATAAATCAAAATCGTCTGGTCGAAATGCATGTAACACCAAAAGGCCTCGTATTTGTTATTTACTATCCTATCCTAGCAGCTATTGGTGTCCAAGGTAAGCTGCTTTAACGAATAGTTTCCTATTCTTCATTACGAATGTTCCCATTTAATATTGGTGCATCAGTAAGATACAGATACCAATTCTTCTGATTAAAAGTACATTACTTCTTAATTCCTCTGTCGCCCTCTCATCTCAAACTCTCAAAAATATCACTTTTTCAGGATTATATTTTTTGTTGCTCTTAGATAGTTTTGGCAGATTTCAATCGTATAAATTCCACCATTGAGGAGCATGCTATGTTTCTATTACTTCTTGCACTTTTGCAATGTTTGTGTTACAGCTTCTAAAGTGCATTTTCTTTGAAATATCTGAATAATAAGATGCAACAGCTTTCAAGTGGCACGTCTTTTTTCTTCTTATGGATCTCGATGCATGTACTTAATTATTTAGTTCGACTCATTTTCCATATCATCTCGGGAGATCTATACGCTCTTAATAATTTCCTTTCTGCAATTAAAATTTGATTGCAGTATTTCACTGTTACCGAGGCTAAGGAATTATGTTATTGTGGGTTTGCTCCACTTGGAGAAACGCAGAATTGAACCAGTTCGGGGCCAAGTCAAAAAGTAGGGCCTCAGGGTTAGCAACCTCAGGATTGCTACCAGTGCCATGTGCTAGTCAGAGTAGAAATGAAAGAATTAACAGAATGAATGCGTGGCTGGAGAGTTTGTGCAGGAAGGAGGTGGTTCAGATTTTCAGGACAATGGGATCAGTTCTGGGAAAGGTGGAACTATTACACATGGGCCAGACTGAAACCAATATCATTGAGGATGCTTTTGCTAACGCTGCTGAGGAGGATGGAAGGGGGATGGCAATCAAATGATGAGGCTCGTGGACAGTAAGGAGGTTGTAACTAAAGCCTGTAAGGAACTAGACAATGAAATCAGCGTGACTAAGGGAAAGAGTAGGCAGGGAGCGTATGATGAATGCAAAGGGACAGTTGGTCTGAGGTGTATTTGTTTTATTGTGAGATGTTAGAAGTGGCACGGTGGCTCAGTGGTTAGCACTGCTGCCAGGGATCTAGGCAGGGATCTAGGATGCTTGTCTGGAGTTTGCACATTCTCCCAGTGTCTGTGTGTGTTTCTGACGGGTGCTCTAGTTTTCTCCCAAAGTTCAAAGATGTGCAGGCAAGATCAATTGGCCATGCTCAAGTTCCTCTAGTGATTGGTGCGTTAGTCAGCGAGGAATGGGTCTGTGTGGGTTAATCTTCGGATGGTCAGTGTGGTCCTGCAGTACCGAAGGACCTGTGTCCATTCTGTAGGGAATCTAATCAAAGTGTAGTCGGTAAGGCAGGTGAACTTAGGTCTTGCATTTGCTCCTAGGATTATGGCATTATTGCTATTACTGAGACTTGGTTGAGGAAACGTCGAGATTTGCAACTCAATATGCCAGAAATTAGACGCTTCAGGCAGGGCAGAGAGGAAGGTAAAAGGGATGGAGGAGTTGCATTACTTGTCAGAAAGGATATCACACTGTGCTGAAGGAGGACAATATGGGCAGAGATCAAAAATAGGAAGGATATGGTAACGATATTGGGCTGTACTACAGACATCCCAACAGCAATCATGAGATAGAAGTATAAAGATATAAGCAGATTATGGAAAGATGTAGGAGCTACAGGGTGGTGGTGATAGGAGATTTTAATTTTACCAACATTGACTGGGATTCACTTGGTATTAGAGGTGAAAATGGAGGAGGGTTTGTAAGGAGTATCCAGGAGGGTTTTATATAGCATTATATAAGTATTCCAAAGTGTAAAGTGGCCAGACTGAGCGAGGTGTTGGGGTATGTGCCGACAAGGTTGTTGGCGTTTCAGTAGAGGATTACTTTGGGAATAGTGATCACAATAGTGGTGGGCGGCACGGTGGCACAGGTGGGCGGCACGGTGGCACAGGTGGGCGGCACGGTGGCACAGTGGTTAGCACTGCTGCCTCACAGCGCCTGTAGACCTGGGTTCAATTCCCGACTCAGGCGACTGACTGTGTGGAGTTTGCACGTTCTCCCCGTGTCTGCGTGGGTTTCCTCCGGATGCTCCGGTTTCCTCCCACAGTCCAAAGATGTGCGGGTCAGGTGAATTGGCCAAGCTAAATTGCCCGTAGTGTTAGGTAAGGGGTAAATGTAGGGGTATGGGTGAGTGGCGGGTTGGTGTGGACTTGTTGGGCCAAAGGGCCTGTTTCCACACTGTAAGTCTAATCTAATTCTGTCAGTTTTAGAATACCCATGGACAAAGACAAGATTGGTCCTAATGGAACAGTGCTATATTAGGGGAAGGCCAGCTGTAGCAAAATTCGGCAGGAGCTGGATTGGGAGCAGCAGTTTGAAGGTCAATTCCCAATTGATATGTTGGAGGCTTTTGTCGAGAAATTGATTAGAATGCAGGGCAGACACATCCCTGTGAAAATGAGAGATAGAAATGCCAAGATTATGGGATCATGGATGACAGGTGAAATTGTGAGACTAGCTAAGAGGAAAAAGGAAGCATACACAAGGTCTATATGATTGAAAACAGACGAAGCTTTGGAAGAATATGTGGAAATTAGGACTCATCTGAAACGAGGAATTAAGAGGGCTAATAGGGGTTATCACATATCTTTAACAAACAGGATAAAGGAAAATCCCGAAGCCTTTATTCTTATATATGGAACAAGAAGGTAAATAAGAAGATGTTGGGATGCTCAACGACAAAAGAAGAAAATTACACGTAAATCAGAGAAAATGGCTGACGTTCTTAATGAAAAATTTGCATCCATATTGACTGAGGAGAGGGACACGATGGATATTGAGATTAGGGTTAAACGTTTGATTAATCTCGATAAAGTCGGCTGAAGGAGGGAGGAAGTTTGGATATTCCAAAAGGCATTAATGTAATCTATCCCACATGACTGAAGGAAGGAACAGAGGAAATAGTCAGGACATGAACAGATATCTCTGCAGCATCATTGAACACGGGTGAAGTCCCGCAAACCTGGAGAATTTGTAATGCTGTGTCCTTGGTTAAGAAAGGTAGCAGGGATAATCCAGGTAACTAGAGACCGGAGAGGCAAATGTCGGTTGTGGGGAAGCTGCTGGAGAAGATACGGAGTGATAAGATGTATTTGCATTTTGAAGAAATGGTCGTATCAGTGAAAGGCAGCGTGCATTTGTGCACAGAAGGCCATGTCTAACCAACTTAATGGAATTTTCTGAGGAAGTGACCAAGTTTTTAATAAGGGAGGCGCTGTCGATGTCCTGGACATGGACAGCAGTGAGGCGTTTGGTAAAACTCCCCATGGTCGGCTGATGGAGAAAGTGAGGTGATGTGGGGTCCAACAGAATACAAAGAATAACAGTGGAAAGGAATTTCAAAAAATAGAGAACTGTGACGAGTGATGTTCCATAGGGAGCCATAGTGGAACCACATAAAAGGAATGCATAGGTGGTCTGATGAGTAGGTTTACAGATGACAGAATGATTGGTGGAGTACTGTTAGTGATAGGGACTCACATTGAACGTGGCAGGATATCGATAAATTGGAGAGTTGGGCAGAGAAATGGCAGCTGGGGTTCAATCCGGGCAAATGTGAGGTGATGCGTTTTGGAAGAGTCAAATCAAGAGCTAACTACGCAGTAAATAGAAAATCCCTGGGGAAAATTGATGCACAGAGCGATCTGGGTGTTCGGATCCATTGTACCCTGAAGATGGTAACTTAGGTAGATAGAGGGATTAATATGGCATGCTTTCCTTCTTCATTCGAAGTATTGAGTACAATAGTTTTCAGGTCAGATAACATTTGTCTCGGGCTTTGGTACATCAACATTTGGAATACAGCATACAGTTCTAGTCGCTTCATTACCAAAACGATGTTGATGCTTTGGAGAGGGTGCAGAGGAGGTTCACCAGAAATTTGTTTGGAATACAGGGCGCCAGCTATGAAGAGACATTGAGGAGATTATGATTCATCTCCTCAGAAAGATGGAAGTTGAGGGGTGACATAATTGCGGTCGACAAAATCATGCGAGGTGTAGACATGGTGAATAGCAAGTAGCTTTTTCCCCAAAGCAAGGAACTCAATTACGCAGGGTCATGAATTCAAGATGAAAGGATAAATGATTAAAGGAGATATGCATGTGAAGTTCTTTACACCGAGGGTGGCGAGTTCCTGGAATACACAGCCAGAAGAATTAGTAGACATGGGCACAACAGCATCATTTAGGCTGCATCTAGATATATACATGAAAGGGCAGGGAGAAGAGGGATACAGATCCTTAGAAAATAGGTGACATGTTTATATCAATGATGTGGATCAGCACAGCTTTCAATGGCTGAAGGTACTGTATCTGTGTTGTATTTTATTTTCTTTACTCTTTTTGAATATTTTCATCAATTTCAGCCAACCTAGCAGTGACTATCATCCTAGCTCGAAGACGATATGGCCTCTCTGGATGTATTACCTATTACCTGGTGTCCATGGCGGTGACAGATCTCCTGGTAATGATCACTGCTGTAATACTGAGTCGGATCGCTGGGATTTACTTCCCATCCAGTTTCCTTTCCATCACACCACTGTGCAGTCTTCGTTCTTCCTTAATATATGCAGCCATTGATAGTTGTGCCTGGCTAACTGTTGCTTTTACCTTCGACTGATTTGTTGCCATTTGTTGTCAGAAGGTTAAAATCAAATATTGTACCCAGAATACAGCAGCTTTAGTTATAGTTACTGTTTCCATTTTAAGCTGTATTAAGAATATATTTATGTATTTTATTTATGAACCTACATACATAGTTAACAATGTTCCCTGGTATTGCAGCATTAAATTTGAATTTTATACTTCACTTGCATGGGCTGCGTATGATTTGATTCGTACCATCTTAACACCTTGCCTCCCATTCATTCTGATTTTACTGCTCAATGCTCTCACCGTCAGACACATTCTAACTGCGAATAAAGCCAGGGAGAGACTTTCGAATCAGAGCAACAGAGAACATCAAAGTGACACAGAAATGGAGAAACGAAGAAAGTTCATGATTTTACTCTTTGCTGTCTCAGGAAGTTTTATTCTCTTGTATTCTGTATTTTTTGTCACAGTTCTCCATGTCCGAATTTCGAATGTCGCATATTCCTCAGGTTCGGACTTCACAGACTCGAAATTTATACTCGAGGAAACTGGCTATATGTTTCAGTTTTTCAGTTCCTGCATCAACCCATTTATTTATGGTGGTACCCAACGAAAGTTCAGAGCAGAATTAATGAATGGGGTGAAGTATCAATTCAGTCTAATTGCTAAATACTTCATTTCTCAAGATAAGGAAACCACAAACTATTGAAGTTCACCAGACAATTTGGCTACAAGAGGAGCTCAAAGGTTAAGAATCCTTCAAACAACAATTTACTTCCAGATGCCCAAAGCCTGCCCAAACTCTGAGTAAGGCATGATTCGAACCTGGGCAGAATTGTCTCCGCTTGCCTCAATGAATGCAGTTTAAAGTATTTGAATATTTTTGATAGTACCAGGGAGAAAGTACCACAGTTGTTCTATGTGCGTATTCCCACATGTTCTTCCCTTCACTACAGTATTTAGCGCAGTTTAACATCTACAAAATTCATAATGAAAGTCAATGAAAGCTCCATAGACAACGTTTCTCATACTCATGAACGCTATCATTTCGGCACACTTAGGATTTAGATACTTGGGAACACTATCACTGCAATTTTGCCTTCTAATTATAAAAAAATCTAGTCTTAGATGTTCTTAGAATACTGTTCCAACGCTGGGGTCAAAATCTTCGAGCTCTTGCCTGCATAGCCAATTTCATATTACTGCACCATATGGACGTCTGCTTTTCAATATAACAGTTCACCACCGCTACTTTAAGAGCAACTATAACGCGCCATAAATGCATGTCCAGCCAGCAACAACCATATCCTACACATAAATTAAGTCCTGTCGCATAATGTTCAGAAAATGCGAAATATTATGCCAAGGTGAACAAAACAATGTATGGCATGAGTTTTGAAGTTCTGAGATGCAAAGGGCTCACTGAGTTCATGTTCTGGGAATTCAAACCATATGTGCAACTATTGCAAGGAATTAGTAAAATGCCTATTTCATCCAACTCACAACTTCATATGTATTCATTCCCTAGCAGTTACAAAATACTTCTGAACGCAGAAAACAAAACAAAAATTTTTGTCCGATCATTCCTTGCTCAAGTAGACCAAATGTTCTTCTGAACACATCGCGTCTCCTTCTTCCCCTGTTGAAAGTGGGGTGTCTTTAACGTTTCTCATGATAACCGGCTTGGCCACCGAAAGTGTTTGCTTATCATTTTGTTCCAATCCATAACCACAAGATGATTAATTACAATAAAGTGACTGGCCAAATATTAGTGCGACTTCAGAGTGATGAGTATTGACAAAAGTCACCTCCCATTATGCCGTTACTTGTCTCATAAATTGTGTCTCATAAGTTTATTATTGTGAGTTTGCTAAGATTGTGAATTGTTTGTTTTCTTGTTAATCGGAAAGACCAGCCGATGTAATCTGCTTCAATTATTGTTGTCTTGAACGCTCTTAATTCTGATTTAAATTGTGAAATTAGTTTCATGTGGCGCCATGTTCGGTACAACGGTGTGCTGAAGGACCCATTACTGTATTGTAAAGGCTCTAGGTTTTTTGTTCTAAGCAGCGTCATTGTCATCCAACTGTATTTGCAACTGTACATTCCTGATTGTTATCTTCTATTTGCATGCACTAAACAAATTTAAAACCAAAAAAAAACACCGGTTTCCTCTTGGAGTATCCATCTATGTTTAAGGTTCTTGTTGTCATTCTTCAGACAAATAAATGCTTTTTGACTGTATTGGTGTCGCGCTTTTAGTATGTACATTGACATATCTGACGATAGATGGTGACTCCAGTTCAAAGTTATGTCACATGTTGTGGTCGATTAAGAATGGGGAAGTTGGTACAAAATATGTTATGATAGTTTAAGCTCCTTTCATTCTGTTTGTATTTGCTACGTAGCACAATCCATATTCTGGTAGTTCAAGGTGTCATTGTAATCATTTGATTGTAGTACAATCGTTTTCTTAGTAACAACGGAAAGATAGGAACTCATTACAGAAAATGAACTTAAAGAGTGTATGGCAGAGTGGAGAAAATTGCTAACTTTATAAATAACTTAATTATAAATCCCTTTACCTGGAGGATACAAACATTTCAAACAAGAACGCTGTTTGACCTTAATACAACAAAAATATTAATGAAGGAAATCATCCCCAAGTGGGGATTCCGTCCATATGGCTACAGGTCAAGTGATCCATTTCACGAATAAGTTTATGCAATGGACATGTTAGTAAATAAGAATTAAACAAACAAACAGAATAAATCCAGATGCTAGCATCCACGTATCGTTGCATGATTAGAAACATGAAAAAAAATAACAAAAGACAGAAATGTGGAACCTGTTGAGGAAGCACTTGCTGATAATGATACACAGGTTTTCCGAGGAAGGGAAGGAAGGATTGGTAGGTTGAAACAACATTAGCTAGTAATGGATGTGAAACATCTTGTCAAGAGGAAGAAGGAAACTTGCCTAATGTTGAGTAGGAGGGAACGTGCGTTTGGAGTCGAAGGAAGTAGGGGATGTCCTCAATGAATACGTTTCTTCAGTATTCACGGTGGTAAGGGACCTTGACGTTTCTGAGGACAACGTGAAACTGACTGACATGCCAGAATAATTTGATGTGAAGAAGGAGGATGTGCTGAAAGGTTTGGAATATTTAAAGATAGATGAGTTTCCTGAGTCAGATGGGATACAGGAAAAGTGAGGACTGCAGATGCTAGGGATGTGAGTCAAAGAGCGTGGTGCTGAAAAAGCATAGCCGGTCAGGCAGCATCCGAAGAGCAGAAGAGTCGAAGTTTCTACCATAAGCTCTTCATACCGAAGAGATTGCTGCAGCTTAAATGATATCTTTTCCTTCTCGCTGTCCACTGGAGTATTCCCAGATTATTGGAAGGTCGAAAAGATTATTCCCCAGTTTAAGAAAAGGAGTTGTGATAAACCCAGGAATTACAGACCAGTCAGTCTTACGTCAGTGGTCAGCAAAGTATTCGAGAAGATTCTGAGAGACAGGAAAACAACAGTTTGATTCGAGATAGTCAGCATGGCTTTGTGAGGAGCAGGTCATGCCTCGCAAATCTCATGCAATGCTGGCAGTTGCAGTCGAGTCAGATACATCAGGGACAATTAAGCAACTTTTGGATACGCACATGGAAGATAGTGCAACGAAGGGCATGTCGATGAGACTGGTATAAAGTAGGATAAAATGCCGAATGGCCTGTAATGTGTTGTACTGTTCTATTCTCGAAAGACAATATACCAATGACAATTCAGCAGACATGGGAAAGCGTGGTGACATTCCTGCAAGCTATCTTGATGTTTCATCAACCAGTCCAAAAAAGAACTCCTGATTCACACTCTTGGAACCAATGGTCAGGTTGAATTATGAAATGGCTGGAAGGAATAATTGGCAATGGGAACGGTATCGGACCACTTAATAGGAACATCCATAAATATGACAGGAATTTGAATAAACAATTTTGCACGATTTGGAAATAAGTCAAGTCTAGATAACCAGTTATGTACATAGGAAGAGATCAGCACTTTACAAAGTAGCAAGTACCAGGCGTGGAAGATTGGGTGGGGATAAAGATAAGGTCAGAATATGGCCAAATTCCACGCAGATTTTACGTGGATATTATCATGCCTGTTATGTGTCCGCTGAAAGATGTGAGTTTGGAGAAAAGTTGGAAATACTATTCACAACTAAAGCTGCATGTAAAGTCCAGAAATCTTGGCGATTTCCGACTTATGATAGGCTGGAAGCGGGTGTGCTGTCAACATGTGACATCTGCGGAGATGTCGGAGGCGTCAGTGGTGAAGGTGGAAAATAGTCTGCGAGCTGAACAATATATTGAGCTGTCCATGTGAGGAACAGGAGAATGGAGCTGACAATGTTACATCTGTCAGTCCCTGTATTCCTACAATTGTTATCTGAGGAAGACTGGGAATAGCTGTTCGAATTGCAACCATGGGTGTGCATGTATAATATATGTGAGTATTACAAAGCTGACTGCTGGAAGCTTCATAAATGAGACGAACTGGAACTTCAACCCTGATGCAACTTTGAAGGGAGTCTGGACATTGTAGGGGTGCATGACATTATCGTCGATTTGGGTGTTGATTATTAGCCGCATGAAACTAGCTTATGCACATCCATTCATACACACTACACAAAAAACAATGTTGGACTATCATTACAACTGATAGAAAGGTGGACCCAATTTCCTCTACTCCTGTGGAAGCCATGTGTTACTACGGCCAGTCTTGTAAAAAATTATGTAAAATTGTCATTGGGAGACTTGAAGTAGAAATGTTAGATATTAATTCTTAAAAACAATGTATATTAAAGACCTACTGAATATCAAAAACAAAAATAATTTGGAGATACCGGTGTTGGACTGGGGTGTACAAAGTTAAAAATTACACAACACCCGGTAATTCTCCAACAGGTATAATTGGAACCACTCTAGCTTTCGGAGCGACGCTCCTTCATCAGGTGATTGACACAATCACCTGGTGAATGAGCGTCGCTCCGAAAACGAGTGTGCTTCCAAGTAAACCTGTTGGACTATAACCTGGTGTTGTGTGATTTTTAACTAAAACAATAATAGTGGAGTTCCCTCGACAGACTAGATATTATGGGAAGAGCCAAAACTTTACGATATGATATTATGATGGCCTCTCTAGAAGGATACGATCTTAGGGTTATTAGTAATATTACACACTTCATGTTATGTCTAAACATATCTCCATTGGATTGGCTAGCTGTCAATTGAAAAAAAAGGCCAAGGTCACTGGAAGTTAAAAATATGATCGTAAACGTCATGGAGAAATAAAACCTTCACGAATAGCATGCAGATATGAAAACGGAAAATGACTATCTGACAAGTCCAGCAACACATAGACAATAAACTATACCAATCGAATGTAAAAGTAGGGTCACACAATAAGGGGAAATTAAATTCTCAATCAACCTTTAACGTATCAATGCAGAAAAGCAAGAGTGCCCTCATCCGATTTTTATTCCTGAAAATAATGCCCTGTTAGAAAGCATATCTGATGTAATGTCTGAACATTTCGTAATTTACAACGTTGTTGAGAACGTAGCTGTACCTTCCAGCTAATGCACTGATATCGTTCCAATATGCATGTTTAAGCAATCAGCTCATAAAAGCAAGACATGAGTCGTCATATAAAAGGACCAAACATCACTTCGTAAGTCCCGTTGTGGTTAATCAATCACTTAGTTTTACAGTGAATATTAAGTTAAAAATTGTCTCGGGGAGACAAAGAAATTGTGTTGTCTCACTTATGTAAATATTGTTCCAAGTAACCATTGGCAATTAATATTTGGAAATTTCTCATTGTAATCACAATGATGCTCCTGTGCGATTGACTTTCATGATGAAATTAATTTTCACAAACAATTGATTGATCCAGCAATATGAAAGACTGGCTAATTTCTGAAATAAACCACTGAATTAATATATCTAATGGATATTATTTAACGTTGAGTGTTCGATTGAAAAGCATTTCTCATGACAGTTTTAGAAGTGAACTCCATTGCCTGTCGAATTACACGTTGCAGAGTTTCTGCTCTCAGTTCCTGATGCTCGCAAGCCAATGTTGATTTTGAACTACTTACAATGTGTTAGTGATCATTGTTGGACCTCATTACATTGCTGAACCTTACTTCTTACTGATAGATTGTTATGAAAAGAGAAGGAAATTTTTGGTGGAAGCATGAATTTTTAATGCAAGATGGAAGCTCAACGTTATGATACTCACAAAGATTATTTATAAAGGACACTCCTGCTGGGATCCAACCATGCATTTTCCTTTCCACTTCTACTCTCTCTCTCTTACACCCACACATATACAATTTTGTCTTCTCATCACGCATTTCCCTAATACTAACTTTTCTGACTATTCTGTGATCATGTATGTGTCATTGTCCAATTCACAGAATACTTGCCCTCCAATGAGTTGCCGTTGACTATTCCACAGAGATTTCTGTTGTCAGATATTTTGCATTTAATTCCTTTTTGTCCAGGATTGGTTTCTCGACATTCTACCGTCCTACATATTTTTTGTTCAATGTGGCATATGAGTGAAAAGTTCTTGAGTAAGCCTCCAGTGTTTGTCGTGGTTCATTGTCACTGGTCACAGTTCTGAAAATAATGAGGAGTAATAGAGACATAAAGCATTCAAACAGACATTTTGGACTAACATGTCCGCTCCATCAGTTATCCCATCCTGACTTCAAACAATTTGCTAACGTTTTGTCATAGCTCTCTGAATCTTTCTATCTCATATGCCCTTCCAGATGCCTTTTAAATATTGTAATTTCCTTGCCTTCAACACTTCTTCCGGCAGCTCGCTCGATACACAGACCACACGGAATATGAAAAAGTAACTACTCAGGTCATTTTTATTAAAATACTTTCCCATTGAGCATAAACCTATGCACACTTGTGTTGGACTAGAGTGGACCACCATATGAGATTGGCACTTCACCTTTTCCATGTCCCCACGATATTATATAAAACGTATAAAGTCACCTCAGAACCTCCGACTCTCCAGCGGAAAATGTTCATCCTATTCAGGTCCTGCGTATAAATCATATCTTCCCACTAGTGCAACAGCTTCTAAAACTTTTCTGCACCCCCCTCAATTTTAAGGGCATCCTTATTATAGACAGCCGACCAGAATTGTACAGTCTTTTTAAAATGGCCTCAAAATTGCCCTGTTCAACTGCAAAATGACGTCTCAGTTTCTCTACTCAATATTCTCACCAATGAAGGCAAGTGTGTGAAATGAATTCTTCAACAACCAGTCTACTTGTGACTCCACTTTCAACGAGCTATGTATATGAACCTCCTGGACCCTTTGTTCTGCAACTCACCCTGAGAATCTATAATTAACTGTGAAAGTCCTTCCCTGCTTTGCCTTACCTAAATGCAACATCTGACATTTATCTAAACGTATCTCCACCTGCCACTCCTCGGCACATTGGTCATCAGATAAAGATGCCATTGTACTCTGAGATAACGTTTTTCACTGTCCACTGCACTGCCTATATTGGTGCCATCTGAAAACAGACTAACCGTGCTCTATATTTACATCTAAAACATTTATGCAAACGACGGAAAACAGTGGACACAGAACCAATCTTTGTGAGGTTTTCACTTTCCATGGGATCCTTTCATCGAACAAGTTCCACGTTTCTTTTTAAATTTTATCTCAGCAAGGACAAAAATTAAACTGATCAACAGAAGAGTGATAACAAACATTCTGTTAGGAGAGACTATTGTCCAATTCCCCACGAAGATGAGATTTTTTGAACAAAAACTCAGTGGTTAGCATTGGGACCTCGCGTCAGTAGACTTCGATTTCAATCTCAGCCGATAGTTTGTATGGAGTTTTCGCATTCTCCCCGTGTGTGTGTGGGTTTCCTCTGCTACTTTAATTTAGTCCCATGGTCCAGGAATAGCAGGCTGGGTATATTAGTCACGTGAAATAATGATTTAAAGCGTTACGATTGTGGGTAGCGTCTGAAAGTGATCTTCTTCAGAAATTTAGTGTGGAGTCGACGGGTTGAATGGCCTACTTACATATTGTAGGAATTCTTTGATGCAAAATGACTGAATAATTTTCTAAAATGTAGTAATTATTCCAAATTGTTAAAGAATGAGGGCATGTTCTTACCTCAGCGAAGTATTAACCATTGTTGTTGGTTTCCTCACTTACATAATGTATTATTGCTTTTCATTTGCATTAATTTCTGTCATGACATTCGGATCCATTATTTTCTCGCAGATTTTGATTTATATACACCTAGGCAGTGAAAAGTACTTTTTTTGCCTATGGCGCAGGCAACTCATTATAGGAACGGCATTCAGGTAACAAAACAGCGTGAGGAATGCAAAGTTATGACTGCAGAGAAGGTGCACAATGAGGAAATCAACATTACATTTAAAATGTAAGTGGTCCGTTCAGAAGTCTAATAACAGTGGGGAAGAAGCGATTCTTGAATGTGTTGGTACGTATGTTTAAGGTTTTGTATAAACTGCCCAATGAATGATATTGGAAGAGA
Organism: Hemiscyllium ocellatum; assembly: GCF_020745735.1. NCBI lineage: Eukaryota > Metazoa > Chordata > Chondrichthyes > Orectolobiformes > Hemiscylliidae > Hemiscyllium > Hemiscyllium ocellatum. Next base: position 9,025,619 of record NC_083427.1, read on the forward strand.
TGACAACCACAATAGGATGCGTCATTGATTTGATGTTCAAACGATGGTTTCAAACTGTTTCGATGTATTATTGGCTATTGTTCGGTATAATGTCATTGAAGTATCATACATTCATTTCAATGCGATTATAAACAGAGAAACAAAAATCTAAAGCAAAAGTGGATCTTTCAAACTCCAGCAGAAAACTTCAATCAAATCCTATAAAGGGTTATTTTCTTTTGTTAGAACCTACACAGTGTCTTTTTTTCTGCATTTGCTTCCGCACTCTCATAAACAAATATTGCACATTACTTTCTACATGGGCTCTTTTCTTTCTATTTCATACAGCGAATTTTGCAGTTATTGTGATTCTGTGTAGAAACAGATGCGGTCTATCCAGGTATATCATTTATTACCTGGTGTCTATGGCACTCACAGACCTCTTGCTCATTGTCCCTGCTGTAATATTGAACCGGATCACTGGAATTTATTTCCCATTGAGTCATTTTCCCATCACACCGATATGCAGTCTTCGTATTGCTACAATATATGCAGCTATTGACAGTTCTGCTGGTTAACAGTCGTTTTTACATTCGATCCATCTGTTGTTCAGAGCTGAAATCACGATACTGTGCAAAAGAAAACAGCAAGATGGGTAAGAGGAACAATCTGTACATTAAGCTGTCTAAGAAATTCATTTCTGTATTTTATATTTGAGCCTTTGTACATCATTAATAATGTTGCCTGGTTCTGTAGAATAAAATTAACATATTATACATCACCTGCATGGGCCAGATATGACTGGCATCTTGTAATTTTTTGACTCCTTGTGTTCCATTCAATTTGATTTTGCTGCTCAATGCTCTGACAATCAGGCACATTCTTGTCGCGAACAGAGACGCAGGAGACTCCAGATTTCAAGTAATGGAGGCAAACTCGCCGACCCAGAGATGGAGAGGCGGCGAAAGTCTATTATTTTACTATTTGCCAACTCTGGCAGTTTCATCCTGTTATACTCTGTGTATTTCTTGACCATAGTTTACGTACGAATTATTAATGTTTCTTATTACACAGGTTCTGATGTAAATGAGGCGACATTTAGTCTGGAGGAAGTTGGATACATGCTTCAACTTTTGAGTTCCTGTATAAACCCATTTATTTTTGCAGGAACCCAGAGTACATTCAGAAAGGAGTTAAGGAATGGATTTATGTATCCATACAATTTAATTGCCAAACTATTTGAATGATGCAGAGTAAAATAAAATTGTAATTCTATTTTGCATTCTATATTTCAATAACGTAATCTAACTCATGCATGTCTTACAATCCCACATACATATTTTTTAAGGCATTGGCACCCTTTGACATTAAAATCAACGCCCCTTCATGAGGTATCTGTCTCATCAATAGTCACAAGTGAAGTGCCTGAAGACGGGAGAGTGCCTAACAGGACGTCACTATTTCGGAAAGTTGGTGAGGAAAAGCCAGGGAACTGTAGACCGTTGAACCTGATATCGGTGATGGTCAAGTTGGTGGAGGGAACCCTGAGGGATAGGACTTGCATGTATTTGGAAAGGCAAAGACTGATTAGGGACAGTTAACATGGCTTTGGGGGTGGGAGGTCATGTCTCACGAATGTGATTGAGTTTTTGACGAAGTGACAAAGAGGATTGATGAGAACAGAACAGTAAACGTGATCTGGATACATTTCAATAAGGTGTTTGACAAGGTTCCTGATGGGAGACTGGTTAGCAAGGTAAGATCTCATGATATCGGGAGAACAGCCATATGGATACCGAACTGGTTCAATGGTAGAAGAGAGAGGGTGGTGATGGATAGCTGCGTTTCAGACTAGAGGTCTCTGACAAGTGGTGCACCACAAGGATCTTTGCTAGATCCACTACTTTTCGTCATTTATATAAATGATGTAAATATGAACATCGGAGGTATAGTTAGTAAGTTTGCAGATGACACCAACATTGGAGATGGAGTGGATAGTGAAGAGACTTACCTCAGACTACAACGGGATCTTGATCAGTTGGGCCAATGGGCTGAGAAGTGGCAGTCGAAGTTTAATTTCGATAAATGTGAGATGCTGCATTTTGGAAAAGCAAATCTTAGCAGGACTTATACACTTGATTGTAAAATCCTTGTGAGTTTTGCTGAACAAAGAGACCATGGAGTGCAGGTTCAGTGGTCCTGGTAAGTAGAGTCCCAGGGAGAAAGGCTAGTGAACAAGGCATTTGGTATGCTTTCCTTTAATGGTCAGATTATTGAGTACAGGAGTTGGGAGGTCATGATGCAGCTGTACAGGACATTGATTAGGCCGCTGTTGTAATATTGCATGCAATTCTGGTCTCCTTCCTATTGGAAGGATGCTGAGAAACTTGAAAGGGTCCAGGAAAGATTATCAAGGATTTTGCCAGAGTTGGATGATTTGAGCTATAGGGAGAGGCTGAATAAGCTCGGCTGTTTTCCCTCTGGTATCTGAAGCTGAGGGGTGACCATACCGGGGTTTATAAAATCATGAAGGGCATGAATAGGATAAACAGACAAGGTATTTTCCCTGGAGTGGGTGAGTCGAGGGCATAGGTTGAAGGTGAGAGGGAAAGATATTTATAAAAACAATTTTGTTCACCCAGAGGATGGTGCCTGAATGAGCTGCTAGCGGGAGTGCTGAATGCTGATACAATTACAGCATTTCAAAGGCATCTGGATAGGTACATGAAAAGGAAGGGTGTAAAGTGATATGCACCAAGTGATGGCAAATGGGCCTAGACCAGGTTAGAATATGTGGGCGGCATGGACGGGTTGGACTAAAAGGTTTGTTTTCATGCTGCATCTCTCTATGACTCAAGGCCATTTCTGCAAACACTTCCCAATTAATTCCGACTTTACTTCTGCATACTGAATCAATCCTAATACAAACCCTGAGCCCACAACATCTTGTCTCATGTGGTAATAGCTAAGCCAATCTGATTTGTCAAACAAACCAAGCAACAACAAAAATATAGAAATTTAGACTGTTTTAATCTTCAGTGTTATAATCAGCTTTGAAATAAAAAAGATGCACCTTCGTACCAAACTTCAATAAAACCTTTCCAGAGCGACAGGACTACACACAAACATCAACAAACTGAAGAAATGTTGGCAGACAAATACAAACAAAAATTTTATTAGATTCCCTCCCTGCCTTTCTATTCGCAATTAGTGATGGCACGGTGGCTCAGTTGTTAACACTGGAGCCTCACCGTTGATTCTCTGAGTAGAGTTTGTACATTCGCCCCTTGTCTGCGTGGGTTTCCTCCAGGTACTGCGGCTTTTTCTCATTGCCCAAAAATGCACAGGTTAGATGATTTGGCCATGCTGAATTCCCCATAGGATTCATGGGAGTGAAGGTTAGCTGCATTTGTCAGGGGAAATGTATAAAATAGTAATGGGTCTGGCTCTGTTACTCTTTGGAGAGTCGGTGTGGAATGGCTTTTCCAAATGGCCTGTTTTCACACTGTAGGGAATCTATAATATTCTATTATAGGAGGTCATTCCCTGCTACTAATAAGGATGATAAACTGAATTTAATGAAAAGTGATGAATTAGAAACATCAACAAATGGTAATAACATTATTGAAAATGAATAAACTCTCTCTGTCAATTTCATGAACGTGCATTCCTCACCAGCGACTTTGCAGTAATTTAGTTTTGTTAAGTAATGAGTTGAGAAAATAACTTATGGTAGACAGTTACAGGAACAAAACTAGAATTTAATTGGAGGTCAAACAACAGCTGTTGCGTATTGCTTCCCTGCTGCATACGTCCACTTTGCTCGTCTCCTGCAGGGATCTATTTTGGAAATTTTGCTAAACAGAATCAATGGAGATATGTAGAATGAGTGTCGCAAAACATGCTACGTTGAATCCCTTTAAATTCAACTAAATCATTGTTTGCTATTTCAACAAATTGCAATCTGAAGCATTCGATTTTGGTTTGCATTTGTGAAACCTTCCAAGTAGGCTTCTTGCATTCTAAAGAGAAATGCAACAGATTTCGGGACCTGTAACAGACGAAGGGAAACGGTTGCAAATTGATGAGCCCAACAGATAAAATGGACCAATGTTTCCAAAGAAGAGTACATTGCTCATTGGTCTTGGAAGAAGTATTAAAAGCGTTTTCTGACAATGACAGGTGGTTGAGTGACAAAATATCAGAATGATTGAAGTAAGAATCAAAACGGCATCACTTCCAGGTTCTTCACAGTAGATTATGCACATAACTGCACACTCTGGGATTTCGAGATCTTGTCCTTCTTTATCGGTAGATTTCAACCACCGTCTCCTGGCTATCTCAACATATTCTGAGGAAGACTTTTCCAGTTATATTGCATGCACTGTTGCCTATGTGTGCCTTATCAGTGCTGTGAGCTGTGATGTTTATGTTATCGATATTTTTTCCACCCAGCAACCCACACCCCACAACCCCACGTTCCAATTTTCTGATTTTTTTGTTTGTCCTGTATCTCAGCCACTCTTCCAGTCACGCATATAATTGCAGGAGACCAGCGAGTTCCTCAATGAATACTTCTCCTCTGTATTTATCGCGGACAAAGATATGAAGACTTGGCAACTTGTGGGAGACCTGATTGGTTATACCATGGGTAGAGGAGATGTTGGATGGATTAAAAGGTATGAAGTTGCATAAAACTCCTGGTCCTGACTAGATTTAGGCTAGGGACGAATTTGTGGGGCCTGGTCGAAATTTTTGCATCATCGTGAGTACCAGGAATACGGAAGGGTAGTGAATGTTTACCAAAACTCAGCAAGGGTAGCAAAGGAAAACATGGGAATTACAGACCAGAAAGCCGCACATCTGCAGTAGGTCAGATATTTGAAAGGATTGTGAGAGATAAGATTTACATTCATTTGAAAAGGCAAGGTTTGATTAGGAATAGTCAGCATGGCTTCTTACGTGTAGGAGATCATGCCTCACAAATTCGTTACAGTCCTTTGACGAAGCGAGTAGAAGGTTGACAAGGACATTGTTGTAGACGTGGTTCGTACGGATTTCCGCAAAGCCTTTGATAAGGGTCCACATAGTAGGTTTTTCTGGAGGGCTTGATCGCATGGAATCCAGGGGAAGCTGTCAAATTGGATACACAACTGGCTTCATGATGGGAAGCAGAGGGTAATAGTGGGATAATGGGGAATTGTTGACTAGAGACCAACGGTTTAAGGTTTAAGGAGAAAGAATTAAATGAAACCTGAGATGGAACTTTTTTTACTTAGAGGGTGATACTCATATGGACTGAGCTGCCAGTGGAAGTTGTTGATGTTGGTGCATTAACAACATTTATAAGTGTTTTGGACATGGGCCAAGTGCGGGTAAATGAGGTTCGCGTGGATGGGCATATTGGTTGGCATGAACCAGTTTGACCCAAAGGGCCTGTCTCTATGCTGGTGGACTCTTTGACTCTTTGACTATGAAACTAACTGGCTCATTATGCAGCTACACAACTTGGTCTCCTTTGAAGTCATTCAAAGGAAAACCTTGAGCGAGGTAAATGGTTGTCTAATTATATGCTACCTAGTTTGCACAAGCATGGCCGATCCATATTACGATTGAACTGAGGTAACACTTGCAAATATACAAGACCAATATACCTCATGATAAGTAAGACGTCCATTTAAGAATGATAACAAATCAGAGGCAGAGATTGAAAGAAGAGGCAGAAGCTGCAGAAAGGATTTTAATGTCTGAATTTTACAAACAGATACAGATGAGCATCCCGACAGTACTGCCTAAAAGGCTTCCACAGAAAGAAATCTAATAATAATGAAAGATACCTGAGCGGTTCTGAAACACACAGATTGCAGAACTTTGAAACAAAGCTTGTGACAGTTGTTGAGGCTTGATGACTAATTGATGCCTGTCAAATTATGAAGCTCTTAGACGCTTGTTGCTCGGTGATATATCATTGAGACTCATCGTGTCCCTTCAATGTAGAAACAGACCTTTCTGTACAACAAGTCCACACCGACCCTTTGAACAGTAAGCCATTCCAGAAGAAGGGCTTATGCCCAAAACGTCGATTCTCCTGTTCCTTTTATGCTGCCTGACCTGCTGCGTTTTACCATTGTTTTTAAGCTCTGATCTCCAGCATCTGCAGTCCTCATTTTTTCCTTCTGAACAGTAACCCACGCAGACCCATTCCCCTATATTCAACCCGGCCTAATGCACCTACCCGACACATCCCTGAAAACTACTGAATATTTAGCATGGCCAATTTACCTAACTTGCACATCTTGGGATTGTGGGAGGAAACCGGAGCACCCAGAGGAAACCCACGCAGACACAGGGGGAATGCACAACCTCCACACAGACAGTTAACTGAGGCTGGAATCGAACTTGGGCCACTGAAGCTGTGGGGTATCATTGCTATCCACTGAGTCACCGTGCCGTCCTTTGTTCTGACATGCTCAGTAAAAATGCTCTGTCATCATGAAATCAACTCTTAGCAGATTTATGTCGACAGAAGTAGCAGGAATTATGTGAAGTCGGTGTGTAACTTCATTTCATAGGATACACCATTGGAAGATATTCCTTCTCTGTTTACTTGCATTCAGTAACTGCAATGGAGTTAAACATCTAGCATTGCATATTTTTTGTTGTCAAGACCATATCTCCCTGATCAACAAGAGTTCATTGGCTAAGTGATCATACAAACGGGAAGGTCGATATTTTGCCAACTCGAATTAATATTTAAGGGAATAGAAATACGCTAACAGGTTCTTTTTGTTTCAGTAGCACTGTCAATTGGGGTTAAGGGCGTGTCTGCAGTTGAGTTCCAGTGTTCCGACATACAATTAAGTAGAGTTCAGAATCAGCCATCAAATGTATTCAACTCTATGTAAGCTCTTTTCCCCATTTTCTTTGAATTGCTGCTTTAATTATCATATATACAGGATATTTGAACACCTTCAAGAATTGCTCTCTGAATTTAGTCTGGGTTGCTGCGTAAATGCATGTGTTGGTGCAGCAGCTCAGGAGCTGAAGCATGTTTCCGCTTTCTTGGAGAATAAATTTTGGATCATTGAAACCTGAGATCTGATAATCCTTTGTGATTCGGACGTACAGAAAGTTTACAACATAAGTCATCCACAATAAGAGGAAGCTGCTCGATATGGTAAAGAGCAGGACAATAGACTTTCTTCGATTGTCCATCTCTGGATCTCTCTGTTTCTCTCCATTATGTTGGCTACGGAGCCTCCTGCGGATGTTAAATGTAGCAAGAATATTTCTAACTGTCAGTGCGTTGAACGCCAGCATCAGGAGGAATGGCAAAAAAGGATTTAACATGCGGTCAATCCAGTCAAACACTGCCCAAGCGAGTTCAGAATAAAATGTTAATTTAATGCTGCAGTACCATGGGACACCCTTAATCTTATACAACGGCTCATATACAAAGTACCACGGGATGTTTTTAAAACAGCTCAGAGTACAGACTGTTCCTATTACAACAGCTGCAGTGTTTTCAGTGCAATACTTTCTTTTAAACTTCTGGCAACATATGGCTACAAATCGATCAAAAGAGAAAGCAACCGTTAACCATACTGAGCTGTCTCTGGCTGCATAGGTTAGATAAATTTTGAGGCTACAGACTGGCGTCATAGATAGGAAACGAACTGGGAAGTAAATTACACTGATTCGGTTGAATATTACACCAGTGATAATAACCAGAAAGTCAGTCACAGCCATCCATACCAGATAATGGGTGATACATCTTGAGAGACCACATCGTCCAAGAGACAGGATCACAATAGTCATTAAGTTAGCTGCAGATGAATGAAAAATTGATTAATCAAAACTGTTAGCTATGTTCTTGATTATCTGAAATTAATTGGCTACATCTTTCTTTCGTGAGATCAAAGCATATATAAATTTTAGGTACGAGCTGGGTTCTCATTGGCAGATTTGAAGCTGACTTGATGCCAGGATCCAGAGTGATCATCATTGGATATATGGTTCTAGGGATATGTACACATGTGCTTCCAGGAATATTTCCCACTTTCTTTATAAGGTAATTTAAATTCAGAAAACAGATGACAATTGTGTTGGATCAATGTTGCACAAAGAGTGCAGCAGAGATGAAAGAAGGGAAGACAATAAGGAAAGTGTTTCAGAATATATCAGCACATCAATGTCCAGGTGGCTGAAAATGCATTGAGAGCATTCGATCAAATAAAGTTTCAAGAAGCATAACAAATAGTAGAAATCACATTGGAATGTTCTAATTGATTTACATTTGCTGGTATCAGCAAATGATCTGAATAAACCTTAAAACAATTTCAAACTGAATCGACCATTAAATTATTACATCAAATCAGTGTTCTCAATATTACTTCAGGAAAAATCCCGAACTTACATTAAATAACTGTTTCTATTCTTTTAATCATCTATTTATTTACGTATTTATCTAGTTATTAATCCATAAATCTATCTTTTTACTGAACTCGGATGGTATGAACACAAGTTGATTTCCCCACTGGAATGTTAAGTCATTGGTTGTTTCAATTTTTTTGCGTGATCGGAAATGGAACGTTTTCATGAAATGTAAAAAGATTCTCAATCTTCAGATGCGGTCAGGGGTTGCATAAGGAACAGTTTTATATGCAGTCGAGTTCTAGATGTTATAAAGTATACCTGTGAGTAGTATCTTCGACATTGCAGCACTCTCTCACGACCACAGAAGCTGATCAGGTTTATCTGGTCATGAAAAATCCGAAACAGCCAGCAAATACTCTCTTACAGTTAGTTTATATATTTCAGATGTTTTTTTCCATCGTATAACAGCAAGTCAGAATTTCAGCACTATCAGATAATGCCAATATAGTTGTAATGGCTTGGAACACCCTGGTACAACAGTAATAGACTCGCTAAATATAAAGGCATTTAAATGGTCACTGGATAATGGAATACTGTTGGTCAGATGCACGTTTAATTTTGTTTTGCAGGTCACTGCAGCATTGAGGGCCGAAAGGCCTGTACTACAAAGCAATGTCCTATGTTCTATTTTCTAATATACTGTGAGATGATCTAACGTACCAATGCACACCTTGGATTTCCAAACACAGACGTGAACCTTGATTAAAAATGTTTTTTCTTTAGCAATTCCATCGTCATACTCTATGATCTCACAAGGGATCGTTGGGTGCATGTCAATAGGTCCCAGCAAGTGGCAACATTAAAGAATAAGGTGGTCGAAGAGGCATACTGCATGCTTATCTTCATTGGTTGGGGCAGTGAGTTCTACAGTTGACAAGTCATATTGCAAATCTGTGAGACTTTAGTTCTGCCACAGTTTGAGGGTTTTTGTGCAGTTCTGGTTATCGCACATCAGAAGGATGTGTTTTGAAGCGGGAGCAAAAGATGGTTGCTAATATGTTGCCTGGATTTGAATGCATTAGCTTATGGAAGGTATTGGGCAAGATTATATTGTTTTCTCCAGTGCATTGCACGTGAATGGGCAACCTGATAGAAGTATATAAAATTATTAGAGGCTTGCATAGGGTGTATAGTCGGTGTCTTTCTCCCAGGGCATCTGTCTAGAGGGAATGGTTAAAAGACCTGTAAGAGGCAATTCTTTTTTTATCTTATGGTGGGTAGTCTGTCCTTGGAAATATTGCCAGTCAAGATAGTACAAGCAGATAGGTCAACAATGTTTCTGAGGCATTTAGAGGTAAGGGAATAGAGATGCACTAAACAGGTGCAGGCAGATGGGTATACGTTAGAGTGGCATCGTGGGCTAAAGGACCTGTTCCCATGCCGATCTATGTTCTATGCAAATCTATTCCTAATGCACAATCTCGAAAACTCTTCCAGTTGTTGACATCCTTGTACCTTTGACTCACTAACTTGGCATCAGTAGCCATGAGAAAGGACATGTTGAACACTATGCCCTAATGTCGCAATAATATGAAATGCACATCTCAGTTCTAAACGTTAATGGTTGACCTACGATTCTAAAAAGTATTCCGAGACACTTGAACAATAATCTTCACCTTACAAAACAAGAATATCATTATAACCATTTCAGAATGACTGGTAACTAAGTCGTTGTCATGAATAATTAAGGACATTATCTTTAAATGCAAATTCTCTTCCAGACTAAGTAATACATCGCCATTTGAACAGGAGTAGACCGTTCAGCACTTTGGAACCTGCAACACTCAAGTGATGAAGTATGATAATTTACCTCAAGGCTGTATTCTCGCGTTTTGTATATGCTTTAAAGATCCTGGTAATGGCACTGCAAGCATACTTTCTGCATCTACTCTCCCAATTCTATTAGAATAATTACAATTTCGATAATATCACCTCTCATCAATATAATGTCATTTCAATGCAAACCTGAATTGTCAACCAGCCCCTCACAGAACTGCCGCATTATGCCTCGAATCAAACTGCTGCACTTACTGCTAGAGGCAATTCAATATTTAGACAAGGGGAAAGACCTGCATATAAAACCAGCACAGCACCATTTTATTAACAATTAAAGAAGGACTAATTTACTCTGAAATTCAACGGTAAAGGGTAACATATAGTTAGCCTTCTGAGTTGCTTGCTGTTCCTGTCTGCAATATATTGTTCGCTTTGCTAGAGAATGAGGAGAGAATTAGATTGCATTGGTATAGCTTCGGATAAAATGATGGCAGAGAAATTGATCAAAAGTATACGTAAAATAGATGTTTGGTTCGAGTGACTCACCTGGTACACCAAAGGCAGCAAGAACAGGATAGTAAATGGCATATACTGGACCAGTTACTTGTCCATGCATTTCCCAATTTTCTTTGAAGGTCCTTCTAAGGTAGATCTAACTTTGATTAGCAGTGGCAAAACATTTACTGATTCCTCTCTTATACTGCGTGCAACTCCCCACTGATTCAATTAGGCCAGAATGTCGTCAACATTAATAACAGTAATTTCAACAGGCAATCGAGTTGCGTAAATCAGCGCGAATTTCACGGCTTTGTCTTCTATCAGAATGCTTGTCACATATTTTGATTGAAAAATGAAGAAAACACTGTTTAATGAACTTTAAATTTAGCACTTCCAGAAGGTTACATTTCCCAATGGACGCTGGAATCATGACAAGAGATGCACTGCATTTGTCAAGAGCATCTGGGTTGTAAGCTATAAACTTGATATTAATTGAAATGCTTTGTTGATATAAAAAGCAGCATTAGCAAATCTGCTGTCTTCTTCCTAATGCAAAGTTCGACTCATGCACATCCTCAAATATAGCCCATGCACCAGCGATTCTGCTCTCTCGTTGACGAAGGCCACCATTGAACTAATACTCCTGGGCACCTTTCTCGATCTGGTTTGCTAACTTTCAAAGCAGTAACAATTTTTGAGGGAAGCAGTAAGTTTCAAATTAATTTCAATCTTCCAGTTAACACCATAACAGATCATACAACAAAATATTAAAGTTTCAATGCATGTTATAGAAGAAATAATCAAAACCACTATCTATAAAAACAAATCAAAGGCACCTCTTACTTTTAGCATACCAGAAAGAAGTGAAGATCACATCTACTTATCACACGGACATTAAAGTAGATGTTGATTTCAACCAAAGTAAGTTCACAATTATTATTAACACTTGTTGGTTCACTCAGAGTTTAACTTTAACCTGGAAAAATTCAACATCAGAACTATTTCAAGGTGCAGCTTTCCCAAATTATTATAATATCTAGTGAAATTTAAATTTCGCCCTTCTACTGGTTTCTTTCAAATGCAAGCTGTAAATTTCACGAGCTGAAAACGTGTTCCTCTCGCTTTCCAGAGCTGGAAAGACAATGCTGGTTTTACTTTTACAGGAAAACCTTCCCATTGTTCCCGTGTAGAAGTCAACTTCCAAGTGAAGTCAATCACATGAGCCTTGTATCCAAGTGAAGATGCTATTACCTCTCCAATAATCTAGATCTGGAACTACATGAGCAATTCAAAGCACAACTGCTGAAAACAAGTCACTTGTTGGAACCGCGGAGAATCACAGTTATTCACTATGTAGGTAAAGGTTCTGTCATTGTTTTCAGGTACTATGCCATGAAACAATCTGAACCAACTTTTGTTCCAAAGGTGAAGTTAACCGGGCATGCTGATTAGCAGACTTCAGAACAGGTTTGAAAAGCCCAGTCACCTCACTCTAAATTATAGACAGATTCCAAAAACAGAAATCCATGTAGTTTGGCGCTACAAAAAAAAAGTAAAATCAAAAGTCTGCCTCTGGGATGAAGTCAGTTCAGGAGATTTCAGGAGAAAGCGCAGTACGAAGTACAATCCCAGTCCATATCTTGCATCGCTCTTACTTATAAATTACCTTCTGAGTTTCGTTTTTCTTATGTCCAGAACAATGAAAATGCACTTATACATGCAAACTGTGGAATGCTATTTTAAAGTAGAATCTTCAATTGATGTGAATGCTTAATCATGCCATTCCATGGCATAGATAGTAGAATCCCAACAGTCACGAAAAAGTCCACACTGACCCTCTGAAGAGTAATTCAGCTTGAACCATTCCCACTACTCTGTTTTTACACCTGACTAATGCACTTAACCGACACATCCCTGAACACAATGGGCAAGGACCGCAGATTCCCCCCAGACGTGATCGACGATGCCCTCCACCGCATCTCCTTCACTTCCCGCTCCTCCGCCCTTGAGCCCTGCTCCTCCAACCGCCACCAAGACAGAACCCCACTGGTTCTCACCTACCACCCCACCAACCTCCGTATGCAGCATATCATCCATCGTCATTTCCTCCACCTCCAAACGGACCCCACCACCAGTGATATATTTCCCTCCCCTCCCCTATCAGCGTTCCGCAAAGACCACTCCCTTCGTGACTCCCTCGTCAGATCCACACCCCCCACAACCCAACCTCCACTCCCGGGCACCTTCCCCTGCAACCGCAGTAAATGAAAAACTTGCGCCCACACTTCCTCCCTTACTTCTCTCCAAGGCCCCAAGGTGTCCTTCTATATCCGCCACAAATTCACCTGCACTTCCACACACATCATCTATTGCATCTGCTGCACCCGATGTGGCCTCCTCTATATTGGGGAGACGGGCCGCCTACTTACGGAATGCTTCAGCGAACACCTCTGGGACGCCCAGACCAACCAACCCAACCACCCCGTGGCTCAACACTTTAACTCTCCCTCCCACTCCACCAAGGACATGCAGGTCCTTGGACTCCTCCATCGGCAGAACATAACAACACAATGGTTGGAGGAAGAGCGCCTCATCTTCCGCCTGGGAACCCTCCAACCACAAGGAATGAACTCAGATTTCTCCAGTTTCCTCATTTCCCCTTCCCCCATCTTGTCTCAGTCGGTTCCCTCAATTCAGCACCCCCCTCCTAACCCGCAATCTTCTCCCTGACCTCACCGCCCCCACCCCACTCCAGCCTATCACCCTCACCTTGACCTCCTTCTACCTATCATATCTCCATCGCCCCTCCCCCAAGTCCCTCCTCCCTACCTTTTATCTTAGCCTGCCTGGCACACTCTCCTCATTCCTGATGAAGGGCTCTGGCCCGAAACGTCGAATTTCGTGTTCCTAGGATGCTGCCTAACCTGCTGTGCTGTAACCAGCAACACATTTTCAGCTCTGATCTCCAGCATCTGCAGACCTCACTTTTTACTGTGTGTACTGAAGGGCAGTAAGAGAGGAAGGGCGATATTAATAGGGGATTCTAGTATATAGAGCAGATGAAGGTGTGGCCTCACAGTTGTTGCAGGAGGTGTTGTGCAGACATTTAGATTCCTTGATCACTGGGACCATTTCTGAGGACGGTGAATCTGCACAAATGCGATGATCCTCATCAGAACCGAAGCAGTACGAACATTCTTGCGGGATGGCTTACTAGTTGAAATGAGCAAAAACATCAAACTAATTCAGCAGAGTGAAGGGACAACGACATTTGGCAGAATAAGGGGACTGAATCGTACAATAATACAATCAAATCGAAGTGCAGCTTTAATAGTTTCCAAGGGATAAGGCAAAGCTGAATGGTCTTTGTTTTAATACTAGGACTACCGATGTAAAACTCATGAATTAAGGTGGATTATTGATATATGTAAATGTGAAAAAGTAGCCATCACATGGATGTGGTTGAGACAAGCGCAGTCTTGGCAATTCAACTTTCTGGGATATATATATTCAGCGAGATAAAGGAAGGGTGAAAGACGAGAAGACTTTGCACGATTATTTAAAGAGCGAGTCACTAATATAAGGGGAGATTGTACTTGGACGGGTGTGAATGAAGCTTTGTGGATAAGCTCAGGAATAAAAGCAAGGGGGCAATCACATTGCTAGTTGTATATTGCGGACTCTAGAGATTCGGTGGAAAATTGAGGCGCATATTTGTGTACAATCCACTGAGGTAAAAATAATGACAAAATTATCATTACAGTAAGTGATTTCAACTTTCTCAACATTAACTGGGATATCATTTAGAGCTTGGATTGAGTGGATTTCTTGAAATTTGCAAGGGAGAACTTTTAACACAAATTTTAAACGAGTCGAACAAGGGATGGAACGGTTCTGGAGCTAGGGAGGAGATAGCAGAGCCTTTGGCTTTCACATTCGAGTCGTCATTGTCTACAGGTTTGTTACCAGAGGACTGGACGATTGAAAATGTTGTGCCCTTGTTCAAGAAGGGCAGTAGAGAAGACCCAGGTAATTATAGACCAGTGAGCTTTGCTTTTATTGTAGGAAAGGTTTTGGAAAGGATCATAAGAGATAAGATTTATAATCATCTAGCAAGCAACAATTTGATTTCAGACAGTCAACATGGCTCCGTCTAGTGTAGGCCGTGTCTCACAAACGTCATTGATTTTTTTGAGAAGGCGACCAAGCATGTAGATGGGGGTAGGGCAGTTGATGTGGTATACATGGACTTTAACAAGGTTCCACATGGTAGGCTGTTGGAGAAAATCCAGAGGCATGAAATTGAGGGTGATTTAGCATTTGCAAATAGATACTGAAAGAAGGCAGCGAGTGGTGGTTGATGGAAAATATTCAGCCTAGAGTCCGGTTACTAGTGATGTGCCACAATGGTCTGTTTTGGGACCACTGTTGTTTGTCATTTTTATAGATGACTTAGACGCAGGCATAGGTGAATGGATTAGTAAATTTGCAAACGACGCTAAGGTCAGTGGAGTAGTGGACAGTATGGATGAATGTTACAGGTTGTTGGGGGGACTTGGATAAACTGCAGAATTGGACTGAGAGGTGACAAATGGAGTTCAATGCAACTAAATGTGAAGTGATGCACTTTGGGAAGAATAGCTGGAAGGCAGAGTACTGGGTCAATGGAAATATTCTTGGTAGTGTGGATGTGCAGAGGGATCTTGGAGTTCATGTACAAGGTTCCCTGAAAGTTGCCACTCAGGTGGATAGTGCCTTTAAGAAGGCATACGGTGTGCTAGGCTTCATTCGTAGAAGGATTGAGTTCCGGAGCCGCAATATCATGATGCAACTATACAAAACGCTGGTTCGTCCACACTTGGAATATTGGGTACAGTTCTGGTCCCCATATTTAGGGAAGGATGTGGAAGCATTGGAAAAGGTGCGGAGGAAATTTACCAGGATGTTGCCTGTTCTGGCGGGAAAGTCTTATGATGAAAAGCTGAGAGGCTTGAACCTGTTCTCATTCGCAAGAAGAAGGCTAAGAGGCGATTAGATAGAGTCATACAAGATGATCAGAGGATTAGATAGAGTAGACAGTGAAAGGCTTTTTCCTCAGATGATGACATCAGCGTGTACGAGGGGGCATAACTACAAATTGAGGGTTGATAGATTTGACAGATGTCAGAGGCTGGTTCTTTATGCAGACAGTGGTAAGGGCGTGGAATTCCCTACCTGCTAATGTAGTCAACTCAGCCACATTTGGGAGATTTAAACAATCCTTAGATACGCACACGGATGATGATAGTGTAAGGGGACAAGTCGAGAATAGTTCACAGGTCGGCGCAACATTGAGGGCCAAAAGGCCTGTTCTGCGCTGTTTTGTTCTATGTTCTAAATCGGGAGAATGAAGCTGGATAGTTGGTTTAGGTGGTGATGAGAGAGCATTTTAGTCATAGCGATCACAACATGGTACATTGAGCTAATGTACAAGTACATCAATGGTCAGAGGAAACCAAGGAAATAGTAAGCCCCATGAGCGACGAGGATAAGGGCTCTTGTCGGCGGGGTCACGGGATGTTGGGATGATAAACGAATGCTTCAATCAAGAGAATGACGATGAATGTATGGAATGCCGGGCGGAAGACTGTCTGATAATTGAGCAAAATGACAAAAAGAAGGATAATTTATTGGATATATTGGCATGCTTAAAAGTGTAAAAACCTCCAGGTCCAGATGAACTGTGTCCCTGTCTGTCGTGGAAGACAATGGAACAGATTGCAGGAGACTGCCTCAAATATTTAATTCACGGGAGAGGTGCCAGAGGATTGGAGAACAGCTAATGACCTTGTAATATTGAGCAAGAGTTGCAGAGGTAAGCCAGACAATTCCACGCCGAGTCTCACGTCAGTGTTAAGTTGGAGGAGATAGACGGTGATAACAGATTTCTGCTTTACTGACTGGAAGCTAGTGCCCAATAATGTCCCATGATCTATGCACGTTCGATTGTTGTTTGTTATTAAAATGAAAAGGCAGTGTATTTATGGAAGTGGGTGTAGGGGGATGGACTGGTACATTCGTAAGTGATCAAAAGATTGATTGGGTGATTCACAATTAGTTTCTTGAGATACAAGATGATGTTATCGGAATGAGCTGAAAGGTAGCAAATGGATCGCAACCCTGTAAAGTTTGATGCTATACTTTGGAATGAGTAATTTGACAGGTAAGTATTCAATGAATGACATGACAATAGGAAGTTCTGCGTAGCAAAGAGTCATTGAAGTGTTCCTGAATTGATCACTGACGGTGGAAGGACATGATGGTCGGGTGGTGAAAAAGGGCATTTTGGACACTTGCCTTTATCCATCGAGGCATACATTTCTTAAACAGTGAAGTCATATTGAAGTTGTTTGGAACTTTGATGAGACCACAGCTCGAGTGCTGTGTCTAGATCTGGTCGCCACATGACAAGAAGAATATGATTGTACTGGAGAGCATGTAGGCGAGCTTCACCAGGCCAATTAAACCTGTTAGGAAATATTGGAGAGGCAGAAGTTATTTTCTTTGAAGCAAAGAAGTCTGAGAGGCGATCTGATTGAAGTGCACAAGTTTATGAGAGGCTTGGGTAGAGTGAATAAGCAACAGCTATTCCCCTTAGTTGAAGAGTCAGTCATGAGAGGACACAAGTTCACTGTAAGGTGCAGGAGTTTTAAGGACGATGTGAAGAAAAACGATTCTACTGAGAGGGTTGTTACAGTCTGGAATTTATTGTTTGGTAATATGAAGAGGCGAATTGCATCACATTCTTCAATAAGTACCTGAATGAGACTCAGCACTTCAGAACATTCAAGTCTATGGGCCTATAGCTTATCGATTAAGATTAGGTAGAAGGTCTGGTATTTCTCATGTTTCAGCGAAGAATTGATGTATTGAACGGTAAATTCCATAATGAATGTTTGTGTGATTTATGAAGCTTTGAGTCTCATCCAGGTACTTTTTGAAGAATATGATGCAATTCGCCTCTTCACATCCCCAAACAGTATATGCCAGACTGCTACGAACCTCAGGCTTAAAATCATCTTTTCTGGCACCGTCCTTAAAACTTCTGCACCTCACAATGAACATATGTCCTCTCATGACTGACTCTTCGACTAGAGAGAATGGCTGCTCTCTTATTCACTCTATCCAAACCTCTCATAATGTTGTACACTTCAATCAGTTCGCACCTCAGATGTCTTTGCTCCAAAGTTGCAGTAGAGTCGATAATCAAAGGCCAAACGGAACCAAAAACGAAGGAAAATAATATTTCCATCCAATGAGTTGCTAGCATATGGAACGATGCTCTGCCCGCCACCACCTCCACAACTCCCTCCTCTCCCCACCTCACACACCCTGTGACCAATCCCTAGAACCGTCATAATTGTCTTGGAATCAAATTCAGTAGAATTGGATCAATATTTTAAAGGATATCGTGTATTGTGTATTAGGTAAACAGCAACGAATGAAACTAATCATGTAGTTATTTAAAAGTTTGGGAAATTACTTTATTCTCTGCTATTCAATGTATCACTTCATTACACATACCACTACCAAGTTGATAGATGTGCAGAAGAATTTCTTTGCAGAAGATCTTTTTAACCACTTTACTGTCTATCTCAGTGAACAAGTGAGGCAAACTTGTTTCATTGCTTATACCACATTTGCTACTTTGCTTTATTGTTCATGGCAAGCCAGTGCCGCTGTTTGGGCCAGAATTTGTTGCCTATCCCTATCTGCCCTAACCAACATTTATGAAACAGATGGGTTTTCATAATGACAGCAGCAGGAATCAGCAACAGACTCTTTATTCCAGAATTTTATTCCATTCAAATTCCATGACAACATTCTTAACCATGTGCCCAAAATACTATTTGACACTCTGGATTAACAATTCACTGATAACACCAGGAGGCCATCGCTTGTCAATTGCCAGTGAGTAGTAATTCAACAGTTCAAGTTGAATTGCTACCATGTGGTACTTCCTGTTAAAATTCTGTGATATCTATGTTTTCCTGTTGTGCTGCATCTAACTGAATGTCAAATGGAATGTATCAGTTTCATAAATATATTCGTACCATAGAATCCCTCGTGTTCAAACAGGTCATTTATCCCAGCAATTCCACGCTGAACCTCCGAAAAGTTACCCAGCAAGACTCACCCCTATACCTTTTTACTTTACATTTCCACCAAACACTATGGGCAAATTAACATGGCCAAATCGCCAAACATGCACATCTTTGGATTGTGGGAGGAAACTGGAGCACCCGGAGGAAACCCAGGTAGACATGGAGAGAATGTGCAAACTGCACGCAGACAGTTGCCTGAGCTGATTTTGAACCCAGGTCCCTGGCGCTGTGAGGTAGCAGTGCTAAAAAGTGAGCCACCATGACGCCTAATTAATAATTAACATGAGGTTAATGTAAACCCACCTGCAGTTGAAAGACAAGGAAACATATTACTTGTGCCTTTGGTGGTTTAACCTGAGAGATAACAAAAGATACATCATCAAGGAGACCAGTTATAAGTGTGATGCTAATCACCCACCATAGTTTCTAGCAGAATATGCACACTCCACCTAGAGGACCACTCTATGCTGTATACTCCACCATCCTTGCAGTGATTGAGGTTCCAAGTAATGCGTTTCAAGCAGTAAATTTGTTGTTGTTGTGCCATGCTGAAAATGTTTATTTTATTGACACAAATTATTTGAAATATGTTGAAGTGCCAATTCTAATTAGGCATTTGTACGCATGCTGACAGCCCGTTTAATGAAGGAGGTAAAAACAATGACTGCAGATGCTGGAAAACAGATTCTGGATCAGTGGTGCTGGAAGAGCACAGCAGTTCAGGCAGCATCCAACAAGCAGCGAAATCGACGTTTCTGGCAAAAGTCCTTCATCAGGATTAAAGGCAGTGAGCTAGCTTATCTCTCCATGCTTCCAGCTCACTGCCTTTATTCCTGATGAAGGGCTTTTGCTCGAAACGTCGATTTCGCTGCTCGTTGGATGCTGCCTGAACTGCTGTGCTCTTCCAGCACCAATGATCCAGAGCCCGTGTAATGAATCAGAACAAATAAATTAACCAGAACATAACTGTTTCAAGAGCGCTCAAAATTGATTTCAATTTCAGTCAAATGCCTTATTCACATTAATTGTGTTCAAACGACCGAAATCCGTATCCCTAGCAAGATCATTATGTTTTTCCCCATTTTCAAATATTCTTGAGAAGGTGTCAGAGAATTGCCTTCTAGTGCTATTACAGTTATAATCTTGGACCACTGTGATGAGTAGCCAACCATTTGAACCTCACTGTCTGGTGATACTGTGATTGTATTTTTTTGACCAATGATGAATAGATCTATAACAAATAGAAGCATGTGTCTCCTATTTGACTCATCGAGTCCACTCTGTATTTCAGCACGGTCATGGCTAATCATCTAACGTAACCTTGTTATTCCTCACTCTCACCATTGCCATTGACATACTGAGCCTGTAAAATATATTTTTTATTTTGTTACATTCAATCACTTCGTCTACACTTCCTTCTGTAGGAGTCAATTCCACAGTTTCAATGCTCCCTCCGTCCTGAAAGTTCTCCTCTCCTCGGTCCAAAATAGTTTACTTATGACTTGCACTGGACAGGTTTTCAGTCCAGTGTAAACAGTGTCCCTATGAATTCTATATGTTTTGCTAATTTACTTTCTCTATCTTCTAAACGCCAAGTGAATACAGGATCCCCATGTGTCTTTTCTCAAAACGTGCGATTCCAGCAATCAGTTTGTTGAGCTTTGATTCTTGCACTCTCTCCAGGAAAAGACGATTTTTTTTTGGGAAGACAAAATTACAGATAATACCTTCAGGTGCGTTCCCATAAAGGGGCTGGACAGCTGAAATACTATCTATTTTCTTTGGTATGTAAACTCATCTTGCAATGATGGTCAGTGAGCATTTTCTTTTCTAATGGGCCACGTTCCTTTGCACATCTACATTTCTCAAACTGCTACCATTTAAATTAAATTAGTTTTGATTTTCTGACAATATTGGTCAGCCTCATAATTACCTAAATTACATTGCAGCTGACATGATTTTGCCCACTTGCTCAACGTGCAGCATGTGATACGACACTCTTGTGTTGCATTGGTAGTATTCTTACCCCGAGACCATAGACTAGATTCAAATTCCATCTGCTCCAGAGATCTATACTACGAGCGGGGAACAGCTGAATAGAAAAATATATTTAGAAAAATACATGGTCTTTGATGGTGCACACCTGTGGCACAATGTCCTTACTCCAGATTGAGAGATCCAGTTTCAAGTCCCACCTGCTCCAGAGTGTGTTATGACATCCCTAAACAAGTTGATTAGAACAAGGTGTTTAACTTTTAATCAATTTACCTGGCAAACAGTGTCCCATGGATTTGTGCCGTGAGAAAAAAATCCATTACATTTTTTTAGCATGGCGAACATTTCATCGGTTTGACCGTATTTTGACACCATTTCCACCGTTCTTTCTCATTCCAGTACTTAATGTTCTGACTGTCGTGTATATTATAGCAGCCTATAGATCGCATCAGAGGCCCTGATCTAACAGCAGTAAAAAGAATCAGATGGACCCAGAAATGGAGAGCCAAAACAAAATCTGTTATTTTACTATTTGCTGTTTCAGGCAGTTTCATCTTATTGTGGATGGCATATGTCCTACAGTTTTTCTATGAGCGATTTACAAATAATTACCAGATCTGAGGCCTTAGCGATCCAAAATTTTTTTTCCAAGGAAGTACAAATATATTCCAGCTGCTCATTTCTTGGCACCAATGCATTTATAAAACACTTACAACCCATATAAATTACTCCTTTAGAATATTGATGGGCAGACACTCTAGAATGCGTTGTATGTGTCTCTGTCATTAACCCAATTCATGTTTTGTCTCTGGAAACCAACTTCTTTTGTTTTTTTTTTGCTCTACCTTTTCAGATGAGGGACTGAATGTGACCATTGTCATACATGGTTTGAATAGATATCGTTCTTTTTGCATGAAACTTCCTCAAACGCCTGTTTGTTCAGTTCTGAAGATCATGGCAGTCAAAGATGCAAAATCATGCTTTTTTCTCTCCACCCTGGAGGCTCCCTGCCTCTAATCCTGATGAAGGGCTTTTGCCCGAAACATCGATGTTCCTGCTCCTCGGATGCTGCCTGACCATGGAGAGTGACAACACTGGTCCACAGGTTCAAGTTCTAAATTAGGGCAAGGCGAATTTTGATGCAAGTAGACATGAGCTTGCAGGAGTTGATGGGAGCAGTTTATTTGCAGGCAATGTGACCTCTGGCAAGTGGGAGTCCTGCAAAAGTGATGTCGCTGAAGTTCAACGATTATATGAGGGTTGTTATGACGGTAAACGGCACGTTTTGTCGGAGTCACAAACCCTGGGTGACAAGAGATATTGAAACGTTGAACAGATAAAGAAAGGAGGCCTGGCTCATGTACAAAGGAAGGAGGCCTGGCTCATGTACAAAGGAAGGAGGCCTGGCTCAGGTACAAATAGCTAGGATCAAGGCAACCCCTGGAAGGAATATAGGAGTTTACAGAAGAAGAAAATCAGGAGGGCGAAAACATGGCACGAGGTAGCCTTGGCCGAGAAGATTGGGGGTGAATCCAAAGTGGCACGTTAAGCATATTAAAGGAAAATGAATAACGAGAGACAGAATAGGGCTTCACAAGACACGAAGTAGAACCGCAGGAGGTAGGTAAGGTTCTCAATGAATATTTCTCGTCTGTGTTTACCGCGAAAAAGATATGATAATTTGGGAACTTGAGCACGTTAATGGTGACTTGTTGGAGAGTCAATATCATAGTAGAGGCTGCGTTGAATGAATTTGAATGTATAAAGGTGGATAAAACTCCTGGTCCTGATCAGATTATTCAAGAACACTGCAAGAGGCTAAAGACGAAATTGCGTGGCCCTGGGCAATATTCTTGCATTATCATTTGCCACCAGTCAGGTCCTAGGAGAATGAAGGTGGGCGAATGTTGGGGCATTATTGAAGAAGGGCTGCAAAGGAAAGCCTAGGAACGAGATAAAATAAGACAAATATGGAAAAGTCACTTGAGAAGGTTTTGAGAGATAAGACATGCATGCATTTGGAAAGACTGGGTTTGATTAGGGGTAGTCGTCATAGCTTTGTGAGTGGGATATCCTGCTTCACAAATTTGTTCGAGTGCCTTGATGATGTGACCAGGAAGGTTGAGGAGGGCAGGGCGGTAAGTACTTTCTACATGGGTTTCAGTAAGGCCATTGAAATGGTTCCATATGGTAGGTTGCTCTGGAAGGTTAAACTGCATGGAATAGGCGAGTTTGAAAATTGGATACACAATTGACTTGATGGTAGGAAGCTGAGGGTAATAGGAGAAGGATGCTTGTTGGACTGGAGGACTGTGACTAGTGCGGTGCCTCAGGGTTCGGCGTTGGACTCATTACTGTCTGTTTTCTATATTAACGATTTCGATGAGAATATATAAGGCATAATTAATAAGTTTACTGATGACACTATTGTGAGGAGTGAGGAAGGTTATCAGAAAATGCAGGCTGGACTTTGATGTGCTGGGCGAGTAGAGTGACAAATGACAAATGGAGTGTAATATAGATAAGTGTGAGGTCTTGCGTTTTGGAAAGTCAACTCAAAGTTGGAGTTTCATTGTGCATGTTAAGGATTTAAGGAATGCAGTGGAACAGAGGGATCTTGGAGTTCAGGTTCACATTTCTCTGAAAGCGTAGACAGAGGTAGACAGAGCAATGAAGTCGGCTTTTGGCACACTGGCCTAAATTGAAAAGAGTGAAAAAGAAATTTACAAGGGTGTTGTCAGGTCTCCAGGGTCTAAGTTGTAGGAAGTGGTTGGATAAGAGAGGAACATTTTCTATAGAGCGTCGGAGACTGAGGGGGAAATCTCGCCGAGGTATACAAGATTGTGAGAGGCATTCATAGGGTGAATGCACTCAGTCTTCTTTTCCCAGGGTTTGAGAAATGAGGACTATAGGGCATCACTTTTCGTTTACTGGAGAAATAATACTGGGGCCACTTTACTTACACGGATGGTGGTGCGCATATGAAATGAACTGCCGCCAGAAGTGGTTGAGGCGAATGCATTAACAACATTTAAAAGGGATTTGGACAAATAGGTAGTTACAAAGGATGTAGAAGGATATGGGCTAAGTTCAGAAAATGCGATTAGCTTGGTTGGACTTTTTGGTCGGCATGGACCAGTTTGCGAAAAAAGGTAGGTCTCCGTGCTGGAGGTCTCTATGACAACTGATTGTCTTGAATGAGTTGGAACAAAAGGGTCTGTTTCTGTTCTGTAGAGCTCGATGAATCTAATTCACCAATTCTAGGAAAAAAAAACAAGCTCCTGTACAGACTTAGGAGCCAAGACACATTTAATTGCCCTCACTTTATTCTCCAACAGGTGTAACCTTGTCGTTTCGACTCTTGTAACCCATGTAGGTCATTTGGGGTGCCTGAAACATACATCACTCCCTCCGAAGGCGTTATCCCACCTGAGAGAAACTCTTAAGCACTGTGTCCACGGTCTCCAAATGCTCTTTATTTGTCTTTCCGTGTATTGGCAAGTCTTCCAGATAAGTGGAGACCTAGCATAAACCTTGTAGCATGTTCTCCATTGTCCGCTGGAAAAAGGCACCAACTGATGCTACCTCTAAATGCTGGATCATATATTAGTACAAACACTTTTGATTATTCATTGTAGTTATACTTCTAGCAATCCACATCTAATCGTAATTGCAGAGAGACACAGTTCATGCCCGAGGTGAAGGACAGCCCACCAGCATATAAGTATTGCGTATTTATTCAGCTGTGAAAAGGTCTTTTAAATTCTCTACAAAGGCTTCATAATTGGTACGACCAATGTTGTCTATTCTGCAAACTAAAATGGTTTGATGATTCCTTCCCTTTCCAGACTCTATCCTTCTGTATCTACTTTTGCATGCAAGTCAAATGGCACTGGGCAGGCCTTGCAGAATAGTGCAACCGCTTCTTGGTCATCATGAAAATGTGGCCTTGGCCCCTTTGGTAGTCTCTGGACCTACTGAAAAAGTTTGGGTATTTAATCAGGACTTCACACAAGCAGCCATTTTCTAAGCCTAAAATGTTGAGCCTATCAAATTGAATCTTTCACACACAATTTTGCCCATCAAGCTTGGATCCAATCCTTTTTCTACACTTATTGGTAACTAAGTCAGCTTCTTCTTTTAAGTGAACGGAACCAACGTGGTCTGGGTAACCTGGAGGGTTTTCCCAGTTTTGGTTCAAAGCCTGACCGAGGTCTTATGCAAAATAAAGGGTTGGAGTGCAGCGCAAATTCTCGTCAGGGCAGGTTCTGCAATTAATTATGCAGTTGCACTGGAATCGACCTCTATTCAGACTGGCTGGCCATTTACCCAGAACTTAGTTTGGTTTTGGTTTGAATGCTGCTAAGTGTGGAGATGCTGACACGTTTAAAATGTTGTGTTGTCATTTTTTTTAAAGGAATCGTGAAGACAGAGGTAACGAAGAATCTAATTAGACAATGGTGAACAGCCAATTGTCCCCGTTTAGATTTTTTTTTCTCTCGCTTGTTTGTAGCTGTAGAAGTCGCAAGATGTCTGGAACTCGGGGAGTTGCAATCTTCAACAAAGAATTCCTTTGATTTGCTTCAGCGATCTCTCTCTGAATGCTGCTCCATCTTACCTGTAAGGATATGTGTTTGGAACAACCTTTTTTCCAAAGGATGTTACTGTACTGGAACAGTAAATTAGTAGCAGTTACTCTCCAAGGTCGGTTATGGTTTCATATAGGTAAAAACAATGACTGCAGATGCTGGAAACCAGATTCTGGATCAGTGGTGCAGGAAGAACACAGCAGTTCAGGCAGAATCCAACTTTCTTGATGAAGGGCTTTTGCCCGAAACATCAATTTCGCTGCTCGTTGGATGCTGCCTGAACTGCTGTGCTCTTCCAGCACCACTGATCCAGAATCTGATTTCATATAGTTGATGTTCTAAATTACGCTTTGATTTGTTCTTGTTTCAAATGTAGTGTTTAAATAAATTCAGTTTTGCTTAAAGCCGAGTGGTTTTGCCCAGTTACATTATAGCTGGAGCAGCCACTTCACATCTGCCGATAAAATAAGAAAGAGCATTAGGGTCTAAACTACATACTTAAAACAAAATTGAGGGCGTCTGGCCTGGTCCATAACAGATTAGGTGCTCTTTGTGTTTAGGGTATATCGACTCAAAGGTGGAGAATGGTAGGTATTAGTGTCTTTTTATTCTAGGTGTTAAATTTGTATCGTTTAGACAGTGCTTTCTGGAGTAATGGCTCTTTCTGTCACTAAGAGTTTTCTGGGGTTCGAAGAAGAGATTTTGCGGGAGCTATAAAAGGAGAGCAACCGAAAACTTTTGGAATTGGCAGGTGGTCTGGAGTTGGGGTTGCCTTCGTCTGTGAGAAAGGGAGAACAACAGCTCGATATTTAAGTACACTGAAAAGGATATTGGAATCTTTGAATTAAAACCGGTCCCCAGGCTGTGAGGCAGCAGTGCTAACCACTGAGCCACCATTCTGCCCCTGAAGCAGCTTGAACATGAAAAGAAAATTAAATAATTTGAATTATGTTTAAAAACAGAAGAAATGGAGAGAGAGAGAGAGTTCGAACTTCAGACACTGGCAATTAACCGGGAAATTTGGCTTAAAAAGATGGGGGTCAAGGCAGAAGTTAGGCTTATTGAGGAAGATAGCGATGGGAATCTCTGGTGGAAATTTGTTTAAATATATCCAAACATTTATGGGTGGTATGGTGACTCAGTGGTTAGCACTGCTGCGCCAAAGTGCCGGGGATTGGGGTTTGAGTTCAGCCTCGAGCGATTGTCTGTGTGGAGTTCTCACATTCTCCCCATGTCTACGTGGATTTTCTCCAGATGCTGCGGTTTCCTTCCACAGTCGAAAGATGTGCAGTTTGGGCGTATTGGCGATGCAAAATTATCCATAGTGTTCAGGGTTGTGCAGGTTTGATGTATTAGTCGAGGGACATGTCCAGCACAGAGTAGGAGAATGCATCTTGGTGGGTCACTCCTCGTAGGGCTCGTGTAGACACATTGGGCCAAATAGCCTGTTCCAAACTGTAGTGATTCTATTTATCTATGAATTGCCCAAACTTGATGAGAAGGATGTAGAAAGCTTTTTCATTTATTTTGAGAAAGTGGATAAACAAAGGAACCGGCTAGTGACCTGATTTTTTTTGTTGCTCTAAACAAAAGCTGGTGGGTAGAGCCAGTGAAACATTTGCGTCACGATCAGAGGTGGTATCTCGGGAGCATGAGCAGGTGAAGAAAACTATCTTAAGTGCATTTGAGCTTGTGCCAGGAGCCTACTAACAACGTTTCAGGAAACTAAGGAGGGACCCTGGTCAAACATACTTTGAGCTTGAAAGGATCAAAGTAATTTTGATTGGTGGAGAAGAGCATTAAATACAGATCAATTACATGACGCTCTTATAGAGACGATTATTTTGGAGGAGTTAAAAAATTCACTTCCTGAAGCGGTGAGAACTCACTTGGAAGAGCAGAGAGTTACAATAGCAAGATTAACAGGTGAAATGGCTTTTGATTATCACTTGGTCCATAAATCAAAGTTCTAACATCAATTTGCATCCATGAACGATAGAAATACGGGAAAAGAGAAATCCTCGTGTGATATGGGGAACGGAAATCTCGGTTAAGATAATAAAGATAGCTTAACACAAGGTAAAAAGGAGTCCCATGATGGGGAAAGAGAAGTTAAAAAGTTCAGGTGTTTTCACTGCAACAAAGTAGGCCACATGAAGTCATAGCGTCCGGGCCTAGAGAAAAACGCAGGGAAGACTAAGAAAACAGAATAAACCATTGTACTTTGTTAAAGTGGTAAAGGAAAGCACAGTGACGGCTAAACAGCTGCACAACAATGCACAACCTGATCAGAGGCTCGTTGAGAATAAAATTGCCGACTTTATTAAATTATTTACTTACGAAGGTAAGGCTTACTTGCATAGGTCAAGAGCAGTGGGTTCAGAGGTTACAGTATTAAGAGATATAGGATCAAGTCAATCTTTGACATTGCGAGATGCAGAGATATGTAACTCAGCAGAACTATTGCCAGAGAAAGTGTTAGTACGCGGAATTCATGATGAGGCAAGAAGTGCTCCATCACGTAGAGTGACTTCAGAGTGCCCAGGGAAAAGGGGAGAAGTGGTGGTAGTAGCACTGGAAAAGCTCTTGGCTCCAGGAATGTAATTTTTGCTTTGTAACAATATAGTTGGATCACAAGAAGTCTACTGTGGTTGAAACACCAGTGGAAAATCAAGTAACTGAGTTATTATACGAATGATGTCCTAGGACATTTTTCTGACTGGGTGATAACGAAGCCACAAAGTCATCAGTTGAAAAAGAGTGAAACCTAAGAGTACAGATAAGGAAATTGATATTGAAGTATTAGAGATCATGTTTGATTGACTTGTTGACACAAAATAAGAACAGGTGGAGGATAAGGTGAGTATTTGTTGCCCAGAGAAATTAATGGAGTTACGGCAGAAAGTTGAAAAACTGAACCAATTATCTTTACAATCATACAGAGAAGAAGAATCTGAGTGCATTCTGGAAGGTTACTTTCTTAAAAATGATGTATTGATGAGGAAACGGAGACCATCACATGTTTAGGCAGATGAGAAATTGGCAGACATTCATCAAGTCATATTGCCAGTGGGTTATACAAAGGAGGTGTTGCAGGTAGCACATGAACTACACGTAATAGGCTATTTAGGGTTGAGAAAAACTCAAGCTAAAATACAAAAACATTTTTAATGGTCGGGACGGCATAAGGATGCAGTTACATTTTGCCAGAATTGTGATACATGTCAGGCAATTGCAAAGCCCCAGGTAATAATAAAACCATCACATTTATAACCCATTCATGCATTTGAAGACTCTTTTACAAGGGTCCTAATTGATTGCGTAGGCCCTTACCAAAAACAAGACGTGGGGAACCAGTATTTGATGACAACATTGCCTGTGTTCAGTATATTTTCCGAGAATATTTTATTATGCGATATCATAGCTAAACGTATTGGAGAAGAATTACACAGGAAATAGACTACACACAGAGATCCAGTCAGATCAAAGACGAGATTTTACATCAAAATTACTCAGAAAGTTATGGATAGCTTTGGAATAAAATTATTAAAATCTACTGCTTTCCATTACATACTCAGGCAGATGACAAATGAGTAGAGGTTCATCAAGTCATATTGCCAGTGGGTTATAGAAAGGAGGTGTTGCGGTTAGCACACGAAATGCCAGTAGTAGGCTATTTGGGGGAAGAAAAACGTTTCCTCATCAAGACATGATTTCTAAGCTTGTAGGATTTCATAATACACTCAGGATCTTCTTCTGTGTATAGTTTGTAAGACAAAGGAACATGACGAGGGTGACATCAATGTTTCAAGACCATGTGAAGGACTTCTAATTAAGACTATTCAGACGATTGGGATAAACGAATTACGTCTGTAAATATTTCCATTAGGGATGCACCAAATGAATTGGCCAAATGCAGTTCAATTGAATTAGATTTTGGGCATGAGATGAGAGGACCACTGAAAGTAATTAAAGAGAAATTAGTGAGTCAGAATTCAAAGGCGACGTATTTGGATGGTGTGTCAGATGTTAGGTTAGGATTAAGTAGAGTGGGGGAGTTGGATAATCAGCATTTAAGAATATCACAGGAAACAGGAAGCAGACAAGAAATCAAAAACTCGCCATTTTGCTAGTGACGATAAAGTGTTTCTGTTACTTCCCGTGATAGGAGAACCTTCAAAAGCAAGGTTAATGGACATAACAAATGGAAAGGAGATTGAATGAGGTGAATTATTTGATAAGGACTGCAGATTGAAAGAAATCTCAGGGTGTGTCATGTCAATGTCATCAAAATGTAATTTGAATGGGAAGGAAAGCAAAAAGAGGATGTGTTACGGTTTATGTAACAATGGTATTGCTTTAACAACATTATGTGGTTCGTGTTGTTTTTCTCAAAAAGGGGTTGCAAAGGCACAGGTTCAAGATTGTCTGAATTGGCCACTTCGATTATGGCTAAACAGATATTGTTGAACTCAACAATCGGGGAAAGAGCTTTTAGGCTTTTTAAAAAAAAACTTGCACAATGACAAGTGAGTGGTCAATTCTCCAAGGTCATGGATTTTTGATGAAGGGGTTATGCCCAAAACGTCCTCGGATGATGCCCGACCTGTCGTTTGACCACCACACTTGGTTTAGTTTTAGCTGGAGACACCGAAATGCTGCTGGGAAAAAGGGATTCCATGTTTCAATTTATGATCCCTGGCTGATGTAATCTCTCCCACTGTAAAAAGCTGTGTTTGAATTTACCTTTATACCAATGTGTTTTTTTTTAATGGGATATTGCAGTAAAATGGAATAGTGTATTGTGAAGTTGCGGAGTATATCATGTTCGCTGGGTTTTCTAATACCTGTTTTCCTAAAAAAACAATTTTCTTTTGCTTGTGCTTCATTCAGTAGTCTGTAAATAAATTCTGGTCTTTAAAAAAAACTCTGAGTGGTTTGAACAGCTGCATCACTCTGGAATACCCACTTTACGAGATGGAACATAGAACAGCCCTTCGGCACTCAATGCAGTGCCAACGTTTTATCCTACGCTAAGATAAAAGTGAAATACATACCCTTCATTTTAGAATCAACCATATGCCTATCCAAACTGTTTAAAACAACTAGAGAATTTAGGACCTGGGCTACTTTTTGAAATGCTTTGAGGGGGTCTGGCCTGGTCCATACCAGAGTGGTGTCTCATCCGGGATTTATCCTAAAGTCCAAATTTGGCCTTCGGCATATTGGGCTCAAAGGCAGCAATTGTAGGTGTTAGCTTCTTTTTTCTTCTGGGGGTTGAATTCGATTGGTTTGAACACTGCTGGTCTAGTAATGGTGCTTTTAGTCGCCAACAGTTTTCTGGGGTGGGAGCAAGTTCATAAAGTCATATTGCCAGTGGGTGATAGAAACGAAGCATTGCGGGTAGCACATGAACATCGTTAGAAGGTCATTTGGGAGTAAAAAAAAATGCTCAAGCTGAAATACACCTGCCTAAATCAGAAAGTGGGGATCAATACTTTTTAACAATAATGGATGTGTACACGCGATTTTCAGATGCCATTCTGTTATGCAATTTCACAGGTAAAAGGATTGTCGAAGAGTTACTCAAAATTTTAACTGTTTACAGACGACCCACGCAGATGCAATGAGACCAAGATTCAAACCTTACACCAACACGATTCAAGGAAGTTATGGACAGCTTAAGAATAAAACAAATCTAAGGTCTACAATGATGTAGCCTCGGTTGGAGGATTTGAGCAATAAGGAGAGGTTGAAAATGTTGGGGCTATTTCCCCTGGAGCGTCAGAAGTTGAGGGTTGACTTTATCGCAGTGTACAAAATCATGAACGGCATGGATAAGGTAAAGAGACAAGGTCTTTTACCTGGAGTGGGGAAGTCCAGATCTAGGGGGCGTTAGCTTAGGGTGAGAGGAAAAAAATATAAAAAAGACCTACGGGACAACATTTTCACACAGAGGGTGGTGCGTATACCTGGTGGAATGACCTGCCAAAGGAAGTGGTGGAAGCTGGAACTATTTTTCATAACGACTCAAGACGGAAGGAACTCTCACAGATTATGTCATGCAAATAAGCTCACAAGGTATTTTGACAGCGACAGAAAGCTAAAGTAGACTGTGTTACTGGTTACAGCACAGACTGAAAACTAAGTTCAGAACATTTTGAATTGGATATTCTTCATATTAAACTAGACAACGAGAAAGTTCTCTAAAATTGGGATTAGTTATTGAGTTACATTCCAGAGGAAAATTTTAATGACCGGAAAGAGTTATTACTATTGCCTGGAGTGACACGTGGGAATAGGTTGTGGAGGAGGTAGTGTTGGATTCGAGTGGACAAAGTTTAAAAATCACACAACACCGGGTTATAGTCAAACACAGTGTCATGTAGTTGGACTATAAACTGGTGTTGTGTGATTTTTAACTTAACCTACTTATACACGATGTAGATAAAGGTAACGTTATTCCAATTAAGCAACATCCTTATAGAGCTAACCCTCTAAAGTTGGTCCAGGATCAAATGAGGATGAACGCATGCGCCAAGGTAATATAATTGAAGTGACTTGCAGTAACTGGAGCACACTCATAGCAATAGTGCTAAAACCTGGTGATAACCAATGGTTATGTGTAGACTATCTCAAAGTTAATGCAGTTACCAAGTCCACTGCTCTACCCACATCAATGCATATTGTCACATCATCAACGACTTCAATAAGGCTTGAGACATGACCTTCCCCTCACAAAACCATGATGACTATCTCGACTCAAGCTATATTTTTCCAAATAATCAGAAAACCAGTTGCTTATAATCCCCTCCAATATTTTGTCTCGTAATTCCCAGTGTTATTCTTATTCCCTTTCTTCAACGAGGGAATAACATTTTCGAAACTCCAGTCATCTAGTGCTACACCAGTGGATAGTGATGACGCAAATATCATTGGTAAAGGTGCAACAATCTCTCCCCTACCTTCCCATAACAACCTTGGTTATCTCCCGTCTGGTCCAGTGGACTTCTGCATTCTCCTGCTTTTCAAAATTTCCACCACGTCCTCCTTCTTTGCATCAAAACTGTTCGAGAGTATCAGCCTAGTTCACGTGGTCCTCACAAATGGCAAGGTTCTTCTCGCGAGTGAATAATGAAACAAAGCATTCACTAAGGACCACCTGCACCTCCGAAGACTCGAGGCGCAAGTTCTGTCCCCTATCTCAGCCTTACCCTCATTCTGGCCATTCTCTTCTTCCTCACTTAAGTATAGAACGCCTTGAGTATATCATTAATCCTATCCAATCAAGGCTGTTCCATGGCACTTCTACCTCTTCCAAATCCATTCTTCAGTTCCTTCCTGACTACCTTGTCATCCACTAGAATTCTATCTGATTCCTGCTTTCTCAACTTTAACTATGGTTCCTTCTTCCTCTTGACTAGATGTTCCTCATTTCTTGTCATTCAAGGTTCTTTCACTCTACCAGTCCATCCTTGCCTCAGTGGAACAAACATATTCAGCAATTGCTGCAAGTGCTTCCTAAAGAACCTCCACATTTCTGTCATGCATTTCCCGGAGAAAATCTGCTCCCAGTTTGGATTGCTATTCCATTGACTTTACTATTAATCCACTCTATGTTGGTGATCTAACATTAGCCCTTCCTGTCTGAAAGATAAATTCCATTATCTCAATCCAGAGTTACTCTCAAAAGGCGTTTCAGTCATCACATCCTCTTTGCAAAGTGGTCGGAACAAGATGTATCATAAATCCTGAACATGTGCAAACCAATGCTAATTGTGATTCTGAGATGGGTAGTTTTTAAATTAGACAAAATGATTAAATTAGATTACTTACAGTGTGGAAACCGGCCCTTCGGCCCAACAAGTCCACACCGACCTGCCGAAGCGTAACCCACCAATACCCCTACATTTACCCCCTGCCTAACAGTACGGACAAGTTAGCATGGCCAATTCACCTGCCCCGCACATCTTTGGAATGTGGGAGGAAACCGGAGCACACGGAGGACACCCACGCAGACAACGTGCAAACTCCACACAGTCAGTCGCCTGAGTCGGGAATTGAACCCCGATCTCTGGCACTGTGAGGTAGCAGTGCTAACCACTGTGCCACAGTGCCGCCCACAATGTCTTAGTCACAAAGTACTAGTCTTAGTACTGTTCCAGGAAACACTTGCTATTGAGCAAATACTTTATCAACACGCAAACAGAAAATTCTGTAGAAACTCAGCTTATCAAGGTGTCTTTGTATCTGTGTGAGTACAGTAAGAATATGGAAATATTGAAGCCATAAGGTCAGTAGAAAATGCTGCTCGGAGGGGTATATAGGAATTTATTTTGGTGGTCAATGCAGTTGTACTTGAACCATCACTAACATTGCTTATCTCTAAGTAAAGCATGGTGTACAATTAATAATTGCATGGTCTATATTGGTAACAAAGACATTTGAGAATGTGGGAATGAGATGAAAGGGATGATATCGTAAAGTAACTTGAAAAGATTAGAATTGCAATCTTCAGTCTTGTTCAAGGGAATGATTTGCTAAAGATGATCAAAATCATGGTGGGCTTGGAAGAGTAAATAACAGAACAACAGTGTCTTGAATGGCAAAGTACAAAAATAACACTGGCAAAAGAACCAAAACTGATTGGAGAAAAACATTATTTTGATAGTTAGGAGATGGATTATGCCACATTCAGTAGAGTAGAGTATGACCATTTGACCTATCAATCTGTGCTAGCATTCAATGAGATCTCTGATGATTTAAGAATCCTCAACTCCACTTTCCTGCCCGTTTCTCCATTACCTTCGTTTCCTGTACAGTACTGATTAAAAATCTACGTAGATCAACCTTGAATATACTTAACGACCCAGCCTCGGAATCTCTTTGGAGACAGAAATTCACAGATTCACTTCTCTTTGAGAGATGAACTTTTTCCTAGTTTCTATCAGAAATAGGCAACATTGTATATATGTGTAATATAATCTTGCATGAAGTAAAGTATCGCTTTCATATATACACACACACACACACACACACACACACACACACACACACACACACACACACACACACAATCACACACACACAAAATCAGACCGACAAAAGTACTTAACATCACCACCTCTCGTTAATCTGACACCACTGGGTACAGAATAGAACTGCTCAGCCCGACATTAGAAAATCCCTCAAACCATAGATCAACCTTAATTTACTTGACATGTTTATATTCTTCGTGTATTCTTTCTGCCTTCACATTTATTTTTGCGTTACCCACTTCATTTATATTAATCTATAATCCCATTAAGTAGGCAGTTCGGTGAGTCATTGGTAAGCATTGCTGCCTCACAGCACCAGGGTTCGATTCAAGCCTCGGGCGACTGTCTGTGTGGAGTTTGCGCATTCTCCCAATGTCCGTGTGGGTTTCCTTTGGGTGCTCTGGTTTCCTCCCACAGCCAAAGGTGTGCACGTTAGGTGAATTGGCCGTGCTAAATTGCCCCTAGTATTAGGCGCATTAGTCAGAGGGAAATGGGCCTGGGTGGGTTACTTTCGGAGGGTTGGTGTGGACTGGTTGGGCCGTAGGGCCAGTTTCCACACTGTAGGGAATCTAATCGAAAAAATAATCACAAAAGATCATGTAAATGCAGACGTTTCCCAACTCAAAAAGGATTACTCGTTTTCCAAATCGAGTGAAAAGTGTCAAAAATGTAAGGCATAATTGCTTTACATTTATATTTCTATACGTTGTGAATAATTTCGGAAATCACCAATCAGTTCCAGCATAACCTGAAGTGCGTTCCGTATTGAAACTGTCCTTTTTTCATTCTGTCCAATTTAATTGTGTCTAGTCTGCAGTATTGGAAATAAAGTACTAATTAATATCAAAGTTAATGCAGCATAATCTGTTTGTTCAAAGGCAGTTAAGCACATTAATTGTGGTACTGCCTAATTGTGTCCTGGGGGAGTTGGTCATGAGGTATAATATTGCATTCTTTCATCGTCGAACAGAGTGCAAAGAGGACACTGAACAGACATTCTGGCCCTTTCAGAAAATGCACCTTCCACCAAGTGGACTTGCCTATGCCGTTTACTACACTACTCTTGCAGTTATCGCATTCCCAGGTAAAATATTCAGCAGGTTATTTATTACAAAAACGTGTTTATCTCTGTATCGTCAGTGATATCGAATCGATAACGTTGTATGCAAAATGTGACCATCAATGTTGCCTGCACAACAGTAACTTCTAGATCAGTCATGCAAACTGAAGAATTAATTTGTTCTTTTCAGGTTATGATTTCTTGAAATCATCTTTGAGTATTGCTTTTTGTTTCCATAATTGAAGTAGGTGTGTGCAATTATGTGTAGTTTTGGAATCCATATTATAGGTGGGTTTCGATTGCATTGGAGACAATGCAGCAGTGATTTTGCAGGATGTTGCCTAGGCTGGAGAGCTTAACTTTTGCAGAGAGATTGAATAGATTGACCGCTTTTCTTCAAGCAGAAGACATTGATGGGGGTTCCTGATCGAGATATATAAAATGGTGAGCTGCATACATAGAGAAGAGAGGAATGAACTTTCTGGAGATCGCAATCACCTGGAATCATAGAGCCAGGAGTTGAGAAATTACGTGAAGAAAATTTGTTTTCACCCGGACAGTAGTGAAAATCTGGAATGCACTGCCTGTAAGGATGATAGAGGCAGAAACTTTCACAACTTTTAAGAAATTTTTAGATACATAAGATACAAAGGCATGCAAGGCTCCCACGCAAACAGTTGGGAACCAGGATTAAAGTAAGTGGTTCTTTTGGATGTGCACAGCCTCAATGGACTGTTTTCTGTGCTGTAGTTCTCTACGGCTCTCTGGCGCAAAGCAAACAAAATGAACTTGATGAACCATTCAGAACCAAGTGTCACAATTGAAAGATATGAGGTAGGCCATTTATGACTGAGATGAAAAGAAATTTCACCCAGAGAATTGTGAGTCTGTGGAATTCTTTGCCACAGAAACAGTTGAGACTGAAGCATTTCAGTTTTTCAAGTGCCGGACGGATGATTTCCTTACAGCTAAAAGGAGTGAAGGCTATGGGGAGAAAGTGGCAACTGTGTATTAAGTTGGAAGATCAGCCATGATCACATATCAACATACAATGCCGACAGTGTGGAAACAGGCCACTCGGGCAATTAAGATCAAACCAACCCTCCAAAGAGCATCCCCACCGACCCATTTCCATACCCTACTATCCTACATTTACCCCGACTATTGCAACTAACCACACATACCTGAGCACTGTGGGAATTTAGCTCAGCCAATTCACCTAAACAGCACATCTCTGTGATTGCTAGGGGATACCGGAGCAACTAGAAGACATCTATAGAAAATATGTAAACTCCACACAGCCAGGAATTGAAGTTTAGTCCCTGGTGCTGTGAGTCAGCAGTACTAAATACTGAGCTCAGTGCCGCCCCCAAAATGAATGGATGAGCAGACTTGAAGGGCTCGATGTGCAGCTACTGGCTCTATTTTCTATAGAACATAGAACAGACTTCAGAATTCAGTGAAGACCATTTCAAAGGACCTCAAAACTGACCCCAGTCGGGATCTAAAGCTACTACAGTGCTGTAGTGCACTTCCAGGGTAGTGTAGCCTAAAGAATGGAAAACAAACTGCAGAATGCGTATCCTCTGAGTTTGTCCATGACAGAATTTTTTTCAAGCTGCTGAAAGGCCATGTCACTGAAATTTAAGGATTGTAAACCCGTCGAAAGTACAGGATTAATTGGCCCTCAAACTCACTGAAGAAGATTCAGAATGGACTCGACACATTGACTCTGTTCCATTCTTGGTCAGATTCTTCCAGACCTGCTGATTTTCTTCAGAAATTCTGCATTTACGTCTGAATCAGTATTATCTTGGGGTTAGGCATTATTGCTGAGAAATCGGAAGGAGCTTTTTAAACACATTACTTCTTTCTTCGAGGGAGCAGGAGGTTCTGGACGCTCGTTTATCTGTTAAATTGATCTAGTGAGAATTGCGGATGCTGGATAAAGAGCACAGCCGGGCCACGTCTAGCTGATCAAGCAGCATCAGAGGAGAAGGGGAGTTGACGTTTCAGGTCAATACTAGTTATCAGGACGGAGGGAGGGGAAGGGGACTGCCAAATAAAAAGAGGAAGTGGGTGGGGCTGGGGGAAAGGCGAGTGGAATGGCGATAGGTGGCTGAAGGAAGGAGGTGGCTGTGAGTAGTCAGTGGCAAGGGTGGAGTAGATACGTGGAAGAAAGATGGATAGGTAGGGTCACGTTAAGAGGTTGGGGTGGATAAGGGAGACTGGTCCTGGGAGAATGTTGCAGGGGAGCGTGGTGAGATTTGGAAGCTGTTGAATTCTATGTTAAGGCTGCCTGGTTATATGTTCCCAAGGTGGAAGATGGAGTGCCCTTCCGCCAGTTTGTGAGTGACCTCATTTTGATGCTGGAGGAGGCCCAGGATGGGCATATCATCAGGGGAATGGGAGGGGGAGTTGAAATGGATAGCAACCAGAAGGTGGGGTTTATTGGAACATGCTGAACATATATGCTCGCTGAACCGGTTCCTGAGTTTTTACTCAGTTTCTCCAATGTAGAGGAGAACACATTGGGAGCAACCAATGCAATGAATCAGGTTAGAGGAAATGCACGTGAATATTTGCCAGACGTGGAATGACTGTTGGGTGTTTTGGACTAACGTGAGGAGAACAGGAATGAGGGCAGGTCTTGCATTTTCTGCGTCTGCAGGGGAAGGTTCCCGGTGTGGGCAAGGGGTTGGTGGATAATGAACCTAATGTGGGAGTCACTGAGGGATAAGACCCTGCGAAACGCAGATGCGGTGGGGAGGGAAATAACATTTTGGTGGTGGGGTCAGACTGCAGGTGGCAGAAGTGACGGAGCACAATGTGTTGGACTTGTAGATTAGTGGCGTGGAAAGTAGGACCGGGGAACTATATCCTTGTTGCTGTGGATGGGAGCATTTGTTTGAAGGCAGAGGTGCAGAGAGTGCAGATATGGTTCAGAACATTGTTGCTCAGAGTGGAGGGGAAATTGTGCTTCTTCAGTTAGGAGAACATCTGGAATGTCCTGGAGTGGAATTGCTCACCCTGCGAGCATATACGGTGAAGGCTGAGGAATTAGGAGTATGGGATGACATTTCTGCAGGGTGGTTGGTGGGAGGAGTTGTAATCGAGATGCCTGTAAAAGTTGATAGGTTGGTTGCTGAAAGTGTCGAGGTCCAGGAAGCATGGGAAGGTGTCAGAGGTGGTCCAGATGAATTTCAGGTCAGGGTGGAAGTTGTGGGGCACACCTCCCTCGTCAACTCCATCCAAGGTCACAAATAACAATTCCAATTCCAGCAGTGATTCACATGCATTTCTTCTAACCTGACAGGCTGCATTTGTTGCTCACAATATGGTCTCCTCTACATTGGAGAGAGACCTAGCATAAACCCGGGAACTGGTTCCGCCCCAACGTTTTGGTTACCATCCATTTAAACCTCATCTCACACTCCCCTGACGACCTGCCCATCCTGGGTGCCCTCCACTGTCAACACAAGGCTACATGCAAACTTGAGGAATAACATATCGTGTTCTGCCTCACTAACAGAAAACCATGCGGACTCAATGTCGAGTTCACCAGCTTTCAAGTCTTCCCGCCCCATCCCACCTAATCTCAGGCCCAGCCATCCCTCTTCACCCCACCCGAAGCCGTTAACCTGACCCTACCTGTCTATCTTTCTTCCCCACCTATCTGCTATGCACACAATACTCCAAATCTGGTGTAACTAAAATCTTATAGGGCTGCAACTTGAAGTGCCAGCATTTGACATTAATGCCCTGGCCAATCAAGGCAACTGTGCAGTACGCCTTCTGAAATACTTTATCCAGTTGTATTGTGGTTTTCAGAAAACCATGGACTTGCATCCCAAGATCCCTCTGTATATCAATGCTCCTAAGTGTCCTGCCATCTAGTGTATACTTTCCTCTCGTATTTGACCTTCCAAAATTCATCGTACGATTTCTCTGCCTAATATTCCAAATGGTCTATACACTGCTGTCCTTTGACAAATGTTCTCATGATTCCCAATTCCGCCAGTTATCATGTCGTCTACAGACTTACTAATGAGACCACTGACATTTTTATTCAAATCATCTCTATATCGACATAAGTAGAAACAAGTGAAGTCCCAGCACTGATCCTTGCAGAACACTACTGCTCACCTATCTCCATTCAGAAAAAAAAAACACTTTTCCACAACTTCCTTCTGATTTCATGAATAAACAATTTTTCATCCAACTTACTAAACCCTTCGGGATCCTAAGTGACTCGATCTTATGGACCAGCGTCCATGAGGAATCTTATATAAAGAACATGTTGGCTATTCTCCAGTCTCCTGAGACCTCACTTATGGCTAACAAGGATGCAAATATCTCTGTCAATTCCCACCAGTCTCCTCCCTTGATTCCCTCCTTAGCCTGCGACAGATCCCAAAAGGTCCTGGCAACTTATCTACGTTACATTTTCTCAAGGCATCCAACTCAACCTCCTTCTTTCATATTGATATGCGCTAGAAGATCAATGTAGCTCTCCTTTTTCTTACCACCTTGTCCTCCTCCTCTCTTGGCGGAGATGCCCATCGTCTTGTAGTTGCATGGTGCAAATATTACCTTTCACTCAGAAGTCCAAGATATGGTGTTATCAAGTCTTGATGCATACTGGTATAGTATAGCAGCAGTCACTGAATGGTTCCATGAGATTATCAGTGCGCATCTGCTTTTCTGATCTGAGGGAACATCATTGATGAAGCAGCTAAAGATAGTTGTGAAATAACGCCAAAGAGCCGATATCTCATTACCTATTCACCCTTTGTTTCCTCAAGTGACTGACTGTGTGGAGTCCCCGCGTCTGCGTGGGTTTCCTCCGGGTGCTCCAGTTTCCTCCCACGGTCCAAAAACGTGCGGTTTAGGTGAATTGGCTATGCTAAATTGCCCGTAGTGTTAGGTGAAGGGATAAATGTAGGGGACTGGGTCTGGGTGGGTTACGCTTTGGCAGATCAGTGTGGACTTGTTGGGCTGAAGGGCCTGTTTCCACACTGTAAGTAAACTAATCTAATCATAAACAGTCCTTGACTCTTGTATTGCCTCATCACAGCCAGCCCTCAGAGTGCCATAACCTCTCTCACTCCACTTTGAATATGTTAGCCACGGCTCCATTGATTGGACCAGATTAACAGCCCCAATTAGGGAACACGCACTCTATGAGGTCCAGCTGACTGACCCTGCAACAGTCACTGCGGGTTGCATCCAGGAAATGACTCTGAGGAACTCCTGCAGGGATGTCTGCAGCTAAGACCTTTGACTTCCAGCCACTTTAACCCTGTTCCTTTGTGCTGGTGTATGGTACAACTGCAAACAGCAGAGATCTTTCCCCGTGATTTCCACTGACATCAGTTGCATTGTAGCTTCTTGAGGCAATACTTCGTAAAACTCTTTCTTAATGTCAAGAAAAGTCTGCATTACCTCACCTCTGGAATTCAGCTCCTTTGTTCATGTTTGCACAAAGACTGTAATAGGTCTGGAGTTCAGTGACCCTGGCAGTGAGTGGTTGCTGATAACGTCACTTCAGAGATGTTTGATAGTCAGCCAATGGGAAGTAATTGGCTGGATTAGGTTTTCGCTGTTTTATCTATGTATAAATGACAACCCTGGGCAATTTTTCACTTTTTCAGATGGATGTCAGTGCTTCAGCTGTACTGAAATCAATTTTGTCGGTTCCACAGTTAGCTCTAAAGCACAAGTCTTCAGCGCTATTGTCAGGGTGTTGTCAGGAAACATTGCATTTGTCATATGCAATACCCATATCTGCAATCAAGTCTATCTCAAGCTATCTGCACCAATACCTTTTAGCAGCATTGACAGTTCGCCTTTAATATTATGACATTTTGTGTTCTCATTCTTTTTTTTACATGTTCCTGTCTCTTCTACACCAAAGCAGTTTGCAGTGTGAATGCTACGATCAGAATTTGAACAGTTTTAATGACCATACCTCACTATGACGGTAGGTTGAGGCTGAATGCTCAAAATTCAAGTCCAGAAGAAGGGTATATATACTGATAGTGTAGCAAAATCATGGCTGCAGTCACAAAAGAGAATAGTTTGGACAACTGTCAAAGGGAATGACTGATTAAGGCAACTTTCTGTCTTTAAAATTACCAAGCAACTGAATTGTGCATATAAATGTACAGATATTTATATCTGTATTATCAAACTGTTTTCAATTTGCATGCCATAGAATTTAGTCTAATAAAAGTGTGGCTCAAAAGTTAAATGTGCATGAATTCAGTGAAATGCAAAATATATCTCTAAACCATGTATTCATGGCATGACATTCTGAAATTTTGTTTAAACGATTAATTGCTAACCTCTTGTTGACAGCAGTTCAGCAAATTAATAAAACAATCAACGAAATGAGATTGGAAATAGCCTGCAACAGCTGTACACTGCAACCTCCTAGAAATAGATTGCTTTTATTCCTGTTAACAAGCATCTTGAAATGTGACAATAGCCTTACTACTCAAAGCCTGCTCACCATCTACACAGAAACGCACCAGGAGTGTGATGGAGAATCCCTACCTGCTTGGATCAGTGCAGCTCCAAAAACACACAAGAAGCTTGACACCATCTGGGACAGAGAAGCCTAATTTATTGTCGTCACTTCCACAACACCCTCTCCTTCCACCACCGACAGTCAGCTGCAGAAATGTATACTATCTGAAGGATGCATTGCAGCAATCACCAAAGATCGTTAAACAGCAAATTCATGACCATTGCAATCTAGATGGACAGGGCAGCAGATTACTGAAACATCACCACCTACAAGGTCCTATAATACTCACCATCTTAGCTTGAAAATAAATTGTTGTTCCGTCAGTGTCACTGGAACAAATCCTGAAATTCCTTCCCTAATGGCATAGGCGCACATAAAGAAAATGGAGGGAAGAAATTTGAAAAGGTAGTGCACATCTACCTTTTCAAGGGCAATTAGGAATGGGCATTACATTACATTACATTACATTTTTGTCCAGTCAGCGATGTACAAATTCTATGAGGGATCAAAACAAAAGGTAAAATTTAGGATTTAAGATTACTTGGAAAAGCATAGTTTGATTACTGATAGGCATCGTGGCTTTGTGAGGGGAAGGTCATGCCTCACAAGCCTTATTAAATTCTTTGAGACTGTGACAAAGCAAGTTGATGAACACGGAGCAGTGGATGTGGTGGATATGGATTTCAACAAGGCATTTGATACGGTTCCCCATGATAGGCTTATTCAGAAATTAAGGAGGCATAGGATAGAGAGAAATATTGACGTCTGGATGCAGAATTGGCTGGCTCATAGAAGACAGAATATGGAGGTCAGTGGAAAGTATTCAGCCTGGAGCTCTGTGACCAATGGTATTCCGAAGGGACTGGTTCAGGGACGTCTACTCTATGCGATTTTTATAAACGACTTGGATGAGAAAGTGGAAGAGTGGGTTTGAAACTTTGTCGATGACACGAATGTTTGTGGAGTTGTAGAAAGTGTGGAGGGCTGCTGTAGGTTGCAACGTGACATTGATAGGATGCAGAACTGGGCTAACAAGTGGCAGATGTAATTCAACCTGGTAAAATTCTGAGGTGATTCGTTTTGGAAGGTAGAATCTGAAGGCAGAAAGCATGGTTAAAGGCAGGATTCTTGGCAGTGTGGAGGAACAGAGGGATCACGTATTCCACGTCCATAGGTCCCTCAAAGTTGCCACCCAAGCTTGATAAAGTTATTAAGAAGGCTTAGGGTGTGTTGGCTTTCGTTAGCTGGGGTTTGAGTTTAAGAGCGGCCAGGTTATGCTGCAGCTCTATAGAGCCCTGGTTAGACCCCACTTAGAATATTGTGTTCAGTTCTGGTCTGCTCATTATCAGAAAGATGTGGAAGCTTTAAAGAGGGCGCAGAGGATATTTACCAGGATGCTGCCTGGACTGGAGTGCATGTCTTATGAAGAAAGGTAGAAAGAGGTAGAGCTTTTCTCGTTGGAGTGAAGAAGGATGAGAGGTGAATTGATGGAGGTGTACAAGATGCTAAGAGGCATAGATAGAGTAGATAACCAGAGTCTTTTTCCAATGATGGACATGTCGACAGTGAGGGGATATAACTTTAAGGTGATTGGAGAAATGTTTTGAGGAGATGTCAGAGGTAGGTTCTTTAGACAAAGAGTGATGGGTGCGTGGAATGGACCTCCAGCAGTTGCAGTAGAGCCAGATACATTAGGGGCATTTAAGTGACTCTTGAATAGACACATGTACCATAGTACAACGAAGGGCATGTAGGTTAGTTTGATCTTAGAGTAGGATGAAAGGCCAGCATTATATCGCGGGCCGAAAAGCCTGTACCAGTATTGTGCTGTACTGGTCTATGTTCTAAATGTGTTCGTGCCTTTACACATTCGAAGAGGCTTCAGTACACCATTATGTTCTAGTAATATTGTCCACTTCGATCTCTGATTTGAAAAACTAGATAATTATTTGCCAAAGTCATGCTTTAAGCAATACCATTTGAATTTAACACGAACTCAATATTTGATTTCAGTAATGTATTAAGTATCAATTACACACAATGTGTTGACTGATTGAAATTCACTTTGTGATAGGGTATTGGTGACAATTCGAAACAATGATA
Organism: Hemiscyllium ocellatum; assembly: GCF_020745735.1. Lineage (NCBI taxonomy): Eukaryota > Metazoa > Chordata > Chondrichthyes > Orectolobiformes > Hemiscylliidae > Hemiscyllium > Hemiscyllium ocellatum. Next base: position 9,069,769 of record NC_083427.1, read on the forward strand.
TTTTGGACGACTGGACAAAGGAATCTGGCAGCAACTGAACTTAATGGAAGCGATATTAAACTCTCCAATTGGTTTTCGATTATTATGAATGATTTAATTTCCGGATTTTGTCCCATATGTTAATGCATTTCCACATCTGTTGGTCTCAACATGTTCTCTTCCTATTTCACCCGTGCCCTTTTATTCTCCTTCTGCTCATCAAGATTATGAGATATCACTTTGTTTGTCTTATCGTCTATCTAAAACAAATTGCAATGCAAAGGTTGATTTCAATAATTGTGCTTCCTGTGGGTCTCTATTGTAAGTGTTGTTGATGAAAATGTTAGCTTTCCCGCATCTAAACTTTCGGAATTAACCAAAAGTACTGAATGATAAGACAGAATTTTGTCATTTCAAGTAGCACAATTGCAAATTTGTAAATGTAAATGTAATCAATGTAATGCGGTTCCTTTGAAATTATTCACTATTTTCTTCCTCTATCTATCTTGCAGCTAGTTTACTGGCCATTATGGTCTTATCCCGAGGAAGATGTGGTCTCTCCAGGTGTATAAGATGGTACCTGGTCTCCATGGCGGTGACAGATCTCCTGGTCATCATTACTGCTGTGCTGTTCAACCGTATTCCCGGTGTTTATTTCCCAGGTAGTTTCCTGTCAATAACTCCTGTATGCAGCCTCAAGATTTCTTTAATCTACGCATCCAGGGACTGCTCTGTCTGGTTAACAGTTGTCTTCACTGTCGATCGATTCGTGGTTATTTGTTGTCCGAGGCTGAAAGGAAAATATTGCACTGAGAAAATGGCAATCACAATAATAGCAACTGTTTGCACAGCAGGATGTTTAAAGAGTATTCCCTGGTACTTTCTGCATGAACCCATTTACATTACGAACAATATCCCGTGGCATTGCAAAATGAAGGAAATATTTTACACTTCACCGGTATGGGGTGCTTTCGTATGGATTGACTGCATTGTAACCCCGTGTCTGCCATTCCTTCTGATCCTTGTTCTTAATGCCCTGACCGTCAGATTTATTGTCGCAGCCAACCGAAATCGCAGGAGACTCCGAGCCCAGAACATCAGGGAGAATCAGAATGACACAGAACTGGAGAACAGGCAGAGATCCATCATTTTGCTCTTTGCTATCTCTGGCAGTTTCATCCTGTTGTGGATGACGTATGTGGTATACTACTTCCACAGACTGCTTTTGCCCCATTATCTTATCAACGGCTTCGATGATCCAGGATTCATCCTGCAAGAAAGTGCAAACATGCTCCAACTGTTGAGTTGCTGCACCAACACATTCATCTACGTGGTAACTCAGAGAAAGTTCAGACGAGAGTTAAAGAACCTAATCGAATATCCACTGAACCTGTTGGCTAAATTATGTAGATAGAATGCATAAATTGTGTATGCATTCTGCAACAAGACACATACCTCTCAGAGAAAGGCAACTTTAGTATTTATGAGATGTAAATTAAATAATATTTTTCATTTGTGTTGGCAGTTGTCCAAAAGAATACGTTCTGCTGACATGTTGGAAAACATCGAGCCATCACTTATGTTGAACGGGAAAGCTAAAATTCCTTGATAACATTATCCAATTCAGATGTACTCTCACGTCATTCGCTGCGTCTATGTATCTGCAAAATGAGTAGGAAAGATCAGTTATTGTGGGCCTTCTAATATCACAGCAATGACCCCAGCTGGAGGTAGATCTGTACAAGCTGAGTCTCAGAATCAAACTAGGCTTTACGGGATTTGAGATGCATTTTTTTTGTTTGCAATTGGTTAACATGGGAACCCATCACACCATATTCAAATGAGTCCAGAGAAGGTCTTTGCAAAGAACTTCGACATATCACACAGAAGAAGAAAAAAGAAACATGGCAGTTGAATATAGATATTAGTTAGAAAGATAATAACATCAACATCTAAATAAACATGCAACCTGTTTCCCATAAATATTCACAAAAATCATTCATAACAATTGTACAATTTTCCCATTTCAAATTTTCTTCTCTTTCTTCTGAACTATTGAAAGAGTTTTTAAATGATTCCTTTCTGAGTGCATTGCCATGAAAAAATTGGAATATAAAATCTATGTGCATGGATAGAGCATTTGCGCTTCAAGCTTGCTCTGTGATTCTAATAACTATGGCTCGAGTGAATGTAGCCCAAACCATTCCAATCTCTATGCATTCGCCATTCCTGCCATCCCAAGAATCAGCACAGTTAACATTTATGGCAATAATTCCAATGTTCATAAGACCTTAAGACATAGGATCAGAAATAAGGCCATTCAGGTCTGCTCCATTATTCAATCTTGGCTGATAGGTTTCATCCATTTTCCCGCTTTATCCCCATAACCTTTGATCCCCTTACAATCAAGAACCTAACTATCTCTGTCTTAAATATTCTCAATGACCTGGCCTCCACAACCTTCTGTGGAAGCGAATTCTATAGATTCGCCACTCTCTGGCATAAGAGGTTTCCCCTTATCTCTGCTTGAAAAGGTCTTCCCTTTACCATATTCCTATGGCTTTGGGTGATGGTCTCTCTTACCAATGGAAGCATCTTCCTAACATCCATTCTGTCCAGGCCTTTCATTATTCTGTGAGCTTCAATTGCATCCCCCTCATCATTCTAAACTCCAACGAATATAGACCCAGGTACTCAAACATTCCTCATATGCTAAGTTGTTCATTTCTGGACCTTCTTGTGAATCTGCACTGAACACACTCCAGCGCCTGTCCATTCTTCCTGAGATATGGGGCCCATAACTGCGCACAATACTCCAAACGTGGCCTGGCCAGAACCTTATAGAGCCTCAGAAGTACATCTCTGCCTTTATATTTATGTCCTCTCAAAATAATTGCTATCATTATACTTTCCTTCATAATTCCTGACTCAATCTGCAAGATTACGTTGAGAGACTCCTGGGCTAGAACTCCCAAGTCTCTTTGCACTTCAGATTTCTGAATTTTTCCCTATTTAGAAATTAGACAGTCCGGTATTCTTCCTATCAAAATGAATGACCTCACGTTTTCCCCATGTTATACTCCATCTGCTATTTCTTAAACGACTCTCCTAACCTTTCCGAATCCTTATGCAGCCTCCCTAACTCCTCAATGCTACCAGTCCCTTTACCTATCGTCTGCAAACGTAGACAGAATTCTGTCAGAATAACAGATACCGCGGAGTGAGTTACAGACTGGAATCTAATCGAGGGGTTCGGGGTGGTTTATATACAAAATAACAGGTGCCACAGAACGAGATCAGTTCCTTCATCAAGAACGTTAATATACAAAGTGAAAAGTTTAGGCCAAACACTGAGCCTTTTATTGGAACAGAGGAAGCTGAAAGATGTCCTTATAGAGATTTAGTAAATCATGAGGAGCATAGCTAAGAGGAACAGCTCAGGTCTTTTCCCCAGGGTGGGAAAGTCCAAATAGAGAGGGCATACATTCAAGCTGAGAGGAGAAAGAGTAAAAGGGTCCTGAGGGGCAAGATAGTCACACAGAGGGGAGAATGTCTATGGAATTCACTACCAGAGGAAATGTTAGAGATGAATACAATAAAAATATAAAAGATTGATGGACAAGTGCATGGACAGGAAATGTTTAGAGGAATATGGGTCAAATGCAGGGATTAGTACAATTTATGAAAACTGATCGGCATGTATGAGTTAGACTGAAAGGTCTGTTTCCATGCTGTAAAACTCTATGACTCAACTTCCAATCAGATGACTCGCTCTCCTAATTACCTAACTTGGATTCCCCTGCTCGGTGAAGCTACTCTGTGTCGAACTGAAGTCTGAAATCTTCTGAACTGAATTCAAAACTACTTTCCTTAAGGAATCGTCTTCAGGCAACATTGTCTTATGGTGATTAATCGAACTATTAAAAAATTCGTAAAAGTGTAAAGCTTTTATCCATGATAACTATCAAGGAATAAAACAAACTATGAGCTAGAAAGTGTTTGACTACAATCACATGCTTTCTTAAAATTGAAGTATTTAGACCATTGTTTCGGACCTTATTACGAAAAGGTTTGTTGCAAAATTATTTGACTCACAGAAATAAATAAAATCCATCTACCTGTATTTGTAAAAAAGATCTAATTCTATATATATATGTTTCACCATGCCACTCCCACCAAAGTTTGAAAGTTGTCTCATAAATGTTCTTATGAACGCTTGAAGGAGCTAGGCTTTTCTCTTTGGAGTGAAGAAATGTGAGCAGCGTTAGAGGTATACAAGATGATGAGAGACATCAATAGAGTGGATAGCCAGAGACATTTTTCCCAGTGTAGAATGGATATCGTGCAGGGGCATAATTTTAAGGTGATTGGAGAAAGGTTGAGGGGAGATGTCAGAGGTAGGTTCTTCAGACAGAGAGTGGTAAGTGCGTGGACTGCACTGCCACCAGTTATTGAGTCAGATATATTGGGGACATTTAAGCGACTCTGGATAAGTACATGGCTGGCAGTAAAATTTAAGGTATTTGGGTTAGTTTGATTTTCAAGTAGGATAAAAGGTCAGCACAGTATCGAAACCCAAAGGGGTTGTTCTGTGTTGTACTGTTGCGTGTCTTCTCTGTTTTCTAAATAATAAATAGTTTTTTTTTCTACATCAGCTTCCTTTGTGCAAAGATAGAACTCACAATTTGAGTTTTGTGGCTCGCAATGATGTTTGGGAATAAGTGCATAAGTGAAGGAGGTTTTGACGAGACTGTTTCAGAGATTGTTTTAAAAAGTAGTTGCTTGATATATGACCTTGTGTCAGATATTTGAAAGGTTGAGTGTTTTTCCACCTCACCAACGCCCAGTGCATTCCAAATTCCGACCACTCTCTGAAAAAATCCCGACTGAACATTTTGCCTTTCATATTACAATTGTGATCCCATGTTATTGAATCTTCATCTAAGTCTGGTGACTAGAACTGCATTCTGTTCTCCAGTTTGGTCAAGCCAATGTACTTTAGAACATCAACATCACCTCACTGCTCTTATCAGCTCTGCCATGATCGGTACATTCTTATTGATAGATGCTTTCGTAACTACCTTATTCACCTGTCCTACCACCTTTAAAGATCTGTGCGCAAACACCCAAATGTCTTTTTCAGAACTGCTTTTATCTAAACCTCCCGTGAGCCGACTGTAAGGCTGCGATCGATGGCACATTACAGGAGGCACATAAAGGATGTCAGAAGAGAAAAGATGATAGTTAATTTACAATGACGATTTAATATATTGAAAATAATAATATATTGGCATTTATTCATGTGAAATGGAGTCCTTTCATTTAATACAAAGTGATTTTTGTGGACTCGGAGATTGGTTCACTTTTCAATGAAATGTGGGATTCTTCTCAGAAAGCAGGGTTCTGACGGTTCAAGACGAGGGGCATGCTGCGACTAAATCTGGTTTCACTTTGTTGTTGGCTGTATACGATTAGAGATCGTTTCAAGGTGAAAAAATTACAATTTAAAGCTGTTCAACATCTAGTATTTTAAGTCTTGTGACAGATTACCCATTTCAGGTCAAAAGATAGCATTTCTGCATCTGGGCCAAAACCATTGAATGTTTTAGGAGGCAACTAGCAAGGCTATTAGCATTATCTCATGGAATCACCATAGAATCATCGAATCCCTACAGTGTGGTAACAGACCATTTGGCTCAACATGTCCACACCCAGCCTCTAAACCATATTCCACCCCGATCCATTCCCTTTCCCTAGTACTCTACATTTCCCCTGACTAATGCACCTAACCTACACCTCCCTCAACATTATGGGGAGTTTAGCACGGCAAATGCACCGGCCTGCACATCATTGGACGATGAGGGGAAGGCAGAGAATCCAACAGAAACCCATGTGGACATGGGGAGAATATGCAAACACCAGATAGACAGTCGCCCGAGGATGAATTTGAATGTGGGTCCCTAGGCTGTAAGGCAGCAGTGCTAATCACCGAGCCACCATGCCACCCTCATGCATAATATGTTTCAATGGCACCTTTCATTTCAAACTGACTGGACTGTACATTGAATCTCTGGTGTTGGATTGTTTGCAATATCTCTGAAAGGCAAGGAATGCAAAGCCTCAGGAAGAACATTTCAAACTTTGTCTCCTAGCTCTGATGATCAGAAGTTGTCACCAGCTGGCGTTAAGTCACTGGTGATAGCTACGTTATTGGTCCAAAAAATTTTAATTATAAAAACAAAAAAAAGATGAAAATATAGTTTGAATGAAATCAGTTTAGAATCACTCTTCAGCCTTTAATAGAATGACAGTCAATACATTTTCAAACAAACCTGTACCCAGGACTTGATCCTAAAACTCTCAATAGTACTTGAACTAACTATCCATTGAAACCACAACAGCAAACTCAAAGCCATTCCCAATTAACTAAACCAGCGATTAACCTCCAAGATAAACATGCATCTTCTTGAGATGTATAAATGGCCAGTGTCACTTGTTAATTAAGATTATTTCGTTGAGAGATTAGAATGAGTAGTGTGAATGTTGGAAATACAGTCTCATTGAGAAATGTTTATACTTGCATACTGCCGAAGCAATATTTCAACCTTTGGTGTTTGATCAGACTGGCATCGAAATTGATGCACAGCATCGTAATGACAGTGAGGTCAAACAAACACACAGGCTGCAGCACTGGTTGACACCAAGACTGGCCTTGTGGACCACTAATGAATGACCCCATGACTGCTAACTTTCCCACTGAATCCGACTCCAGCCATCTCCTGAACGACGGTCCAAACATTAAGAACCAATATTGTCATACAAACTGACTCCAAATCTGAGAATACTGACCCTGAAAACTGATCTGCAAGCTAAATGTTATGTCTACCTCTGACACAGAAAAGGGTGTTCGAACCCAAAACTGAACTGCACTCCAAAATCTAATCTTCAAGCACTAATGCACCATACCAAATTCAAGCCTCTCAAGAGATAACTTAATGGAGACACCATATGGACTCCCTACATTGAGATGAATATTCACCAGACAAGACATTCACATTACTTCCGACACTGAAACTCTGACAACGACATTATTCCGAAACAGAGCTTAATGCTCGTTCTGAAGCACCGAATTATATTGGTGCAGAAGGAGACCATTCAATCTACTTTGGCTTTACCATCTATTTTCCAGATGCCCCAAGGGGCAGGGAGAATCAGGATGCTGCCTGACCTGCTGCGCTTTGACAGCAACACATTTTACAGCTCTGATCTCCGTCCTCACCTTCTCCATATAGTTTCCAGCGTTAATCACCTGTCTCTTCCTCCATATCCCTGCACACTATTACTATCCAAAAGCATTATCAAATGTCCTCTTCAATACCTCGGCTGAACTTGGTACAGCCATATTTCCATCCAGTATATTCTATATCTTAGCAACTACCAATGTGAAAAGATTTCAGATCATTTTGTTTCAATTGTCTTTCACGTTCAACTTGTGCCCTCTCGTTCATTTATCTTCCTTCATGAGTGAGAGCACCCTCTTACTATCTACATTGTCCAACCACTTATGATTTTAAAAAACCTATGTCAAGTCTCCTCTATCTTCGTTCCTCCAGGGGAGTAAGTCTCATCAACTTCAATCTACCCTCATTGCTGAATTTTCTTCTACTTGGAAACATTCCAGTAATTTCCCTCTGCGCACTTTCCAATCTTTTAATCTTTTCTCTAAAGTGATGCCCAGAACTGCACATACACCCAAATGCCTTGAGCTAACGCAGCTCTTAATGCAGGAACACTTGAGGATTGTCATTCAGTGACAATAAAAGAATGGCTGTCAAGTCTCGGTGGTGAGTTTTAAGGGAATTTTGCAACTATTTTCTGCCACACAACTGTTTTGTCTTGAATGTAGCTGAGCTTGAATGTTGGAGGTATGCTGATCTCAGAGAGAAACTGACTATGCTGTCAGATGGATGCAGATATATTCCAGTGGTATTTGGACAAGCTGAGTGGGTAAACGCTTAGTAGATTAAGTACAATACGGATAAATGAGGTAATCCAGTTGGTTGCAAATAGGAAGGAAAATGTAAAAGAATTGATGTAGAAGATCTAGACGTCTGCTTTCACCAGTTATTGGGACCAGCAACATGCTGGCAAATCTTTTCTGAATCCTCTCCAACTTACAGGCATCCCTGTAATGGAGCATTAAGGACTACACAGTATTCCCGAAGAGGCTTCACCAAATCAACCACTATATGGCTTAACTGCTATACCCAAAGCAGTGAGCAACAAAGGCAAACATGCTAAAGGCAACCACACCATCTCCATGTCAAACTTAAAAGAATTATGCACTTGACCATCTAGGTTTCTGTGCTCCAGCAGCCCCAGCCCCTACTTTTAATTGTAAAAGTCCTGCCCTTGTTTGTTTTACAAAAAATCCTCCTTTTCCAAATAAATCACCATCTGTCACTCCAGATCTTACTCTGTTGATAATTGCAAATCTACAATAGCTTTATTTTGTTTCGGAAAGCAATGAAAGGCTGTAGCCCAAAGGCGAGCAAATGAGTTCAGCCACCAATCAGTCGTGATTACATTGAAAGGCAGAACATGCTTCAGAGAATGAATGGCCTACTTCTGTTCCCGTACTCCTTCAGGGATAAAATGTACCGTAAATCCCCTGTATTTCATTTTGGACCAGCATTTTTTGAGAGCTTTCGACTCCATCAAAATATTATCATGTTCCCAGGAGTAGCTGTGCTTTTTGTTTCAATGAGTGTAATTCGTTCTTTTTGTCTATTGAAAGAATCAAACAGGCTAATTGTGTCCCTAGAGCCTGAAAACATGGATAAATATGACTTTCCTTCTATGGGTTACAGAACTGATCCAGAGCAGCAGTTAGCTATGCATGGAATACCAAAAGGTCTGGTGTTTGCCATTTACTATCCCATCATTGCAGCTATCGGAGTACCAGGTAATGTATTCAGTTATGAGAAAGGCAATCATGATGAGCTTGATGGATGCTTCAAATTAACAGTTGTGTTCCCATATGTGAACAATATGGCATCTGCCATTTCACTAGAAACATTTTGTAGTAATTTCACTTCTTTACAGGATTACATTTGCTCTGAAATTAGACAATGACTCTGCTTGAATAATACTTTTTTTTCAAGTGAACATTATATTTCACGAAAACAGTTTCCAGTTGTAATGACATAACTACTTCGCTTTCAAAGTAGCCACAATACATTTCAATGACTTCGATTGTATGCACTGTGAATTCCATCAATTCATACTTTGGGTCATTTACTCCATGGGTGCTCAATGTTAATATAATAGCATTATTTTCTTGTTCTTACTGAAAGTCTAGGTCATTGAAAACAATATAATCAGAGAGAAATTCTATGATGTTGCGGTTTCTTCATGACATATCACATACTGCCATGTTGTAAAGAGGTGAGTGAAGTGTTACTGGCGTCATCAAGTTTGGTGAATTCTCACATTACAAGACAAGTTTTTCTTTTTCATGCCATTTTTGCGCCGTTGTTTGAGCTAGTGGTATAGTGTAAATGGTGTTCCAAATAACTATTGGCTCTTACAATTCGAAAACTTCACATTGCAATCACACTTATGCGATTGTGTGATTGGCATTTGGAGTGAGATTAGTTTTCGCAAACAGTTCATTTGTCTCCTGAAATGAAAGACGCGATAATTTCTGAAATAATCTTCTGAATTCATTTAGTTATTAGCTGCTATTTAACATTTGAGTGTTTGATAGAAAAGACGAAAACCATTTCTGATGACAATTTCGTGAGTTAAATCATTGACATGGAGAATTGCATGATGCACTCAATCCCTGATTTTTGCAAGCCAATGTTGATTTTGAACTGTTTCCAATGTGCTGATAATCATTGTTGTATCTCAGTAGATTGCTGAATCTTACTTTCAACTATTAGATTCTTAAGAACACAGAAACAGTTTGTAGTGAAGGCAGATGTATCCAATGCTGGATGGTGCATTATATAGGATACTTTATAAAGGATAGTCCTTCTAGGACCTAACCAAGCATATTTCTGTCCATTTCCACTCTCTTTCCCTTACACCCATGCGTATATGCCCTTTTCTTGTTGTCACACATCTCCTTCACGCGACTTTTTCTGACTATGTTGTGATCATAGTTGCGCCATTAACCAGTTCACAGAATTGTCGTCCTCCACGTGAGTTTCGGTTGACTATTCCACTGTGAGTTTTGCTGTCACAGATTCAGCATTCAATTCCTTGATGTCCAGGATTACTTCTTCGGCATTCTGTGTCCAGCATAATCTGTGTTGATTTTGGCATCTGAGGCAAAAGTTCTTCAGTAAGGTGATAAAGTTTATTGAGTTCAATTGTCACTGTTCACAGTTCTGAGCAATAATGAGGATTCATAGAGTCTCAAAGCATGTAAATATATCTTTCAGTCCAACTCGTCCACGCTGACCAGTTATCCCATTCTGAGTTAATTCCACTTGCTAGCAAACAGCTAACTCTCACTCAACGCTTTTGACTTGTATACCCGTCCAGATGCCTTTTAACTGTCTCCACCACATCTTCTGGCAGCTCATCCCATACACGGACGACTCTTTGTATAAAAATGTTACCCCTCAGGTCCTTTTGAAAGTCTGTCCCCTAACACCTTTAACCATTTCACTCTCATTTTGCAAGCCTCCAACTTAGGAAGTTGGCTATCCCCCTCAAGATGCTATTAGCATCTGTAACGTCGCCGTCAGCCTCCAATGCTCACACCCTATTTAGACTTTTCCTTTAACACAAACCCTCCAGTTCAGGCAACATCTTGCAAACAATCCCTGAACCCTCTGAGTTTGAACAACATCCTTCACACTGAACGCCGACCAGAATTGCATACACTGTTCTAAAAGAAGCCTCACCAATGTCCTGTATATACACAACATGATATCTCAGTCCCGATATTCAATGTTCTGACTAATGAAGGCAAGCATGCAAAATACATTCTTCACCACACTGCTACTCCACTTCCAAGGAACTACTCACTTGCACTTCCAACTCACTTTGTTCAGCAACATTTCCCAAAAAACGAATATTAAATGTTCAAGTTCTGACTCACTTAGTCTTAACTAAATGCAATATCTTATAGAGACTAAAATTAAACACCATCTGCCACTCGTTGGCCCATTGGTCATCAGATTAATGTGCCGTTGTGGTCTGACATGATCTTCTTCACTTTCCAGAATGCCACTTATATCGGTGTTGCCTTCAAACTTACTAACAATGCCTCGTGTATTAACATTCGAATTATTTATATGAATGAAGGAAAGCAGTGGATCCAGCCTCAGTCCTTTCACTTCCTCGGGGATCCTTTCTCCACACGAGTTGCCATTTTTTCTTTTAAATTTGGGCAGAGCAAGAGCAAACATTCTAATGATCAGCAGGAGCGGTAGTGATTCAAAGATTCTTTCAGGAAAGACGCTTATCCAATTCCTCAGGAAGACGAGAATATTTTAAACAAAGCCTCAATAGTTACTATTGATAACTCACAGCGGTGAGGATGAGGGTTCGAATTCACCCTCAGCCGACCTTCGAAGGCTTGATAGATTAGTAACGGGAAATGATAAATTAATGGGCCATGAGCAAACGGAAGGTCGGAATAAGATGCTCCTCAGATGCTTGGTTTCGACTCGATGGGTCGACTGGCCAGTTTCCACAATGTAAGGATTCAATGATTCAAACTGATGGAACTTTATTTTTCTTTAAAAAAGTAGTAACTATTCTAAATGTTGAATGGCGAGGGTATGTTCTTAACTCAGCAATATATTATACATGCTTGTTTGATTTCACCTGTCTTCTTCGCTTTCACCTATAATATTTCCTGCCATCGCTTTTGAACCAATTATTTTCTAAGTTTATTTTCATCACATGAATCGAGGTGAAGTGAAAAGCTTTGCTTTGCATGCAGCACAAGAGCATCATAATGCAAAGTGCATTAGTATAATTAAGCATTTCCAAATAGAAGGTTGCAGCTGCAGAGAAGGTGCATAAAGAGTGTGATCACACTCACATGTAAGATTTGTGAGATCCGTTCGGAAATCTAATGACAGTAGTGGAGATGCCGCTCTTGAATCTGTTGTAACTTGTTTTTAAACATTTCTTTCTTCTGCCTAACAGAAGAGATTGGAATAGACAACAGACATAAGGTACAGGAGTAGGCCATGCTGCCCTTCGAGCCTGTACCACCATTCAATATGATCATGGCTGATCATCCTTAATCAGTATCCTGTTCCTCCCTTATCTCCATAACTCTTGATTACACTATCCTTGACAGCTCTATCCAACTCTTTCTTAAAAGAACCCAGAGACTGGGCCTGCACTGCCCGATGGGGCAGAGCATTCCACACAGCCACCACTCTCTGGGTGAAGAAGTTTCTACTCATCTCTGTCCTGAACGGTCAACCGCATATTTTTAAGTTGTGTCCTCTGGTTCGGCACTCACACATCAGCGGAATAGATAATAACCGTGGTGAGATGAGGCTTTCATTTGATGTTCCAACAATTATTTTGATCTCTTTGTGAGGTAATATTGACATTTGTTCAGTTTAATTACATTGAAGTTTCATCTCAATTGTTAGTATAAACAGGGAAACAAGAGTGAATTGTCAAAGGGACACTTTAGCAGTAAACTTCAGACAAATCCTATTATTTTCAGAGTTCCTTTCAGCATTTTATTTCTACAATCATTTCCACATTCTCACGCACAAACATTGAAATTTCATTCTCCATGCAATCTTCTCTCTCTATTTCTTCCAGCAAATTTTGCAGTCATTGTGATTATGTGCCGAAGCAGATGTGGTCTGTCCAGATGTGTCATTTACTATCTGGTGTCTATGGCAGTTGCAGACCTCTTGCTCATTATAACTGCTGTAATATTGAACCGGATCACTGGAATTTATTTCCCATTCAGTTATTTGTCCATCACATCAATATGCAGCCTTCGTATGCTTGTCACCTATGCAACTGTTGACGGTTCTGTCTGGTTAACGATCGCTTTTACCGTCGATCGATTTGTGGCCATCTGTTGCTCGAAGCTGAAAGCACGGTACTGTACAAAGGAAACAGCAGCATGGGTAATAGGAACTATCTGTACATTGGGCTGTCTGAGAAATTCAGTTTTGCACTTAATGATTGAACCTTTGTACGTCATTGACGATGTTGCCTGGTTCTGTGCATTTAAATTAACATACTATACATCCCTTGCCTGGACCATATATGACTGGTTCCATGTAATTTTGACCCCTTGTGTTCCTTTCATTTCGATCTTACTGCTCAATTCTATGACAATCAGGCACATCCTGGCTGCCAACAGAGCACGCAGGAGATTCCGGAACCCAAATCTCGAAATGAAGAAGAGTGACCCAGAGATGGAGAAGCGGAGAAAATCTATTATTTTACTCTTTGCCATCTCTAGCAGCTTCGTCCTGTTATACTCAATATATTTCATGACCATAGTTTATGTACGAATTACAAATGTGCCTTATTACACAGGTTCTGACAACAGTGAGGCATCATTTAGTCTGGAGGAATTTGGATACATGCTTCAACTTTTGGGTTCCTGTATAAACCCATTCATTTATGCAGGAACCCAGGGTGAATTCAGAATGGCGTTAAAGAATACACTTATCTATCCATACAGTTTTATTGCCAAACCGCGTGAATGATTTAAAGGTAAAATCAAGTTGTTACTTTTTGTAGCATTCCACTTGTTCATCCTTTAAACCATCTCATGGTCGACCCTCAGTCCCATATGCAATACTTGAAATCAAATGTTTGATTTTGGCAATGGATTTAACTATCCACAGTTCACCCTTGTAAATTGTTCTCATTCAATTTTCACCTTTGACGAGTGCACTGACTCAATTCCGATGCAAGCACACAAGGCCAGGCAGTTTAGTTTCCTATATTTGCATCATAAATATATATGTTGCTTTCCAGTTTATTTCCACAAATCTCACCATGCGATAGCAATAACGCTATCAGGCCATTTCGATTTTCTTCTGGAAGGTAACTCAATGATTCATCTCAATTTATGACGACTTCCTGATTGCCCATTTAAATTTGAGATATGTCCTATTCAGAATGCTCTTGACTTGCTTCTTCCCTCTGCGTTGTGAACAATAATACAATTTTTTTGCTTCAGTTTTCTATCAAAATTTATTTGAGCTTTTTCACATGATACATTCTGTGACACTTTATTCTGTCTAGAGTCCTTATCAAATAGTTTGCCTCACTCGACCTCCTTTCTACTTGATATGGTCCTCTAAACCATTCTTTTAACTGTTCATCTGTCACTGGAAATAACACTAAAACTTATCCGTGTCAGCAAAATTGTAATTTTTTTTTACTTCTTGTCTGCTTCCTGTTTCTTGGTATGCTGTGTTGTGATTTAAATGCAGTCTAGCTAACTCCCATACTCTATTTAACCATTCATTAAATGTTAACACCCAGTCTAAATATATGGCCTCTGACTTCTGACTTACCACTTTCACCTTAATCAATTTTAGTGGTCCTCTCACTTCATGCCCAAACATTATTCCAAATGGACTGAATTTATTCGATTCGTTTGGTGCATCTCTGCGGACACAACGTTAACAAACCGAATTCCTTCACCCCTATCATCTGGATAGTCTTTACCATCAGCCGTCAACGTGATCTTTAATGATTGCTGCCATCGTTCTAGCGCTCCCTGCGATTTAGGATGACACACAACAGATTCGAATTATTTTGTTCTTCAGCTGTCCATCACTTCCTTGAACAATGTTCATGTGAAATTTGACCCTTGATCTGATTGTAACCCTGTGGGTAGGCCGTAGCAAGTGAAACATTTGAGAAACTCCTATACAATCCTTTCAGCTGTGATGATATGTAATGAAATGGCCTCTAGGTATCTAATGGACATACTCATTATTGTGAACGAATACTGATTCACACTTATTGTTTTGACTACGGATTCTACGCAATTAATTTGGACTCTTGGAAAAGCTTCCTCAAATCCAGGGATGGGTATTAATGGTGCGAGTTTCATTATTGTCTGTAGTTTTTCAATTACCAAATGTGTTTGACATATCTGGCAAAATTCAGCTGTATCCTTGTGCAGTACAAGACAGTAAAAATGCTTTTGTATTTGAGTTTGAGTTTCTTACCCCTCAATGACTCCCAATGGTAATTGCCTGCAACAGTTCCTTTCCATAACCCTGTGGCAATATGACTTAATGAACTTCTGTTCATTTCACAATTTCCTCAAAATATGATGGTCTCCATTTCCTCATGAAGACATCTTTTGGAAGATATTAACTTTGAAGGTTCCATTTGGATCATTTTTCTGTGTATACCTGTTGATGCAATTGTGTAAAATGTTCATCTTTCTGCAGTAACTCAGTTAATTTATCTAAGTTAAATGTTTCTACTTTGTCAGCCATTTCCTCCTGATCAACCAAGTCTCTGCTAATTCCACTTAAACTTTCTTATCTGTACCTTTTGTACAGATAAGCCATTTTTCATGTTTTCGTTCTCCACCTCTCATATTTTTCCACTCTCTGCACCTTTCCCTCTTTCTTTCCCTGTCTTTCCTTCCTCGTCCACATCAGTAAGTTCTGACGAGTCATTGATGAGCTAAATTGGAATTGTATAGTCTAACAGCCTGACTGTCGGCCGGCAAATCTGGATATTATCAATGAGCTGGCTATTGTGCTCCATCTATGGATAAAGGAGTCAGTGTTTGCTGAATTTAAATTAGCAATAAGATTGCTCCCTGGAATTGTTGTCAGGTTCAATGGTACAGTCACTGACAATTGACTTTCTTGTCTGGGGTGACCTTTCCCGCTTCAAGCTGTAACTTGCGCCACTGGCATACAAAAGAACCACTTACAATTTCCAGTTGTTTATATCTACATCTGATCGTTTGGATTTAATGCCCTCACTTTTAGTACTGGAGTTCCACAACTGTTCTTCAGTGGTAGCTTTCATTACAAATATGTTATGTGTTGCTAAATTTTGATCAAGCTCATTAGTTTTACCCAATCCTATTGAATTTTCTGTCCAACATATAGAATGTAAGATGGTTCAGCAGCGATATGCACGATCATGTGCTGTGACTATTCACGTGAACTAGATTTAATAATTATTAAATAGAAAAGAGGCAAATGAACCAGGATGGATTCCTAATGAATGGCTTTTGCCTGAAACTGTCCTGATCGTCGGATGCTGTCTGATCTGTTGTGTTTTTCCAGCGCTGCACATTTCAACTCTGACTCTCCAGTTTCTGCAGTCCTCACTTTCTCCTCGCTTCCATAATCACTTCTGAAACTGACCTTCTCCAGTTTGTTAAGAATCCAATATTCAATACTTTCTTTTTAAGTGGTGCGGAGCATCCTTCAATTTTCACACTTGATTTTCATAAGGTAGCTAATATGCAGCAAACTTGTCAATGGAATTTACTCATCTGAATACCATCTGTCCTTAAGAACATTGGACATAGAACGTAGAACAGTTCAACACAGTACAGCTCTTCGGCCCTTGATGTTGTGCTTACCTTTTATCCTACTCTTAGGTCAAATAATATGAATACCCTTTATTTTACTATCATCCATGTGCCTAACCAAGAGCCGCTGATATGTCCCTAATGTGTCTGCTCTACCACGGCCACTGGCAGTGTATCCCACGCACCTCCAACTCTCTATGTAAGGAACAGCCATTTAGTATCTCCCCTAAACCTTGACCAAGTCACCTTAAAATTAATCCCGCTTGTGATAGCCATTTCTGCCATCGGACAAAAAGGCTCTGACTATTCACTCTAACTAAGCCTCTCATCATCTTGCACACCTCTATCAAGTCGCCTCTCACCCTTCACCTTCAGCTCACTCAACCAGTCTTCATAAGACATGCCCTCCAGACCAGGAGACATGCTGGTAAAGCTTCTCAGCGCCCTCCCTTAAACTTCCACATTCTTCCTGTAAAGAAGTGACCGGAACTGAACACAATATTCCAAGTGTGCTTGAACCAGGATTCTATAGAGCGGCAGCATATCCTCCATACGGCTTCTTCAAAACCTATCCACATCGGCAGAAACTTTGAAGAATTTTTGGACATGGATCCCAATATCCCTCTGTTCTTCCAGAACGCTAAGAATCTTGCTTTTAACCCTGTGTTCTGCATTCAATTTCGAACTTACAAAATATATCACTTCACACGTTTACTGTGAAGCTACAACAGCCCTCCACACTATCCACCAGTTCAACAAACTTGGTGACATTGGAAAACTTACTAACTTACCCATGCATTCTTTTTTTACCAATTCAATTATAAAAATCGCAAAATGCAAAGTTCCCAGAACATATTCATGCAGATCTTTGGTTACAGAGTTCCAGGCTGAATCCTTATTATCTACTACCACCTTCTCTCTTCTATGGGTCAGCCAATTCTTTATCCAGGCAGACAACGTTTCCTGTATCCCAAACCTTCCTTACTTTCTGAATGAGACACCGTGGGGAACCTCATCAAACGTTTTGCAAAATTCTTCGTACAATACATCCACCGTCCAACGTTCATTAATGTGATTGTCTACGTCCTCAAAGAATTCAATAAGGCGTGTGGAACATTAACTGCCCTTCACAAAGCCATGCTGACCATCTCTAATCAAACGATGCTTTTCCAAATACTCAGAAATCCTGTCCCTCAAAATCCTCTCTAATAATTTGCCCGCCACAGACTGACGGGTCAGTAATTCCCAGGATTATTACTCTTCCATTTTATGCACCGGTGATTAACGTTTGCCATCATCTAAATCATCTCACACTCCTCCACTGGACAGTGAGGACACAAAGATCATCCCCAAAGATGCAGTTTCTCTTCTCTCACGTTTCTTTAGTAATATTGGGTATCTCCTCACTGGCCGAGGAGACTTACCTATCTTTATTTTGTTTCCAAAATTTTCAGCACATCTTCCTTCGTAACATTGACATGTTCGAACACATCAGCCTGTTTCACGCTGTCCTCTGAAACGAGTAGGTACCTCTCAGTAGTGAATACTGAAGGAAAGTATTCATTAAGGACCTCTCCTATCTCCATGACAATATTCCCTTCACTGTCACTGATCGGCCGGGCCCGCACTCTGATCAGTCACTTATTCCTCACGTGATTAGAAATTAGAATCACAAATAGCATGGCAACAGGCCCATCAGCCCAAACCAACAATCTGAGAGCGAGCCATTCCAAAGCCGTTCTCCCTAAAATGTACTGACTAATGCACCTAACGAACCCATCACTGATCTCTATAGGCAATTTCACATGGTCAATCAGCTTACCTGCACATCTTTCGACTGTAGGAGCAAACTGGATCACCCGGAGGAACCTTATGGTGACACAGGGAGAGTGCGTAATCTCCACATGGATATTCGCCCAAGGCTAGAGTTGATCCTGGGTCGCTGGCACTGTGAGGTAGCAGTACAAAACAATGAGTCAACCCGCCACCCTCATGCAGCAAATCTTTCGATGGCACCCTTCATTATAAACTGAGTGGACTGTACATTGAATCTGTGTTGGTGGACTGTTTGCAATATCCATCAAAGTGCTAAGCCCCAGAAGGAACATTTCAGCTGGCATGAGACAGGCATCGAAACTGATGCACGGTATTGATGATGACTGTGAGTTCAAACAAACGCACAGGCTGCAGCACTTTTTTTGGCAACAATGCTGGCCTTGCGGATCACTAATCAATGACCCCATGACTGCAGTGCCAACGTTCTCACTGAAAACAACTCCACCCATATCCTGAACAATGCCCCACCATTAAGGCCCAAGATTGGCATCCAAACTGACTCCAAATCTGAGAATAGTGACCCTCAAAATTGAACTGCAAGCCAACTGCTCAGTCTGCCTCTGATACACAAAGTAAGTATACGCACCCATCACTGAATTAAGTTCCAGAATCAAATCTCCAAGCACTAATCCACAATACAGAATTAAACCTCTCAAACGAATCAGACAACTTACAGGAACCACAATATGGACTCCCAACAATGAGCTGAACACTCACCAGATCTGAAGAAGGGTTTATGCCCGAAACGTCGATTCTCCTGCTCCGTGGATGCTGCCTGACCTGCTGCGCTTTTCAGCAACACATTTTTCAGCTCTGCTCTCCAGCATCTGCAGTCCTCACTCACCAGACCAGTCATTCACATTATTTCTGACACGAAACACGAACAACAACATTATTCCTAAAATGAGACGAACCCTCTCTCTGAATCACATAATTATAATTGTGCAGAATGAACTAATTCAGTCTACTTTGGCTCTACCATCTATTTTCCAGCGTTAATCTTCTGCCCATATTTCTGCACAGTATTACTATCAAAGATCATTATCCAAAGCCCTCTTCAATACCTCAATTGAACGTGACTCAACCATTTTCCACCAGTACATTCCATATCCTATCAACTACCGATGTGAAAAGATTACAGATCATCTTGCTTCAAACGCACCTCACTTGAAAATCATGCCCTCTCGTTCTTTTGTCTTCCTTCATGAATGAGAACAGCTTCCTACTATCTACCCTGTCCAACCACTCATGATTTTAAAAACCTGTATCAAGTGTCCTCTGTCTTCTTTCCTCCAGTGGAGTAAGCCTCACCTTCTTCAATCTAGCCTCAAAGCTGAATTTTCTCCTTCATGGACACATTCCAGTCATGTCCTTCTGTGCACTTTCCAAGGCAGTCGCAGCTTTTCTCTGAAGTGGCGCCCATAACTGCACAGAGGCCAAAATGCCTTGAACTACGGCAGCTCTTAATGGAGGTAGTGCCAGTAAAAGAATGGAAGTCAAGTCTTAGTGGTGAGTCTTCCAGAGAATTTTGCAAGTATTTTGGCTGAAAAAACTTTTGACGAGGACTCTCTACTGAGGTGGCATGGGCTGAGTTTAGAAACAGGAGAGGGGAGTTCACACTGCTGGGAGTTTTTATAGGCCTCCACAGAGTTACAGGGATGTGGTCGAAAGGATCGGCAAAACGATCCTGTGTATGAGCAAAAGGAACAGGTTGATCATTATGGCGGACTTTAACTTCCCCAGCATTGACTGGAAATGCGATAACTCTAATTCGTCAGGTAGATCAATTTTTATCAGATGTGTGCAGGAGGGTTTCTTGACACAATAAGCCGAAGGGCTGACAAGAGGGGAGACTACACTGGATCTGGTGCTTGGTAATAGATCAGACCGGGTGTTTGATTTAGTGTCAGTTGAGCACTTTGTAGAGAGTGACTATAATTCAGTTATGTTTCGTTTGGCGAGGGAAAGGGTTGGACACATGCCACAGGGCAAGATTTATCGATGGGGCAAGGGCAATTATTATGCAATTAGGCAGGACGTAGGATGCATAGAATGTGGAAAATCAAATGTGGAGATGTGTTAAGGAACAGATATTGTGTTTCCTTTACTGGCATATCCCTGTCAGGTAGGCAGGCAGTGATAAGGTACGGGAATCGTGGTGTACTGGTAGAATCCAGTTACTAGTGGTGTGCCAAAAGGATCTGTTTTGTGGCAACTACTGTTTGCCGTTTTTATAAATGACTTAGATGCAGGCATAGGTTGATGAATTACTAAGTTTGCAGATGACACTAACATCGTTGGAGCAGTGGACAGTGTGGAAGAATGTTGCAGGTTGCAGGGGGACTTGGATAAACTGCACAATTGGGCTGAGAGGTGGCAAAATAGTTCAATGCAGATAAATTTGAGGTGACTTACTTTTCGAATAGTAACCGGAAGGCATAATACTTGGTCAGTGGAAAGCTTCTTGGTAGTGCAGATGTGCAGAGGCATCTTGGAGTCCACATATATAGATCTCTGAAAGGTACCATACAGATTGATCGTGCTGTTAAGAAGGGTTATGTTGTGTTAAGTTTTATTGGAATAGGGATCGAGTTCTGGAGACACAATGTCATGCTGAAACTATACAAATCACTAGTCTGGCCGCAGTTGGAATATTGTGCACAGGTCTGATCGCCCCATTACAGGAAGGAAAGCCTGAGAGACAAAGGTCTGTTCTCATTGGAAAGCAGAAGGCTAAGAGGGGATTCAATAGAGACTGACAACATGATCGAGAATTTGATAAAGTGGACAGTGAAAGTCGTTTTCCTAGGATGATTACGCCAGTTCGAACAAGGGGGCATAGCTACCAATTAAGTGTTAGTAGATTTAAGACAGATGTCAGAGGCAGGTACTTAACGCAGAGAGTGCTAAGGGCTTGGAAGTCCCCGCCTACTAACGTAGTTAACCACAATAGGGAGATTTAAACAATCATTGGATAAGCACATGGATTATGATGGGATAGTGTAGAGAGTTTGACATAGATTAGTTCACAGGATTGGGAGCAACATCAAGGGCCGAAGGACCCGTTCTGCGCTTTATTGTTCTACGTTCTACGTTTTAGGTTCTGTGCTCTGCCACACATCTGATTTGTCTTGAATGGTGCTGAGTTTGAATGTTTGAGCTATGCTTATCGAGGACAGAAACTTACTATGTTGTCAGAAGGATGAAGAGATATTCCAGTGGTATTTGGACAAGCCAAGTGTGTAAATGCTCACTAGATTAAGTACAATATGGCTAAATGATGCAATCCAGTTGGTTGCAAATCGGAAGGAAATTCTAAGGGAATTGATGTAGAAGATCTAGACGTCTGCTTTCACCAGTTATTGAGATCAGCAACATCCTGGCAAATCTTTTCTGAACCCTCTCCAACTTACTGGCCTTCCTATAAAGGAGCATTAAGGACTGCACAGTATTCCCGAAGAGGCTTCTCCAAAACAACCATTATATGGCTTAACTGCTATATCCAAAGCAGTGAGCAACAAAGGCAAACATGCTCAATACAAACACACCATCTCCATGTCAAACTTAAAAGAATTAGGCACTTGACCATCTAGGTTTCTGTCCTCCAGCAGACCCAGCCCCGACTTTTAATTGTAAAAGTCCTGCCCTTGTTTGTTTTACAAAAAATCAATACCTCATTTTCCAAATTAATCACCATCTGCCTCTCCACAGCCCGTTGTCTAATTGATCAAGACGACAGTAATCTTAGATGACATTCCTTACTGTCGAATCTGCCACTAATTTTAGTATCATCCTCAAACTTCCTAACTATGCCCTCTACATTCTCACACCAATCATTTGTATTAGTGACAACTGCCAGGCCTTTGCATACTCACTTCAGCTACCTCAAGAGGCAAAGGCAAGTTGACTCGCGATCACAGACAGAATAAGGCTCAGTTCAAAGAATCGGCTCTGTTCACGTTTACAGATAGTCTCATTCTCGTCAATTATGCCTTCTGCTGATACCATGAAAGTGAGAATTCATGCTGGAGGGTGCCTCCAACTGATTTTGTAAAATATCCTTGAGTGTTTTGTTTTTTTTTCTGATGTTGGTGTGTTGATAATTGTAAATCTGAAATAGCTTTGTTTTGTTTCACAAAGCTATTAAAGGATGGAGCCCACAGGCGAGCATCTGAGTTCGGCCACCAATCAGTCGTGATTGCATTGAAAGGCAGAACATGCTTGGATGGCCTATTTCAGTTCCTGTACTTCTTCGGGGATAAAATGCAACGTAAACCATTACGCAGTCTGTTGGATTTCATTTTGGGCCAATATTTTTTGAAGAGCTTTCAATTCCATCAAAATTGTAAGCATGATCCCAGGAGTAGCTGTGCTTTTTCTTTCAATGAGTGTAATTCGTTTATTTTCTTTCTCTATTGAAAGAACCAAACAGACTAATTGTGTCCCTAGAGTCTAGAAGCATGGATAAATGTGACTTTCCTTCTACTGTTTACAGAACTGATCCAGAGAAGCAGACAGCTATGCATGGAATACCAAAAGGTCTGGTGTTTGCCATTTACTATCCCATCATTGCAGCTATCGGTGTACCAGGTAATGCATTCAATTATGATAAAGGCAATCATGATGAGCTGTTATGAGTGTTTGAAATTAACAGTTGTATTCCCGTATGTGAATGAGATACCACCTGCCATTTCACTAAAAACTTTCTGTTACATTTTATAGTAATTTTATTTATTAACAGGAAAACATTTGCTCTGAAATTATACAATGACTCTGCTTGAATAATACTTTTTTTCAAGTGAACATTTCCATTAAATTTCACAGAAACAGTTTCCAGCTGTAATGGCATAAATGCTTCGCTTTCAAAGTCGCTACAATACTTTTCAGTAACTTTGATTGTATGCACTGTTGATTCCATTATTATATACTTTGGGTCATTTACTCCATGGGTGCCCAATGTTAATCTAGGCGCATTATTTTCTTGGAGTAAAAAATGAGGTCTGCAGATGCTGGAGATCACAGCTGCAAATGTGTTGCTGGTCAAAGCACAGCAGGTTAGGCAGCATCTCAGGAATAGAGAATTCGACGTTTCGCGCATAAGCCCTTCATCAGGAATGGTAGAGGGAGGAAGAGAGCTTCTTCAAGGAAGGCATCCTTGTAAGAGGATTCGCAGTAGGTTAAAATCTTCGAGTAAAAAATGAGGTCTGCAGATGCTGGAGATCACAGCTGCAAATGTGTTGCTGGTCAAAGCACAGCAGGTTAGGCAGCATCTCAGGAATAGAGAATTCGACGTTTCGAGCATAAGCCCTTCATCAGGAATGAGGGAGGAAGAGAGCTTCTTAAAGGAAGGCATCCTTGTAAGAGGATTCGCAGTAGGTTAAAATCTTCGAGTAAAAAATGAGGTCTGCAGATGCTGGAGATCACAGCTGCAAATGTGTTGCTGGTCAAAGCACAGCAGGTTAGGCAGCATCTCAGGAATAGAGAATTCGACGTTTCGAGCATAAGCCCTTCATCAGGAACCTGCTCGAAACGTCGAATTCTCTATTCCTGAGATGCTGCCTAACCTGCTGTGCTTTGACCAGCAACACATTTGCAGCATTATTTTCTTGTTCTTGCTGAAAGTCGAGGTTGTTGAAAACAATATAATGAGATAGAAATTCTGTTATGTTGAGGTTTCATCGTGACATATCACATACTGCCATGTTGCAAAAAGGTGAGTGATACATTACTGACGTCATCAAGTTTGGTAAATTCTCACACTGCAAGACAAATGCTTCTTTTCAATGCCGTTTATGCGGCGAATTTGAACTAGTGGTGTGGTGTAAATGATGTTCCAATTAACTATCATCTCTTACGATTTGAAAATTTTACATTGCCATCACACTGATGCGATTGTGCGATTGGCATTTGTAGTGAGATTTGTTTTCATAAATAGTTCTTTGGTCTAGGAATAAGAAATATGGAATAATTTCTGAAATAACCCCTGAATTAATTTAGTTCATAGATGCTATTTGACGTTTGAGTGTTTGATAGAAAAGAAGAAAACCATTTCTGATGAGCATTGTGTTCGTTAACTGCATTGTCATACACTCAATCCTTGATTATTGCAAGTCAATGTTGATTTTGAACTGTTTCCAATGTGTTGATAATCAGTGTTGTATCTCAATAGATTGCTGAATCTTACTCTCAACTAATAAGTTCTTATGAACAGAAAAACTTACAATGAAAGCGGACGTTTCAAATGCAGGATGATGGCTCAAAGTAATGAAGCTCACAAAGATCGTTTATAAAGGGTAGTCCAGCTGGGACCCAAACACGCTCATTTTTTTCTACTGTCACTCTCTCTCTCTCCTTTACACCCTTATATATATACCTTTGTCTTCTCACCAGGCATCTTCCTAATGCTACCTTTTCTGAGTAAAAAATGAGGTCTGCAGATGCTGGAGATCACAGCTGCAAATGTGTTGCTGGTCAAAGCACAGCAGGTTAGGCAGCATCTCAGGAATAGAGAATTCGACATTTCGAGCATAAGCCCTTCATCAGAATAAGAGAGAGAGAACCAAGCAGGCTGAGATAAAAGGTAGGGAGGAGGGACTAGGGGGAGGGGCGATGGAGGTGGGATAGGTGGAAGGAGGTCAAGGTGAGGGTGATAGGCCGGAGTGGGGTGGGGGCGGAGAGGTCAGGAAGAGGATTGCAGGTTAGGAGGGCGGTGCTGAGTTGAGGGAACCGACTGAGACAAGGTGGGGGGAGGGGAAATGAGGAAGCTGGAGAAATCTGAATTCATACCTTGTGGTTGGAGGGTTCCCAGGCGGAAGATGAGGCGCTCCTCCTCCAGCCGTCGTGTAGTTGTGTTCTGCCGGTGGAGGAGTCCAAGGACCTGCATGTCCTCGGTGGAGTGGGAGGGGGAGTTAAAGTGTTGAGCCACGGGGTGATTGGGTTGGTTGGTTCGGGCGGCCCAGAGGTGTTCTCTGAAGCGTTCCGCAAGTAAGCGGCCTGTCTCACCAATATAGAGGAGGCCACATCGGGTGCAGCGGATGCAATAGATGATGTGTGTGGAGGTACAGGTGAACTTGTGGCGGATATGGAAGGATCCCTTGGGGCCTTGGAGGGAAGTGAGTGTGGAGGTGTGGGCGCAAGTTTTACATTTCCTGCGGTTGCAGGGGAAGGTGCCGGGGGTGGAGGTTGGGTTGGTGGGGGGTGTGGATCTGACAAGGGAGTCACGAAGGGAGTGGTCCTTACGGAACGCTGATAGGGGAGGGGAGGGAAATATATCCTTGGTTGTGGGGTCCGTTTGGAGGTGGCGGAAATGGCGGCGGATAATACGTTGTATGCGCAGGTTGGTGGGGTGGTAGGTGAGAACCAGTGGGGTTCTGTCTTGGTGGCGGTTGGAGGAGCGGGGCTCAAGGGCGGAGGAGCGGGAAGTGGAGGAGATGCGGTGGAGGGCATCGTCGATCACGTCTGGGGGGAATCTGCGGTCCTTGAAGAAGGAGGCCATCTGGGTTGTGCGGTGTTGGAATTGGTCCTCCTGGGAGCAGATGCGGCGGAGACGAAGGAATTGGGAATATGGGATGGCGTTTTTACAGTGGGCAGGGTGGGAGGAGGTGTAGTCCAGGTAGCTGTGGGAGTCAGTCGGTTTATAATAGATGTCTGTGTTGAGTCGGTACCTTTTCTGACTATGCTGTGATTGTAATTGCACCATTGTTCAGTTCACAGTATTGCCGTCCTCCAGATGAGTTGCTGTTTTTATTCCACTGAGAGTTTTGCTGTCACAGATTCTGCATTCAAGTACTTGATGTCCAGGATTACTTCCTCTACTTCTGTGTCTACCGTAATTTATGCTGAGTCTGGCATCTGGGGCAAAAGTTCTTGAGTGTGGTTATAACGTTCATTTAGTTTCATTTGAATAGATTAGATTCTCTCCAGTGAGGAAACAGGCCCTTCAGCCCAACAAGTCCACACTGCCCCTCCGAAGAGTTACCCACTCAAACCCATTCCCAACCCTATATTTACCTCTGACTAACGCGCCTACACTACAGGCAATTTAGCATGGCCAATTCACGAGACCTGCACATCTTTGGATTGTGGGAGGAAACGCACGCAGACACCGGGAGAATGTGCAAACTCCGCACAGACAGGAGGGATCAAACCCAGGACCCTGGTGCTGTGAGGCAGCAGTGCTAACCACCGTGCCACCCACTGTCACTGTTCACAGTTCTGAGCAATAATGAAGAATTCATAGAGTCTCAAAGCATGTAAATATACCTTCGATCCAACTCGTCCACGCTCACCATCATCCGATTCTGACTTAATGTTATTTGCCAGCAAATGGTTACGTCTCACTAACCACGTTTTACCTGTGTACCCATCCAGATGCCTTCTAAACGTCTCCATCACTTCTTTCCCCTCCTTTACTCCCTTGTAATTCTTTCCCCTCTCACCTTTAACCTATGCACTCTCATTTTACACTCCTCCTTCAGAAATTGGCTATTCACCCCGTCCATTCCCTCAATGATGTTATTAGCATCTGCAACGTCACCTCTCAGCCTCCAATGCTTCAGGGGAAAATGTGGTTTAACACTCTTCCTTTAACACAAAACCTCCAGTTCCGGTAACATCTTGCAAATCGTCTCTGCACCCTCTGAGGTTTGAGTTGAATTGAATTGAATTGAACTTATTGTCACGCATACCAAAGTACAGTGAAAAGCTTTGTCCTGCGAGCAATACAGGGGGATCACACAGTTATCGAGCACAGATCAGTAAATAATAGGTAAACAGTGGCAAAAACAAAAACAAAGATACAGGTGAATGTTAAGAGTTTGTGAGTGCATTCAGTGTTCTGACAGCAGTAGTGTTTAACAAAATCCTTCCGATAGAAGGGCAAACATAATTTTATGCAGTGTTCTAAAATTTCCCTCAAAAATGTCCTGAATGACCACAGCTTTGCATCGCAGTCCCCATATCAAATGTTCTGGCCAATCAAGGCAAGCATGCAAAATATATTCTGCAAAACACTGCGACTCCGCATCCAAGGAACTCTGCACCTCCACGTCACTTTGTTTGGCAACATTTCCAGGGAAGCTAGTATTAAATGTATGAGTCCTGACTCGTTTAGTCTTAACTAAATGCAATATCTTACATTTGTTAAAATTAAACATCACCTGCTAATTGTCAGCCCATTAGTCATCTGATTAATGTGCCGTTGTGCTCTGACATGATCTTATTCACCGTCCAGAATATCACTTATATGGTGTTCTCTTCAAACCTTTTAACTGTGACTTTTGCATTCACGTCCAAATTATTTACATGAATGAAAGAAAGCAGTGGATCCTTTCTCTACACGAGTTGCCATGTTTTCTTTAAAACTTTGTCAGAGCAAGAAAAAAATTCCAATGATCGGCAAATGAAGTAGTGATCCAAAGATTCTGTCAGGAAAGACTTCTGTTAAATTCCTCAGCAAAATATTAACCATGCTTGTTTGAAATCCACGCTTGTAGATTGTATAATTCGTTTTCACCTGTAATATTTGCTGTCATCATTTTCGAACCCAGTATTAAATTAATTATTGTCACATGTATCTAGGTGCAGTGAACAGATTGGTTTTGTATGCAGTACAAACACATCATAATGCAAAGTGCTTTAGCGTAATACAACATTTCTGAATAGAACGTCACAGCTGCAGAGAAGATGCATAAAAAGCGAGATCAAACTCATATGTAAAATTTGTGAAATCCATTTGGAATTCTAATAACAGTGGGAGAGATGCTGTTCTGGAATTAGTTGTTACTTGTGTTTAAGCTTTTCAGAGTCTTATTTGTACAAGTGCTTCCACATTCTCATGCACAAACATTGAACTGCCTTACTCCATGCAATCTTCTGTCTTATTTTTTACAGCGAATTTTGCAGTTATTGTGATTCTGTGTCGAAACAGATGTGGTCTGTCTAAATGTATCATTTGTTACCTGGTGTCCATGGCAGTGACAGACCTCTTGCTCATTATCACCGCTGTAATATTGAACCGGATCACTGGAATTTATTTCCCATTCAGTTATTTGTCTATCACATCAATATGCAGCCTTCGCATTGTTGTAACCTATTCTGCTATTGACAGTTCTGTCTGGTTAACGATCGCTTTCACCTTCGATCGATTTGTGGCCATCTGTTGCTCGAAGCTGAAAGCACGGTACTGTACAAAGAAAACAGCAGCATGGGTAATAGGAACAATCTGTGTACTGAGCTGTCTGAGAAATTCAGTTTTGTACTTCATGTTTGAACCTTTGTACGTAATTAACAATGTTGCCTGGTTCTGTGCATTTAAATTAACATACTATACATCCTTTGCATGGACCATATATGACTGGTTCCATGTAATTTTGACTCCTTGTTTTCCATTCATTTCGATCTTACTGCTCAATTCCGTAACAATCAGGCACATTCTGGCTGCCAACAGAGCCCGCAGGAGACTCCGGAACCCAAATATTGAAAAGAAGCAGAGTGACCCAGAGATGGAGAAGCGGAGAAAATCTATTATTTTACTCTTTGCCATCTCTAGCAGCTTCGTTCTGTTATACTCAATATATTTTATGACCATAGTTTATGTACGAATTGCGAATGTACCTTATTACACAGGTTCTGACAGCAGTGAGGCAACATTTAGTCTGGAGGAAATTGGATACATGCTTCAGCTTTTGGGTTCCTGTATAAACCCATTCATTTATGCAGGAACTCAGGGTGAATTCAGAATGGCGTTAAAGAATACACTTGTCTATCCATACAGTTTAATTGTCAAACTAATTGAATGATTTAAAGGGTGTTGCGTTCCACTTTTTAATCGCGTAACCGTCTCATATTCGACCCTCAGTCCCATATGCAAAACTTGAAGCCAAGTCACTGATATTGGCAATAGTTTTAACTATCCACAATTCGCCCTTGTAAATTGTGCTCATTCAATTTTCTCTTTTGATGTGTATACTGACTCAATTCTGATGCAAGCACACAAGCCCAGACGTTTTAGTTTCATAGGAGTATTTCCAAGACATTCGGTTCAGTCATGCATGCACAGGAATAATGAAAACGTGGAATTTAGACCTGTTCTAAATGTTGTCTTCATCTTTAGTGCTGTGATATGCTTTGAAATGAGAAGATACTCTTCCATGCCAAATATACTTTTTTTTCAAAAAGACAGCACCAGAATCACAAGGCTGTGCCCAAATCGCGACGAACTGAGTAAATACTGTAGGAAAAATACAATTAAAAATATATTAGTTTCCTTCCTTCTCATTTTTATTCATAATTAGAATGTCATCTCTGCTGTTAACAAGCATGATAAATGGATTTAATGTCTTATGGACCCGGCGAGACCCTCGTAAATCACTTCAAGAACGGAGCTCGGGTGCTAACTTTGCTAATTGTTTAAAGTAGGTTTTTAGTGAATATTCCAGGCGTGATGCAACTCCCCTAACCAGACTTTATTTGCAAGTTTGCCCAATGAAAAATCAAGAAAAGAGTACAGAGCATTGATTAACTTAACTATTTAAAACCCCAGTTGATTCGATAGTAACTTAATGGTGCTGTTCCAAATACTTGCGATATCCCCATAGACACCGCCTTGGCAAAAAGGATAAACTGAAACCCAGGTTCTTACAGGAGAGATATCAGAGACAGAAAAGATCAGCTTGAAACTGTTACTTTAACCAGCAGCCTCAAAAAGCTGACTGTTTAATGAAATCAAGTCAAACCCAAACAAACCAGAAAAAGCCTGAGCTGGGAGAAATGACGACTCTCCTATTATTGTCTAAGTGTTTTTTTTTTCGATTTGACAGCTTTTCGTCCGAGGCAGTATCTGTTAGCTATAATCAAACTCATCCAAACCGTTCATGTTGGAGTCTGTGCATTTCTGAACCCCCTAAAAGAAAACCAACGGCAACCTAGACTTGTCAGAAGAGTAGCATCGTCACACCACTTCCCATAAAAAGGGAACCATTAAAATGTAAAGGTGGCTTCGTTTTAAAACCTCTTAATCTTACACTGTTAGTACACTACAACACCCATACACATTACATTAATTATAAACATGCAAACATGAACCACTACATTCTGTTTCAGTCCATTTACTCCAGCCACTGAACGCTTCCATTTCACACAGAAGTCTCTACAATGTAACGCCTGTCACTTTTCTCGTCCTGCCACATGCAAAATTTTCAAATTGAACGATTGTAATAACAAGTTCCACCTAAACAATCCGGATTTTTTCGTTAAATTTTGCCACAAACTTCAATGGGTTATGATCAGACTATGTGATTGTCAGAATAAAAACGTTGAAAGGTTGTAACACCAACACTAAGCTCTTTTTTTCCCAACTGTCGAATATTTCTGCCGACGAATGTTCAATTTCCCAAAGAAATACCCGGTATGTCTTTGTTTTTTTACCTTCTTGTCGTCTTCTTGAAAGAGCACAACGCTGACACCCACATCACTTTCATCAATAGCCAGCTGAAACAGCTTCACGTAATTAGGTGTGGATGATTCTGCGGCAGTGTGTAACACAGCTTTCAGGCTGTCACTTGCATGAGGACAGTCCAACATCCACTGTAACTTCTTGCATGTCCTTAGCAGTTCAGTGAGTGGAGAGCCACACTGTCAAAATATGGTGGCGAATTTCCATTAAAACAGTACTCAATTCGAGGAATTGTAGCACTGCTCTTTCTGTCTACGGTATGGAAACAACCCAATTACCTTTATTTTTGCATTCCATGGAGTTACTTGGGCTTTGTCAAAGTATTGTACTCCTACTACCACTTCTCATGTCTTCATTGGACACTCGAACCTCACTCTACATAATTTATCATTACTTGTCTCACAGTGAATTTCCGTTATGAGCACTTTTTTCTGAGAATAATCCTTCTGAGGTACATAGCTCCCCATCCACAACATTAATGATGAAGAGGATTCTGTGTCTTTAATATTGTAATGTCTGTACCTGTTTTGGCCTATGTGAGTAAACTTTACCTTCGCAGGTATATAGTTTCAGAAGATCTGACAATTCCTCCTGAACAAGCTCCGAACAGGTTGTACATTCTTGTGCAGCTTTCTAGCCTCCACTGTGCTTTCCGTGACCACTGCAACAAAATTCACTGGATAATCCTATTGTACTACGTTTGGCTTCCCACTGCTTTTACTACTCACCAACAATGTGACTTCACGCGGCCGACTTTATTTCAGTGAAAACACCGGAGCCTTTAACCTTCTCTTTCCCCTTCAAGGGTTTCGCTTTTTGCATTGTGGTAAGTTATCCTTGAGTAAAAAATGAGGTCTGCAGATGCTGGAGATCACAGCTGCAAATGTGTTGCTGGTCAAAGCACAGCAGGTTAGGCAGCATCTCAGGAATAGAGAATTCGACGTTTTGAGCATAAGCCCTTCATCAGGAATCCTTACCAATATCACCGAGATATACCTTTCCTTACCACGTGAGGATTTCTCTTTGCTGCAATTTCCATCCCTCACGGATTGATATTGATGTTAAAGGCCAAACTTTGATTTGTTGACCAACTCATCATCATGAGCCATTTCAGCTGCTCATCTTACCGTTTTATCTCTCTGCTCTTCTACATGTGTTCTCACTACCTCAGGAAGTGAATTTAGGAACTCCTCCAGAATAATGCCTCTCATAGAGCGTGGTGGGTTGGCTCTATTTATAATGATCTGATCCACCTTTCAAAATTACATTGTTTGATCCTTTCAAACTCAATGTATATTTAACCAAAGTGCCTTCTTAGATTTCTGAACGTTGTATATTAGGTTTCTGATACAAGCTCCAATACACTAAAGACGGCTTTCTTCACCTCCTCATGCGCCCCAGATATCTGAACTGATAGTGATGCCAATCCCTCAATGGCTCTACTTACAAGTTCTGTTTGGATCAACAAATCCCACACGGTCACTGGCCACTGCACTTGCTTAGGTAACTTTTCAAATGAGATGATAAACGCTTTCCAAATTCTTCACATCAAATTTATGCATTGTTTTGATACATTTAAACACATTCTCACTGAGCCTTCTGTTCCCATAGGTTTGCTCATTCCCACTCTCTTCCTCACTAAGCTTAACTTCAGCCTTCATCTTCATCCTTTTAAGCCGACTTTCCTGTCAAAGTGCCAACTTCTAAAGTTCAAACTCCCTCTCTCCTCCTTTCCTCTTGCTCATCTTCTCTCCTTCTCTCTCTCACTTTCTTTCTTTTTCCTTTTGTTCTGCTAAAGCGATTTGTTAGTTTTTGCTTTCCTCTGCTTTTAATCCCAATGCAAAGGGTTTCTTTCGTTTGCCATTTCCATTTCTTTCGCTTCGAACTCAAGATGCTTCATTTTTAATAGAAGCTTAGACACTTTAAATAGTCCGATGGCGTTGCCAGCAAGTCTAAATGCTGACATTGTTGTTATTACCTCTTGAGTCCTCCCGGATGGAGACGGTCCCAACTCCAGCTTGACTGCTAATTTCAGCAGCTTTTCCTTTTGTAGATCTCCAAAGCTACTTCGAGCAGATCCAGAAAACTCTTTGGGACCGAGCAGGTCTTAACATCTCAACCATTATTTTTCCCAAACGAAATCAACACCCAGAGCAAAAGACACTATTACCTCCACTCGCTGCAATTCAAGTCCAACAATTTTAATCACAATTTGGAATGGAAGAACAAATCCCGCAAAAAGCCCCGATCTGGCCAGTCCCACTCAACATTATTCTAGAAATTCGCTCTAACTCTAACTTTGCAAATTGATTTAAGTCGGTGCAGAGTAGATATCCCAGGAATGATGCAACTGCCCCAAACATTTAGGTTTAAGCAAAACAGAATTTTTTTGCAAGGTTACAAATAAAGCACAAACAAAATAGAAAAGAAAATAGAATGACTTCACTATTTTAAACCCAAATCGACTCTATAGCAATTTAAGATGGGATTCCAAATACTTGCAACTTTCCTAGAAACACAGTCTTGGCAAAAAAAAGGGTCAAATCAAACACAGGTTCTTAAAGGGAAGATGTCATAGTCAGAGAGGATCAGGATGGAACTCTTTCTTTGACCAGCAGCCTCAAGAAGCTGACTGCTTGCTGAAAGCAAACAAAACCAAACTAGGGAGAGCTGAGGTGGGAGGGAGCAGTCCACACCCCTTTCGTTGCAAATTTTCTCAATTTGAAACTGTTTTTTTCCAGAGGAAGCATCTGTCAACTATATTCAAATCGGCCCTAAAACCTACCCAACCATGACAAATTGGAATCTGTGCGTCTATGACCCATGTGAGGTAAGAACCAAGCAAAGCCTAACCTTGTGAAAGGAGCAGCATCGCCTGAAGTGCATGTTTTCAATTGGAAATGTCAACAAATAATAATAAACTTCATGATAACGAATAAACTTTCTCTTCCAATACAATCAATGTGCGATATTCAGCAGTGATTGACAGTAATTTAATTTCATCGAAAAATATCTTAGGGAAATACTATATGGTTTACAGGTATGGGAATCAAAGGTAGAATCGTACTTGTCGGTCAAAAAACAGCAGCTGTTGTGTTGCTTACCTGTTGCATACTGCCACTTTGCTCGCCTCCTGCAGGGATCTATTTCTTAAATCACACTAAAAAGAGTAGATGCAAGAGATACAGAATGGCCGTTGTCAAACAGGAGAACCCGAATTCACTCTAATGTAAAAATAACAATGTTTGCTTCTCCAACAATGCTACATGTTATGAGACCTCCCAGATAGGCTTCTTGCAATGCTTTGCAGCCAGTAAGAAGTTTCCTGAACACAGCAGAAATTGCTGGAGAAATTCAACAGATCTGGCAGCATCAATGTAGAGAAATCAAGGGATGCTGAGATCAAATAAGCCGAGGTACAATTCCTCTGGGCCGCCAAGACTGTGCATATGCGTCATATTCTTCTAAAGCTAAAAAAAAGGACAATATTCGAGACCTACCCCTTTATTCGCTGCCTCCCCATATATTTGTCAAGATGTCTTCTATGAATTGCTATTGTATTCGCCGAACCATCTCCTGGGTAGCACGCCCCAGACACTTGCTGCCAACTGCATAAAATATTTGCCTTTTACATCTCCTTGGAACATACTTCCTTTCACCTTAAACCTATGCCAACCAGTAAATTATATATCTACTATGAGAAACAGACTCTGACTATTCAGTCTGTCCATATATTTTATAATATTTGAGCTTCTGTCAGGTCGCCCCTCATCCTTCAATGTTCAAGTGAAAACAAGACAGTTTTTTTTTAATGTTGCTCCAAACGGGGCAACATTCTGATACACCATTTCTCTGCCCTCTGGAAAGCCTCCACATTCTTCTGAAAATGTGGCAAGCAGCCCTGTGCTCATTATTCCAACAGTAGCCTTAATAAATTTCTGCTGAGCTGCAACATGTCTTGCCAATGTTTAAACTCCATCCCTCAGCCTAGGACGATAAGAATGCTGTATGTCTTTTTGACTACTTTTCTACTTGTGTTGACACTTTCAGGCAATGAAGACTTGTCCGTCCAGATTACTTTTAATATTGATGCTTTTAAAATTTCCTCCATTTACTGCATAATTCCCTTCTGTATTAGATCTACCAAAATGGATCACCTCTTACCTGTCAGCATTAAACTCTGTCTATCATTTCTTTGCTGATGTCTCCAGCGTATCTATTTCCTGTTATACACTCCAACAATCCTCCACATTGTCCACAGCTCTCCCAGTCAGCGTGGCCAATTCACCTAACCTGCACATTTTTGGACTGTGGGCGGAAACCAGAGCACCCGGAGGAAATCCACGCAGATACGGGGAGAATGTGCAACTCCACACCGAGAGTTTCCTGAGGCGGGAGCTGAACAAGGGTCTCTGGCGCTGTGAGGTTGTTCTCATTGGAGTGGTTGGGGCTGAGGTAAGGCTTGACAGGCATTTACAAAATTATGGGCTGCATAGCGCTGACGGTCAGAATCTTATTCCTGGCGTTGAAATGTTTAAAAACTAAGGGACATGCATTTACAGTGAGAGAAAATAAGTTCAAAGGAGATATGAGTGTCAGTTTTATTTGACAAGGAGTGGTCGGAGTTTGGAATGAGCTGGCAGGAGTGCTGCTGGAGGCAAATATGATATGGGCATTTAACAGACGTATAGATAAGCACATGGATATGCAAGAAGTGGAGGGATAAGGACCAAGGGCAGACTGAAATGATCAGTTTAATTTGACGTTAGGTTCGGCACTGTATCATAGACTGAAGCGTCCATTTCTGCGCTGTCCAATTCTGTTGTGTATGTTCTGCGCGTGCGAATAGATTCAAGAACGTTTGAACAGACGTCTCAAATGCTATTCTGATTTTGCTCTCTGTCTGCACCTGTAATACTGCATTCTTCGTTTCGTTATATTGTATTGATGCAGTTTTTTTTCCGGCATGACTGGTTCGTTTGCTTGTCACGTGTACAGAAGTACAGTGAACAGCCTTGTTTCTTTGTAGGAAAGGCAGATCTCAGTGAGACAAGAATGTACAGAGCCGAGGCTATATAAAGACTTAGAGGCTAACAGATTATATTGTACATTATGTGTGCTCAGCAAGGTCAATGTTTGCATGATCAGTGTTGCTTTACGCTCGAGAGTGTATTCAGCAGGCCAATAAGGGCCGAGAAGTAGGTGTTGCTGAATCTTCTGGTGCGTGTGTTCAGGGTTCTATATCTTTTGCCTCGTGGCAGAGGTTGCAGGAGATCATCACTGGGTTGCGTTGGGTCTTTGATGATGTTGGGAACCTTTCCTCTGCAGCAAGCCATGTAAATGGAGACTGCCGACAGAAGGTTGGCTTAGCGATGGTATGAGTTTTGCAAACCACCGTCTGTAGTTTCTTACAGTCCTGGACAGAACAGTTGCCATATCAGGCTGCTATGCAACCATGTAATCATAGAACCCCTACAGTTTGGAAACAGGACGTTCAGCTCAAGTCCATATTGACCCTCCGAAGAGTATACCACCCAAATCTGTTCCACTACGCTATTACACTACATTTGCCCCTGACTAATGCACCTAACCTGAACACTATGGGCAATTTACCATCACAAAACCCACACATTATTGGATTGTGGGAGGAAACGGGAGCACCCAGAGGGAACCCACACAAACACGGGGAAACTGTGCAGTCTCCACACAGACAGTCGCCTGAGGCTGGGATCATACCTGTGCCCCGGACTCTGTGAAGCAACAGTGCTAACCACTGAGCCACTTTTCTGCCTGGGCAGTAGAGTTTCAAAGGTGCATCTGAAGAAGTTGGTTGAAGTGGTTATGGGCATGCCCAATTTCCTCAACTGCCTGAGGAAGAAGAGACGTCGTTGTGCCTTATTGACCGTTGCATCTACATGGAAAGTCCAGGACAGTTGACGGTTATCGTCACTCTGAGGGATTTCACAATCTCCACGCTCTCATTCTCAGTCCCGTTCATTTAGATGGGGACATGTTGCCCTCCTTTCTTTCTGAAGTCAATAATCAGTTACTTAATTTTGCCAACGCTGAGAGGAAGGCTGTTCTCATTGCCCCCGTCCACCAAGCTTTCTATCTTCTGTCTGCATTTTAACTCATCACTGTTAGATATCTGTCCTTCTACAGTGGTATATTTGATGAACTTGCATGTGGTGTTCTCTCAGAATTTGACATCACAGCTGTGGGGGTATATAAATTACAATAGTGGGCTGAGGCCTCATCCTTGGATCAGGAGGTCCAGGGTAGAGTATTGCTGTGGAGGAGATGCCGTCACCTATCCTAACTAATTGGGCTCTGTCGGCCAGAAAGCTGAGGATCCAGTTGCAGTGGGCGCAGCCGAGACCAAGGTTACAGAATTTTGAGATCAGTCTGGAGGGGATAATGGTGTTGAAAGCAGACGTGCAGTCAATGAGCTGGAGTCCAACGTGTCTGCACTAGTTCCCAAACTAATCGCTCCATTCTCCAGCCCTATCTCCATAGCCCTCTAACTTCATCATTTTCAAATATATATTCAGTTGTCTCACCACCACCACTTGCCCTGGCAGTGTATTCCAAATCCTTGAAATTCTTGGAGCAAAACCTTTCTCCTCGTATAACTTCCAGCTCTCTTGCTGGTATTCTTAATTTGTCACTACTCATTAGTACAATATGCACTAATAGGAATACAAAATACTTTTTTACCCTGTCAAACACTATTCATAATTTCAACATCTCAGTAAGGTGAGCTCTTAATCATCTGTTCCAAAGAGGTTGAGCCCAGTATCTCGAATCTTCCATTGCATTAAATATCCCTCATCCCTGACATCATCCTTGGTAAACTCCTTTGCGCTTTCTCCAGAGCTTCAACATCCTTAAAGAAGGTACCCATAACTGGATACAATATTCCCAACGGGGTCTGATCAATAATTTGGGGAGATGTAGCATCAATTGGTTCCTTTTATAATCAATACCTCTACTTCAAAACTCATGGATCCTTTTAGCTTTCATTACAACTGCGTTAACTGTTCAAGCAAACTTCAGAGTATTATGCACGTGAACCCCACGTTGCATCATTGAGTCTATACTCTCTGTGCGTGATTCTTTTTCTGCAAAAATTGATTGCCTCACATGTCTTTGCATTGACTTTCATCTACCTGGTGTCTGCTCAATTGGTCAACGTGTCAATGTCACTCTGAAGTTGCTGGGCGTCATTCTCACAATTTGTTCTTGGTGTCATCTGCATATTTAGGCATTTTGTCCTCAACACCCAGCTCCAAATCTTTTCTAATAATCTCACAAAAAGCAAGGGCCCAACAGCAATTCCTGGGTAATCCCATTTCCAAGTTGTCTACAATATGCAAACTATTTATTAAGTCATAGAGTCATACAGTAATACAGGATGGAAACAGGGATTCGGCCCAAACTGGCTCATGCTGACAATGATACCCACTCAGCTAGTTCTAATTGCACGTATTTGCTCCATTTGCTCTGGAACCTTCCCATCTCTGTATCTATCCAAAACGCTTTTCATGAAAAGTTGTTATTGTAGCTGCCTCAGCCACTTTCTCTGATAGCCCATTCAATATTCCATCTGCATGAAGAAGTTGCCTGTCAGGTCCTTCTTAAGTCTTTCCCCCTCACCTTGAACCTATGCCCTCTAGTTTTCAATTCTCCACCCTGGGACAAACAGAACATGCATTCATACTACGTATACCCCTCGTGATTGTGAAACCCACATTATGTCACCCCACACACTCCTACGTTCCAATGTATTCCAATGTTGCGATTCTTTTCCTAGTCAACCCCTCCCTGTACCTCAGGTCGACTAGATCTGGCAACGTTCTTTTAAATCTTTTTTTTGTACGCTTTCTTGTTTAATTATGCCTTTCCTACAACAGGGTGAGCAAAGTTACTCACAATATTCTAAGTGAGGCCTCACAAAGGACTCACGCAACAATAACAAAAGGACTCAACTCCTATACTTAATGCCTCGACCAATGAAGGCCAATATGTGAATTACTTCTTCACCAACCTGTCAAGCAGTGACACCGCTTTCAAACAATTGCTGTATTTGTTCTCCGAGGTGCCCCTGTTCCACAATTTCCTTCAGAACCTTACTACTTACTCTGTAAATCCTGTCTTGGCTTGACTTTCCAAAGTGCAAAAACGTCACTCTTACCGGTATTAAGTGCCTTTACCTATCCTCAGCCCACTTCCCCATTTGATCAAGATTCCTCTGCAATTTTTGACAACCTTCCTTGCTATTAACAATCCCTCCTAATTTTGCAGCATCCGCAAGCATTATAATCATGGCCTGTACACTCACATCGGGATAATTTATTTAAATATCAAATAATACAGTTCCCAGCACCGATCCCTGTGGCACACCACTAGTCACAGATCTCCAGTCTCAGCAGGAAGCTTCAAGCATCACCCTTTGCTTCCTACCATCGTGTCAATTTTGAATTCAATTATTTTTCTCTTTCTGGATCCCATGCGACCTAACCATCATGACTAGCTTACCGTGTGTGACCTTGTTAAGAGTCCGAATAAAGTCCATGCTGGCAACATGCACAGCCTTAACCTCATCTAGCCTTTTGGTTACCTTTTGAAAAACTCTGAGTTGACATGGCACCGACTGTTACATTTCACTGGAGAATGTAACTTTAAAAAAAAGTTCAGGGATTTTCATATGAAAGAACTAAAGCTAACATGGTCATTTTAAAAGATGAGAGACTAAACAAACAATCCAGGTCTTTTTCGGCATATAATTTCAGTTGCATCACACTGCAAACTGTCACTATAAATTCTGTGTCCTATGATCTTATAATCCACAACCACCTGATGAAGGAGCAGCACTCTGAAAGGTGGTGCTTCCAAATAAACCTGTTGGACTATAGGTGATGTTGTGATTTTAAACTTTGTACACCCCAGTCCAACTCTGGCACCTCCAAATCTAAGAAAACTCTCCAAGATTTGTCGAACATGACTTTCTGTGCACAAATCCATGCTGACTATCACTAATCAGATCTTGACTATCCAAATGTTGCTTGATCCTTACCCTCAGGATCCTCCCCAGCAACAACAGCTGTGGAGTATAGATTGGGAACAATTGTGTTAGGGGAAATACACAAGAGAAATGTGGAGGCTGTTTAATAAGCACTTTTTGCGAGTGTTGAATAATTTTGTGCCACTGAAACAGGCAAGGAATGGGAGGATGAAGCTGCCTTGGATGACAAAAGACGTGGAGTTTCTCGTGAAGAGGAAAAAGGAAGCTAACTTAAAGTTGAGGAAGCAAGGATCTGGCATCACTTTAGATGTTTACAGGACAGCGAAGAATGAAAACAAAAATGTACTGAGGGCAGCAGGGAGGTGGGGGGTGTGTGCACGAGAACGCGAGAAGTATTAGAGAAATGCGAAGATGCTCTACATTTATGTGACAAATAACCAAATGATCAGAGAGAAGGGAGGGACGGTCAGGGATGGTGGAGGCAACTTGAGCCTGGAGCCTGAAGAGGTAGTGAAAGTCTAAAATGAGTTTTTTTTTGCGTCAGTACTCATGAGAGAGAGTAACTTTTTTGGTAGTGAGAAAACCATGGACCAAGTTATTAGGCTTGAACAGTCTACTATTAAGGAAGTGGATGCGCTGGAAATTCTGGGAAGCATCAAGATAGATAAGTCCCCAGGGCTGGACCAGATGCATTAAAAGGTTCCCACAGGATGCAAGGAATGAGACTTATGCACCGCTTGCGATGGCCTTTGCAACGTCTCCAGGTAGTAGTACCAAATGACTGGAGGGAGTTGAATGTTGTTCCTCTATTCAAGAATGGGAATAGGGAAATTCCTGGGAATTACAGACCGGTCATCTTATACCCGTGGTAAGCAAGAAACTGGAAAGGACTCTGAGAGATAGAATTTATGACCCTTTAGAAAAACATAGTTTGATTTAAGTAGTCAGCGTGGCTTTGTGAGGAGAAGGTCATGCCTCACAAGTCTTATTGATTTCTTTGAGGATGTGACGAGACAATTTGATGAAGGTCGAGCAGTGGATTTCAGTAAGGCAATTGGTAAGGGACCAAACGGTAGGCTCATTCAGGAAGTTAGGAGGAATGGGATGCAGGGAAATTTGGCTGTTTGGGTACAGAATTGGCTGTCGCAGAGAGGACAGCGAGTGCTTGTGGATGGAAAGTATTCCACCTGGAGGTTGGTGACCAGTGGTGTCCCGCAGGGATCTGTTCTTGGAGTTTTTATAAACGAATTGGATGAAGAAATGTAAGGGTCGGTTAGTAAGTTTGCTGATGACTCAAAGTCTGTGATATTGTAGATGATGTCGAGGATTGTTGCAAGCTACAACAAGACATGGATTGGATGCAGAGCTGGACTGAGAAAGAGCAGATTGAGTTCAACCTGGATTAATGTGAAACGATTCATTTTGACAGTCGACTTTGAATGCTGAATACAGATCCTCAGGCATAGATCCCTCGAAGTTGCCATCCAAACTGATAGAGTTGTTAAGAAGGAGTTTGTGTTGTCGCTTTCATTGACAGGGTGATTGTGTTTAACATCTGTGAGGTTTTACTTCACATCTATAAAACCCTAGTTCTGGTCGCCTCATTATAGGAAGGACAAAGATGCTTTCGAGAGGGTGCAGAGGAGATTTACAAGAATGCTACCTGGATTGGAGGGCATGTCTCATAAAGAGAGATTGAGTGAGCTTAGGTTGTTCATGTCGAAGAGAAGAATCAAGACACGTGACTTGGTAGATGTGAACAAGGCAATTAGAGGCACAGATAGAGTTGAGAGCCAGATACTTTTCCCCAGGGCAGAAATGGCTGTCATGAGGGGTTATAATTTTAAAGTGACTGGAGGAATGTATGGGGAGATGTCTGAGGTGGGTTCTTTACACAGAGAATAGTGGGAGCGTGGAATGCACTGCCAGCAGTGGTAGTCCAGTCAGAGACATTAGAGGCTTCTGGTAATTGCTGGTCAAGCACATGGATGGCAGTAAATTGAGGGATGTGTAGGTTAGCTTGATCTTAGATTAAAATAAATACTTGGCACAACATCGTCGGCCGAAGGGCCTGTACTGTGTTGTACTATTCTATGTTCTATGTAACTTACCTGCCACTGACGTCAGGCTCACTGTCACATTAGTTCCCTGACTTGTCTTTGTTATCTTTCTTGAACAATGGAAGAACATTAACAACCCATCCAGTCTTCCGGAACTTGGCCAATGGCTAAAGATGAAGCAAAAATCTCTGCAAGGGACTCTGCAATTTCTTCTCTAGCCTGTCACAACGTCCGAGGATGCCTTGATCAGACCCAGAGGATTTATGCATCTTAATGTGCTTTAAGGCGACAAACTCGTCCTCTCTGATCATTTATAACATGGTAATGCATACTTTCTGCTTCCAATTTTTTCGCAAATTTCAAATCAAAGCTGCAAAGGGCCCATCAAACCCAGGGTGTAATGATTTTGTGAAATTCTTGCCAATAGAGGCCTATTAAGGTGGTTTCGATAAGTATATTCCATGCTTAGTCATTAATACAATCAAGGGTTATCATGAAAATGCCTTCAGTTCCGGAATATCAGATGAGCTGTGACGATAATGAATGCTGGAGGACAGACACAATGGGTTGAAGACCTTTTTACAGTTCGAGACCCTTCACTATAACATTCACTGAATTAAAGAATGTAAAATGCATGTCTAAAACTCCTGCTTCATTGTTACAGATTGATAGATATTTACTCTTCTAAATTAATTTTGTTTCAATCACCATCTTTGTCCTTTGTTTTGTTTTGTGTGTAAGTGAGCCACTCTGAATGAAGTTACTGGACTATGTCACGCTTAATATACTGGTGTTTAAATAAACCTTGCCACAGCACATGTAAATGCGTGTGACTGGGATATGCCACACTGAAGGCAACCGTGTCGAAAGCATTTCACACACTGAGTGTACGAAATAATGTCGAGGCTCATTCACAGTCTCATGAAGATGTGGAATGGTCTGCACATCACCCGTGATCACGCAGATGAAATAAGGCTTATGCCCAAAACGTCGAATTTCCTGTTCCTTGGATGCTGCCTGACCTGCTGTGCTTTAACCAGCAACACATTTTTAGCAGACGAAATAAGGCTCAGTTCGAGGAAATGGTTGTGTTCACAGTTAAAACAATGTATTTCTCGCCATTTATGCTTTCTGCTGAAATCAAGGAAATAAGCCCTGACAATGCCGGGGCCCGTGACCTGATTTTGTAAATTACTCCAGGCTGTTTCGTTTCTCTTTTCTGCTATATCTGTTATTAACTGTAAATGTCCAATAGTTTTTACTTTTGTTCGGAAAGGTTAATAAAAGATATGGCCCAAAGGCAGGTTTATGGAGTTCGGTCACCAGTCAGACAAGATTGCATTGAAAGGAAGAACATATACGAGGCTCTGAATAGCCTATTCCTGTTCCAGGGTTTCTATAGAGAGAAACTGTAACTTAAGGCTTAGTGCAGTCTCTTGGATTTCATTTTGGAACCCCATACTTTTAAGAGCGTTCTATTCTATCAAAGTATAAATATGACATGAAGAGTAGCTGGGCAATTTGTTTCAATGACTGTGATTCGTTTCTTTTCCTTTCAAAAAATTCAAACTGGCTAATTGTGTCCCTGGAGCCTGTAATCATGGATAAGTGTTACTTCTCTTCTGCGTATTGCAGAAATTTACCAAGACAGCTGATCGATATGCATGGAATACCAAAAGGTCTGGTGTTTGCCATTTACTATCCCATCATTGCAGCTGTCGGGATTCCAGGTAACGCATTCAGTTATGGTGAAGGGAATGATGATAGTCTATGTGAATGTTTCAAATTTGAATCAGGACATCCTTTTGTGAAAGATAGAACATTTGTGATTTAACTGGAAAATTTCTACGGCATTATGTAGTTACTTCACGTCTTTCCGAGAACAAATTGGTCTTCTGTTATGCCATGACTCTGTTTGAATTTTACTGGCTTTAAAAGTGAGCATTTTATATTAAACTGCGGAGAAA
This sequence comes from Hemiscyllium ocellatum, assembly GCF_020745735.1. Classification (NCBI taxonomy): domain Eukaryota; kingdom Metazoa; phylum Chordata; class Chondrichthyes; order Orectolobiformes; family Hemiscylliidae; genus Hemiscyllium; species Hemiscyllium ocellatum. The sequence goes on from NC_083427.1 coordinate 9,113,630, forward strand.
GAGTTTCCAAAATTAATGGTATAATATATTCACTTTCAAAGTTACCATGCTCCTGTTCAATGACTTGGATTCTATGCATGATCATTTCCATAAATTCATATTTTGCATCATTTAGTCTATGGACACTTGATGTTAACACAATTGTACTATGTTCGTGTTCTTACTGGAAGTATGGGTCATTGAAAACGATATAGTCAGATCGAAATTACTGTTTTATTGCCATACCTGTACTGGGGTTCTACGTTAAATTATCACAGTATTGCCATGATGCACAGGCGTGAGTGAATTGTCATTGAAATAATCATGCTTTTATTGAATTTCCACATTGCAAGGGGCATGTATACTTTTTAATATTATTTTTGCAGACGAATTCGAATTATTGATGTCGTGCAAATGTCGTTCCATGTAAGTATTGGCACTTGCTATTTTGAAATTTTACATTGCAATCGCATTGATGCTTATGTGTGATTGGGATTCATGGTGAAATTAATTTTCACAAACAGTTGATTGATCCAGCAATCAGAAATACGTTATAATTTCTGAATTCATCCACTGAACTAATTTAGCTAATTGTAGTTCTGATTATAAGGTGCAAGCAGACAGTCACAGAACAGGCTAGTAGACCCTTTGGACGAACTCATCCGTGCCAGCTGTCATCGCATCGTGTCTTTCTCCTATTTTGTCAGCACTGCTATCTCACAGCGCCAGAGACCAGGGTTCAATTCCCGCCTCAGGCGATTGTCTGTGTGGAGTTTGCACATTCTCCCCATGTTTGCGCAGGTTTCCTCCAGATGCTCCCGTTTCCTCGCAGAGGCTAAAAATGTGCAGGTTAGGGTGAATTGGCCATGCTAAATTGCCCGTAGTGTTAGGTGAAGGTGTAAATGTAGAGGAATGGGTCTGGGTGGGTTGCTCATTGTAGGGTTGGTTTGTACTTGTTGGGCCAAATGGCCTGTTTCCACACTGTAAGTAATCTAATCTAATCTAATCTAATTTAGCCAAATCCCTCTGAAATCTTCATATTCATATACACATCCAGATACCTTTTACATGCTGTAGATGTATCAGCCTCCGCCATTTCTTCTGGCAGATTGTGCAATGCATAGACCACCCTCTGCAGGTCCTTTATTAAGTCGATCCCCTCACAACATAAATCTGTGTACTCTATATTTGGACTCCCCCAACGCAGGAATTTGGCTATTCAGAAGATCCATGTCACTCATGCTATTATAACAACAAGCTGGAAGCTCACCCCTCAACCTTCGACTCTCTGGGGGAAAGGTCCTGTAGTGTTCAGCCCCTCGATATAATCCAAATCTTCCAGTCCCCGCAACATCTCTTAAATCTCTCCACCGCCAATATGCTTTCTAGAAAAGGGCGACCAGATTGTATCCAGTCTTCTCAGAGTGGCCTCACCAATGTCCTGTTCGGCTGCAAAATGATGTTTCAGCTCCTATACTCAATGATCTTACTAATAAAGGCAAGCACGTCGAACGTCTTCTTATGACTCTACTTTCAAGAAGTTATATGCCTGTACCTGAAGATGTCTGTCATTGGCAAAACTCGCTAGCGCCCTACAATTGACTGAATAAGTCCGACTCTGATTTACCTTACCAAAAGGCAATTCCTCACATTTATCTAAATTAACTTGCATCTGGCACTTCACAATCCATTGGCCATCAGATTCAGTTCCCATTATTCTCAGAGATAATTTTCTTCACCGTTCGCTGTAACATTTATTTTGGTGCCAGTTGCAAACTTGCTAATCAATACTTCTATATTCATATCCAAACCATGTATATAAATGACGAAAAGCAGTTGACCCTGGTGAGGTTTTGATTCATTGCTGTCACATGTACCTGGGTCCAGTGATAAGTTTTCTTTTGCATGAGTACAGTTGGATCATAATGCAAAGTGCACTGGGTAATAAAAGAGAATGAAAAAAAGTGTTACGGCTGCAGAGGAGGAGCACATAGAGCGAAATCAATATTGAATTTGAAATATGAGAGGTCCGTTCAGATATCTAATAACAGTGGAGAAGAAGCTGTTCTTGAAACTTTTGGGACGTGTGTTTAAGCTTTTGTATCTTCTGCACAATGGAAGAGATTAGAAGAGACAATAACTGCTGTAAGAAGGGGCTTTGATTTTCTGCTCCAATTATGACTTCGAACTGTTTTTTTTATAAATTATTGATCTTTGTTTGGGTTAATTACATTGCGGTATAATAGCTTCATCTCAATGGTTATTACGTACAGAGAATCAAAAGGGGCACATTAGAAGTAATCTTCAGTCAGAGCCATGAAAAGCTTTATTTTTCTCTGAGTCAGTCAAGTGTTTTATTTCTGCAATCGTTCCTGTACTGTCAAGCACAAACATTGAACATTCTCTTCTCCACACGATCTTTTCTCTGTATTTCTTACAGCGAACTTTGTAGTTATTGTGATTCTGTGTCGAAGCACATGCGGTCTGTACAGATGTATTGTTTACTACCTGTTGTCTATGGCAGTCACAGACCTCTTGCTGGTTATCTCCGCCGTAATATTGAACCGGATCACTGGAATTTATTTCCCATTCAGTTACTTGTCCATCACACCATTGTTGTCACCTATGCTGCTATTGACAGTTCTGTCTGGTTAACGATCGCCTTTACCTTCGATCGATTTGTGGCCATCTGTTGGTCGAAGCTGAAAGCACGGTACTGTACAAAGAAAACAGCAGCATGGGTAATAGGAACAATCTGTACCTTGAGCTCTCTACGAAGTTCATTTTTGTACTTTGCATTTGAACCTTTGTACATCATTAACAATGTTGTCTGGTTGTGCGGAGTTAAATTAACATACTACACATCACCTATATGGGTCATATATGACTGGTTTCATGTAATTTTGACTTCCTGTTTTCCATTCATTTCGATTCTACTGCTCAATGCTCTGACAATCAGGCACATTCTAGCCGCCAACAGAGCACGCAGAAGACTCAGGACCCCAAATAATGGAGAGAAATCGGCTGACCCAGAGATAGAGAAGCGGAGAAAATCTATTATTTTACTCATTGCCGTCTCTGGCAGTTTCATCGTGTTATATTCATTATATTTAATTACCATAGTTCATGTACACATTGTAAATGTTTCTTATTGCACAGGTTCTGACTACAGTGAGGCATCACTTAGTCTGGAGGAAATTGGATACACGCTTCAGCTTTTGAGTTCCTGCATAAACCCATTTATTTATGCAGGAACACAGAATAAATTCAGAATGGAGTTAAAAGGTTGTATTATCTGTCCAAGCGAGTTAATTGGCTAATTATTTGAAGGGTGCAAATATAACAACAAATTGTAATTCTATGTTACATTCCATGTTTTATTCATACTGTCCATTGCATGTGTGACCTTCAATCCCACATGCATAATTAAAACAATTAGTACTCTTTGATATTAACAATATTTTTAATTATTCATCTCTGTAAACCATTCTCACTTAATTCCCACTTTTCGTCTGCGTACTGACTCAGTTCTGATGCAAACCCACCAACCCAGAAGATTTAGTTGCATTGGATAATAGCGAATCCAATCGGATCAGTCATATACATCAAGGAATAACGAAAATATATAAATTCTGACCGATCGTGATTGTTGATTTAATCTATGCTATGATACACTTTGAAGTGAAATGGCGCTCTTTCAGAGGACAAAATCCCAAGCTCAGTAAACCAGTGCAGAACTATAGGGCGGTTTCTAAATATGAACGAATTGAGGAAATGCTGGAGGACAAATACAAATAAAAAAAGTATTAGTTTCTCTCCCCCCATTCCGCCCCCTTTCCCCCGTCCCCCACCTGTACACAATTAGAAGATCATCTCTACAGTTAATAAGAATGATAAAGTGAAAATAATAAAAGGGTTGATTGGGAAATGGCAATCAATAATGAACTTCATGGAAATGAATAAACTCTCACTTCCAATTTATAGAATCTGGAGTCACAGGTAGGCCAGATCAGGTAAGGATGGCAGTTACATTCCCTAAAGGACATCGGTGAACCAAATGCATTTTTCCAACATTCCACAATGGATCCATGGTCATCTTAATCTTTTAATTCCAGAGTTTTAGGGAACTGGAGCTGGATTTGGATGAACTGCGGATCATTCGGGGGCAGAGAGGGTCATAGATCAGAGCTTTCGGGAAGTAGTTACTCCGAAAGTTCAAGATAGATGGGTGACAGTGAGGGAGTGGGAGGAGGAAGCCAGTGCTGGGACCCCCTGCGGTCATTCCCCTCAAGAACAAGTATACCGTTTTGGATACTTGTGGGGGGATGACTTACCAGGGGCAAGCAACGAGGTTCAGGCCTCTGGCACGGAGCCTGGCCCCGTTGCTCAGAAGGGAAGGGTGGAGAAAGGTAGAGCGATAGTTCTTGGGGACTCGATAGTGAGGGGTACAGACAGACGGTTTTGTGGGGCGACAGTGACTCACGTTTGGTATGTTGCCTCCCAGGTGCAAGGGTACGTGATGTCGCTGATCGTGTTTTCCGGGTCCTTAAGGGGGAGGGGGAGCAGCCCCAGATCGTGGTCCACGTTGGCACCAACGATATAGGTAGGAAGAGGGGTGAGGATGTCAGACAGGCTTTCAGGGAGCTAGGTTGGAAGCTCAGAGTTAGAACAAACAGAGTTGTAGTCTCTGGTTTGTTACCCGTGCCACGTGATAGAGAGTCGAGGAATAGGGAGAGAGAGCAGTTAAATGCGTGGCTACAGGGATGGTGCAGGAGGAAGGGATTCCGGTTTCTGGACAACTTGGGTTCTTTCTGGCGAAGGTGGGACCTCTATAAAAAGGATGGTCTACACCTGAACCTGAGGGGCACCAGTATCCTTGGGGGGAGGTTTGCTAGTGCTCTTTGGGAGGGTTTAAACTAACTCCGCCGGGGCATGGGAACCTGGACTGTCGCTTTAGGGTACAGGACCTTGAGTGGAGGGAGGTTATGAATAATGCAGCGATCTCGAAGGTGGGTGCCTGTAAACAGAAGGGTGGATTGAAGTGTGTATACTTCAATGCCAGAAGTATAAGAAATAAGGTAGGTGAACTTGCAGCGTGGGTTGGTACCTGGGAATTCGATGTTGTGGCCATTACAGAGACGTGGGTAGAACAGGGACAAGAATGGCTGTTGCAGTTTCCAGGGTTTAAATGTTTTAGTAGGATCAGACATGGGGGTAAAAAAGGGGGAGGTGTGGCATTACTTGTCAAAGATAGTATCACAGCAGTGGAATGGACGATGGAAGAGGACTTGCCATCTGAGGTAGTTTGGGCTGAGGTTAGAAATAGGAAAGGTGAGGTCACCCTGTTAGGTGTTTTCTACAGGCCTCCTAATAGTCCTAGAGAAGTAGAGGATAATATTGCGAGGATGATTCAGGAAAAGAGTGAAGGTAGCAAGGTGGTTGTTATGGGGGATTTTAACTTCCCAGATATTGACTGGGAGAGCTATAGCTCGAGTTCATTAGATGGGTCGGTGTTTGTCCAATGTGTGCAGGAGGGTTTCCTGACACAATATGCAGACAGGCCAACAAGAGCTGAGGCTATACTGGATTTGGTTCTAGGTAATGAACCAGGCCAGGTGTTAGACTTGGAGGTAGGTGAGCACTTCGGGGACAGTGACCACAACTCGGTGACTTTTACTTTAGTGATGGAGAGGGATAAGTGTGCGCCGCAGGGCAAGAGTTATAGCTGGGGGCAGGGAAATTATGATGCAGTGAGGCATGACTTAGGATGTGTGGATTGGAAAAACAGGCTTCAAGAGAAGAACACTAATGAGATGTGGGGATTGTTCAAGGAGCAGCTACTACGTGTCCTCGATAAGTATGTACCAGTCAGGCATGGTGTAAACGGCCTTGTGAAGCAGCCGTGGTTTAGTAAGGAATTGGAATCCCATGTGAAAGGGAAGAAGGCGGCATATGTAAAGATGAGGCGTGAAGGTTCAGTTGGGGCGATAGAGAGTTATAAGGTAGCCAGGAAGGATCTAAAGAGAGAGCTAAGAGAAGCGAGAAGGGGACATGAAAAGTCTTTAGCTGGTAGGATTATGGAAAACCCAAAGGCTTTCTATAGGTATGTCAGGAATAAAACGATGACTAGGGTAGGTATCTGTCCAGTCAAGGATAGTAGTGGGAAGTTGTGTGTGGAGGCGGAGGAGATTGGAGAGGCACTAAATCAATACTTTTCATCAGTATTCACTCAGGAACAGGACACTGTTGCTGATGTGAATATGGAGTCACAAATGATTAGAAGAGATGGCCTGGAAATATGCAGGGAAGAGGTTATGGGAATATTGGAGAGGATGAAAATAGATAAGTCTCCTGGGGCTGATGGCATTTACCCTAGGATCCTATGGGAAGTTAGGGAGCAGATAGCAGATCCATTGGCCTGGATTTTTATGTCGTCATTGTCAACGGGAATAGTACCAGAGGACTGAAGGATAGCGAATGTGGTCCCCTTGTTCAAGAAAGGGAGTAGGGATAGCCCTAGTAACTATAGGCCAGTGAGTCTGACTTCAGTGGTGGGCAAAGTCTTAGAGAGAATGGTAAGGGATAAGATTTATGAACATCTGGATAGGAATAACGTGATCAAGGATAGCCAGCATGGTTTTGTGAAGGGCAGGTCGTGCCTCACAAACCTCATTGAGTTCTTTGAGAAGGTGACTAAGGAAGTGGACGAGGGTAAAGCAGTAGATGTTGTGTATATGGATTTTAGTAAGGCGTTCGATAAGGTTCCCCATGGTAGGCTAATGCTAAAACTACGGAGGTATGGCATTGAGGATACATTAGAGGTTTGGATTAGGAATTGGCTGGCTGGAAGGAGACAGAGGGTAGTAGTTGATGGACTATGTTCATCTTGGAGTGCAGTTACTAGCGGTGTACCACAAGGATCTGTTTTGGGACCATTGCTTTTTGTTATCTTTATAAATGATCTAGAGGAAGGGCTTGAAAGCTGGGTAAGCAAGTTTGCGGATGACACAAAAGTCGGTGGAGTTGTGGATAGTGAGGAAGGAAGTGGTAGGTTACAGCGGGATATAGATAAGTTGCAGAGCTGGGCAGAAATGTGGCAAATGGAATTCAATGTAGCTAAGTGTGAAGTCATTCACTTTGGTAGGAGTAACAAGAAGATGGATTACTGGGCTAATGGTAGGCTACTTGGTAGTGTGGATGAGCAGAGGGATCTTGGTGTCCATGTACACAGATCTCTGAAAGTTGCCACCCAGGTAAATAGTGCTGTGAGGAAGGCATATGGTGTACTGGGCTTTATTGGTAGAGGAATTGAGTTCCGGAGTCCTGAGGTCATGTTGCAACTGTATAAGACTCTGGTGCGGCCTCATCTGGAGTATTGTGTGCAGTTTTGGTCGCCATACTATAGGAAGGATGTGGAGGCATTGGAACGAGTGCAGAGGAGGTTTACCAGGATGTTGCCTGGAATGGTAGGAAAATCTTATGAGGAAAGGCTGAGGCACTTGGGGCTGTTCTCATTGGAGAAGAGAAGGTTTGGGGAGATTTGATAGAGGAGTATAAGATGTTAGGGGTAGATTCTTTACACAGCGGGTTGTGAGTTCATGGAATGCCCTGCCAGTAGCAGTGGTGAACTCTCCTTCTTTATGGTCATTTAAGCGGGCATTGGATAGGCATTTGGAAGTTATTGGGCTAGTGTAGGTTAGGTAGGATTCGGTCGGCGCAACATCGAGGGCCGAAGGGCCTGTACTGCGCTGTATCTTTCTATGTTCTATGTTCTATGTTTTGTTGATTTCAAATTCCACCATCTCTCGCATAATTAGCAGGGATTTAATTTCGTAGGGGTAGTGATGGCTGAGTAATTGTATTGCCGGATTGTTAATTCAGAGATCCAGATAAGGTTTTCGGGCCAGGTGTCGAATCCAGCTGCGAGAGATGGTGGAACTCATGACCTCTAGTAATTGAGTCTACCACTCTGGTAAAAAGCTCCTTGATGTCCACTCTGTCTATATCTCTCATGACTTTGTAGAACTAAATCAGATTCCCCCAACAACCTCCGTCTTTCTAATGAAAATAATGTTAATCTGCTGACCCTCTCTTCATAGCGAGCTCCCACCATACCAGGCAACATCTTCGTTAATCTCCTCTGCACCCTCTCCAAAACATCCACATCCTTTTGGTAATGTGGCGACCAGAACTGTACGCAGTATTCCAAATGTGGAAGAACAAAAGTCTTATACACCTTGAACACGATCTGCCATCTCTTGTACTCAATACCCCGCCCAATGAAGGAAAACATGCCGTATGCCTACTTGACCACTCTATTGACCTGCCTTGCCACCTTCAGGGTACAATGGACCTGAACAACTAGATTTCTCTGTACATCAATTCTCCTCATGACTTTTTCATTTACGGTACAGTTTGCTCTTGAATTGGATCTTCCAAAATGCATCACCTCGCATTTGTCCCGATTGAACTCCATCTGCAATTTCACCCACCTCGCAAATCTATCTATAGTCTGCTGTATTCTCTGGCAGTACCCTTCACTATTTGCTCCTCCACTAATCTTAGTGCCATCTGCAAACTGGCTAATCAGACCACCTACACCTCCCTCCAGATCATTTATGTAGGATTGACATAAGATCCTAAGGCATTCTGTACTCCATGGTATGTCAGTGTTTAGCACTGCAGCTTCACAGCGCCAGGTTCAATTCCAGCCTTGGGCGACTGTCTGTGTGAGGTTTGCACATTCTCCCTGTGTCTGCGTGGGTTTCCTCCGTGTGCTTTGGTTTCCTCCCACAATCTAAAGATGTGCAGGTTGCTTGAATTGTTTATGCTAAATCGTCCATAGTGTTCAGTGATGTGTAGGTTAGGTGCATTAATCGGGGTAAATACAGGATGTTAAGGATAGGGGAATGGGTATGGATGGCTTGCTCTTCAGATAGTCGTTGTGGACCTGTTGGGCTGAAGGGCCTGTTTCCACATTGTATGGATTCTAATTTCTAATTATGTGAGGAATAAGAGAATGAACAGAGTGAGGGTCGGGCTCATAAAGAATAGTGGAAGTAGCCTCTTCCTGGAGTTGTAGGAGGTAGGAGACGTCCTTTATGAATACTTTTCTTCAGTGTTCACCACTAAGAGGGACCTTCTCGTTTCTGAGGAATGCGTGAAAAAAAGCAGGCTGATGTGCTCGAACATGTTGATGTTGTGAAGGAAGATGTGTTGAAAATTTGAAAATATAAGCTTCAGGATAGATAAGTTTTTGAGCCCAAAGCGAGATCCCCAAGTTTACTACAAGGAAGCAAGGGAAGAGGCTACTGCATCTTTGACGATGATCCTTGTGTCCTCACTGTTCACTGGAGTAGTGTCTGCTGATTGGATAATGGCAAATGTCATTCCCTTGTGCAAGAAACGGAATAGGGATAATCTTGGTAATTACTGACCTGTCTATGCTGGGCAATTTATTGGACAGGATTTTGAGGGACAACATTTATGATTATTTCGAAAACAGTCATTTGATTCCAGATGGTCAGCGTGGCTTTGTGAAGGTCATGTCCCACAGGCCTTATTGAATTCTTTGAGGATGTGACAAAACACATCTATGATCGTAGAGCAGTGGATGTATTGCATGTGGATTTTTGCAAGACGTTTGATAAGTTTCCCCATGGTAGCTCATACAGAAAGTAAGGACGCATGGGATACAGGAAAATTTAGCTGTCTGGATACAGAATTGGCTGGCCCATAGAAGAGAGAAAGTGGTAGTGGATGGGAAGTATTCAGCTTGAAGCTCGGTAACTGAAGATCTGCAGGGGTCTGTTCTGGGACCTTTACCCTTCGTGATTTTTATAAATGACTTGGATAAGGAAGTGGAAGGGTAGGTTAGTAAGTTTTCTGATGACACGAAGGTAGCTGGAGTGATGATAGTGTGGAGGGCTGTCATAGTTGGTAAAGGGACATTGACAGGATGCAGAATTCGGCTGAGAAATGGTACTTGGAGTTCAACCCGTAAAAGTATGAAGTGATTCATTTTGGAAGCTCGAATTTAAATGCAGAGTATAGGGTTAAAGGCAGGATTCTTGGCGTTGGAGACAAAAGGAGGGATCTCGGCATCTATGTCCATAAATCCTCAAAGTTCCCACAGAAGTTGATAGGATTTTGTAGAAGGTGTATAGTGTGTTGTCTTCCATTAGCAGAGGGATTGGGTTTAATAGCTCGAGCACTGTTGGAATAATGTGTTCAGTTCTGGTACGTTTCGGGGAGATGTGCGTGGAAAGATCTTTACGCAGAGGGTGGTGGATGCCTGGAATGTGCTGCCAATAGAGGTGGGAGAGGCGGGCAAAATAGCGTCATTTAAGATGTATCTATACAAATACATGAATGGGTAGGAAGCAGAGGGATACAGACCCTTACAAAATAGGCAACCAGTTTCGATAGAGAGTCAGGATCAGCGCAGGCCTGGAGGGCCAAAGGGCCTATTGCTGTGCTGTAATTTTCTTTGTTCTTCGTTCCTTGTTCTACCCGATAAAGCTTTTTCATGTCCACTTGCAGCTCTCCTCAGTCCATTTTTCAGTTCCTTCCTGGCTACCTTATAACCTTCGTGAACCCTGTCAGATTCTTGCCTCCTCCACCTTAAGTAAACTTCTGTCTACCTCTTTGACTTGATGTTCTACATCTCTTGTCGCTCAACGTTCCTTCATCCTACTATCCCTTCCTTGCCTCAATGGGACAAACGTATCCAGTACTATCAGCAAGTCCTCTCTGAAAACAAACCTCCTCGTTTTCCTGTGAACACCTGTTCCCAATTTAGGACCCCCAGTTCTTATCTAATAGCCCCGTCTCCAATTATACACTTTCCCACACCAGCTCCCTTTGTCCCTCTCCATGACCATAGTAATGCTCAAGGAGTAGTGACCTCTATTATTGCAACGCTCTCCCACCGAGGTGTCCCACTGACAACTAGCCTGGTTCGTTGCCAAGCACCAAATCCAATATGGCCACCACCGCCTCCAAACCCGAGTTTGCCTATATACATATTCAGTCAGGAATCCTTGCTGGATAAACCTGACAAAAAACTGTTCCATCTAAATTATTTGAACTAAAGAGCTTCCAATCAATAGGAGGGAAATTAAAGTCACCCATGACAATAACCTTGTTATTTTGCACCTTTCCAAAATCTGCCTCCCAATCTGCTTCACCGAGTCTCTGTTGCTATTGTGGGGTCTGTAGAAAGCTCCCAGTAAAGCCAATGCTCCTTTCCTGTTTTTGACCTCCACCAATTGTGTCTCAGTAAACAATAAGCAATGCCACTCCCCCACCTCTTTAACCTCACCCCTCACCCCCATTTCTTTTGAAACACCTAAACACTGGAACAATCAAGAGAAAAAATTTGACTACAATATCATAGTTACAAGTAGTAATCGGTCCTCTGCGGTCATCAACCTTGTTGCTGATATTTCTGACATTAAGGTTTGGGAGAATATTTGTAGCTCGGGTGCTCGTTGTTGTGGTTCTCTTCGCCAAGCTGAGAATTTGTGTTGCAGATGTTTCGTCCCCCGTCCAGGTGACATCTTCATTGCTTGGGAGCCTCCTGTGACGTGCTTCTGTGATGTTTCTTCCGCCATTTATAGTGATTTGTCTCTGCCGTTTCCGGTTGTCAGTTCCAGCTATCTGTTACAATGGTCGGTATATTGGGTCCAGGTCGATGTGCTTTTTGATTGAATCTGTGAATGAGTGCCATGCCTCTAGGTATTCCCTGGCTGTTCTCTGTTTGTCTTGTCCTATAATAGTAGTGTTGTCCCAGTCGAACGCATGTTGCTTGTCATCTGCGTGTGTGGCTGCTAAGGATAGCTGGTCATATCGTTTCGTGGCTAGTTGGTGTTCATGCATGCGGATCATTAGCTGTCTTCATGTTTCTCCTATGTAGTGCTTTTCATCAACAGATGCCGAAGAGAAAGCCAACAGAATGAGGACATGCCACAACCCAAAGGACTTGCCACACTACCATACATCAAAAACATTTCTGAACTGACAGCCAGACTAAAGCGACCGCTAGGACTCATAACAGCACACAAACCAACAGCCACTCTCAGACAACATCTCACCAGAATGAAGGACCCGATACCCAGCATGAGCAAAACTAATGTAGTGTACAAAATCACATGCAAGGACTGCTCAAAACATTACATAGGACAAACAGGAAGACAGCTAACGATCTGCATCCATGAAAACCAACTAGACACGAAACGACAGGACCAACTATCCTTCATACCCACACACTCAGATGACAAGCAATAGGAGTTTGACTAGGACAACACTAGTATTATGGGACAAGCCAAACCGAGAACAGCCAGGGAATTCCTACAGGCATGGCACTCATCCACAGATTCAATCAATAAGCACGTCGACCTGGACTCAATATACCGACAACTGCAGCGGACAGCTGGAAATGACAACCGGAAGCAGAAGAGACAAACCACTACAAATGCCGGTGGAAAGATCACAGAAGCGCTTCACAAGAGGCTCCCAAGCACTGAGAATGTCACCTAGACAGGGGATGAAACATCTGCAACACAAATTCCCAGCTCCACGAACAGAACCGCAACTTTTCTTGCATTAAAAGAGACACTTCAACCCATCACACTGACTCCAGATTTTGCCCTATCAACTGTCTGTTCCTGCTCATAGACTCTCTGCACGCCGTATCTGGCGGTAGACTATCTACTTCTTCCTCAGATTCATAGCTCCGGTTCCCAACACCCTGCCAAACTAGTTTAAACCCGACTGAAGAGATCGAACAAACACTCTGCCCACGGTATTGCTGCACCTGCAGTTCAGGTGCAACCCGTCCTCCTTGTACAGTTCAAATCTTCACCAGAAGGTATCCCTGTAATCAACATATCTGAAGACCCCCCTCCTACACCAGTTCTGTAGCCGTAGGTTCAGCTGAATTCGCTTTCTGTTCTTATTAGCCCATGGCACCAATAGAAATCCTGAGATTTCTTGTCTTCCCTTTTAACATCCAACCTAACTTCCTCTAGTCACTTTTCAAGTCCTCATCCATTTTCAAAGCTATGCCACTGGCATCGATGTATATCACAGCTTCTAGCTGCCCTCCCTCCCCTTTAAGAATCCTATAGACTCGATCCGAGACATTCCTGACTTTTGCACCCAGGAGGCAATGGACTATCTGGGAGTCTCGTTCTTGATGACAGAATCTCACCGTATAACCTCATATCACGATGATCTCCTCGTCGTCTCCTTTCCCTCTGAGCCACACAGCCAGGATAAGTGCCAGAGACCTTACCGCTGAAGGTCATTCCCCCGAACAGTGTCCAAAAGAGTATACTTATTGTTGAGGGGAGCGACCACAGTGAGGCCCTGCAGTGGCTGCTTATTTCCTTTCCTTCTCCTAACCATCACCCAGCTACTTGTAACCTGCAACTTGGGTTTGATGGCTTCCCTACAACTCTTCACTATCACCCGCTCAACCTCTCGAATGATTCAAAGTTCATCGAGCTCCAGTTCTCTAACGTCGTCTGTGAGGAGCTGGCGTTGGATGCACTTTGCACAGATGAAGTCACTAGTGGTAACCCCGACCTGAAACATCCTGCAAGAGCAGCATGCTACTGCCATATCCTCCCTCCCCCAACTCGAATTTGCCAAGAGAGATTGAATTTTTAAAAACAGCTTACCTTCACAACCCTCCACTCAGGGTCTTCTTTGTGTGGTTAGAGAAGGAGGAAGGGTGGGAAGTATGCCACATGTAGTGCCTGGGGTTCAGCCTCAGTCTGGACTATCAGTTCACATACCCAGCCGTTCCCCCGTGTTGAGCCTGTTGAAGGTCCACTCCTGTTGAGCCTTCGCTTCAACTATTCACGAGGTAAGGGTTTAACAGCAAAATTTACCTTCCCAGCAGCACCCTGGTCCGCAATCTCAACACTACCGCTGCTGAAAATTAATGCATCACACTTACAATTTCTTTAGTCTATGACATTTCTCCCTGCCGCCCATTTTGGCCTTCTGTAAATGATGCTTCATAGTCAATAAGAAGTTTGTTGAATGAAACAGAAATTGTTGGAGCAACTCAGCAGGTCTGGTAAGACCTAGGATGCGAAGGACGGAGAAGGAAACCGCAGGGGTGGGCCCAATTGAAATGTGCAGTTCATTCAAAGAATAGCTACTGCTTGTCCTTGATAAGTATGTACCAGTCAGACAAGGAGGAAATAGTCGACCAAGGGCGCTGTGGCTTACTAAAGAAGTTGAATTTCTTGGAAAGAGGAAGAAGGAGGCTTATGTACGGATGATACATGCAGTCTCATTTATGGCGCTTGAACGTTACACGTTAGTCAGGAAAGACCTAAAGAGAGAGCTAAGACGAGTCAGGAGGGGACTTGCGAAGTCATTGGCAGGTAGGTTCAACTGAAACCCTAAAGCATTTTACAGTTAAGCCAGGAATAAAAGAATGACCAGAGTAAATAAAGGACAGTAGTGGAAAGTTGTGCTTGGAGTCCAAGGTGATAGGACAGGCGATAAATATTTTTTTTCCGTCAGTATTCACAAAGGAAAAATGCAATGTTCTCAATAAGAATACTGAGATATAGCCTATGAGACGAGCTAAAATTGATTTTCACAAGAGGAGGTGTTACCGATTCCAGAAACTGTGAAAATACAGAAATCCCCTGGGCTGGATGGGATTTATCCTAGGATTCTCTGGCAAATCAGGGAGGAGATTACAGATTTGGCTTTGATCTTTATGTCGCCATTATCTACAGAAATAGTACCAGAAGACTGGAGAGCAACAAATGTCCTCTTGTTCAAGAAGGGGAGTAGAGGTAACTCTGCTGATTATAGACCAGTGAGCCTGACTTCGGTTGTGGGTAAAGTGTTGGAAAGGATTAGAAGGGATAAAATTGATAATCATCTAGAAAGGAATAATTTGATTAGGATAATCAACATGGTTTTGTGAAGGGTCGGATGTGCCTCACAAAGTTAATGGGTTCTTTGAGAATGTGACCAAACAGGTGGATGAGTGTAAGACTGTTGATGTGGTGTTTATGGAGTTCAGTAAGGTGTTTGATAAGGTCCCACGCTGTAGGCTATTGCACAAAATACGGAAGCATGGGATTTAATATGATTTGGCTGTTCTGATCAGAAATTGGCTAGCCGAAAGAAGACAGAGGATGATGGTTATTGGGAAATGTTCCTCCTGGAGTTCAGTTTCTAGTGGTCTAACACAAAGATCTTCTTTGGTGCCACTGCTGCTTGTCGTTTTTTTTAAATAAGTGATCTGGATGAGGGTGTAGAATGATAGATTATTAAATTTGCGAATGACATTAAGGTCTGTGAAATTGTGAATGGTGCCAAAAGATGTTGCAGCTTTCAGGGGGACAAAGGTAAGAGTTTGGTAAATATGCTGAGAGGTGGCAAATGGAGGTGAGTGTGGAAAAGTGTGAAGTGATTCACTTTGGAAGGATTAACAGGATGATAGAGTACTGGGCCAATGGTAAGCTTCTTAGCAATGTGGATGAGCACAGAGATCTCAGTGCCATGCACATATATCTTTGAAATTTGCCACTCTAGTTGACAGGGTTTTTAAGCATTTGTATGGTCTGTTGGCATTTATTCGTAGAGCAAACAAGTTGTGGAGCCATGAGGTCATGTGGCAGGTGTACAAAACTCTGGTGCGGCTGCACTTGGAGTATTGTGTCCAGTTTTTGTCACCGCATTTTAGGAAGGATGTGGTAGCATTGGAAAAGGTGCAGAGGAGATACGCTAGGATGTTGCCTGGACTGAGGGGCTTGATACTGTTTTCGTTAGACAGAAAGAGGTTGAGAGGTGACTTAATAGAAACATACAAGATGATCACAGAATTCAATATCGTGGATAGTGAGAGCCTTTTTCCTCGGATGGTGATGGCTAGTACAAGGGGACATAGCTTTAAACTGAGGGGTGATAGACATAGGACAGATGTCAGGGGTAAAAGACAGCAGGTTTAAAGGAGATATGAGAAGCAAGCATTATATACAAAGGGTGGTAAATGCACAGAACGAGCTATCCAGACTTTGGGAAGATGAATACAACAGCAATTCATAAGAGGCATTTTGACTAACATATGGGGGTGGGGGAGGAGGGGTGGGAGGCAAATGGGAGGGATATGTCTGGAGCAACGGCAATTTCTTTTACGTTTACATGGACATCTGTACCTGCACAGTCTTGGTAACTCAAAGGGCCTGTATTATGTTGTCCTGTTCTTTATTCTCTCTGTTCCTTGCCTGATATACATAGATGCTATCAGATATGGTGAGTTTCACTAGCAATTTCTTTTCCATTTTTCATACGTCTTACTAGCTGCAAAGCATCGATTACAAAACCTTAAAGGGCTGGAGGGAAAAAATAAGTGATTTGGAACAGTTGACTGCAGAAAATATTGATAATGGTACATCTCTAACCGAGATTCGTTACATGATCCAATCTTATGGAAATCAAGTGAGAAAATTGGAGGATGCTGTGCATAACTTAATGACAAAGCAAGGAAATTGGAATGATATTTCAAAATAGTGTAAGTCAAATGCAAAAGTGGGCATGGAAGCTGCAATTCAGTGTTTATTCTACAATTGTGAGTTGTGCTATGGACCTCTTGTTAAAATCACGATTTTGGAAGATCCAGAAACATGCCAAATCTTAAGATTTTGCCAAGATCCGTTCATGAAATCGATGTTGTCAACCTCAGTTAATAATGATACTTGCATGTACTAAATAGGAGACATAAGACAGTGCACAGAGATAATATGGACTTCTGGCTAACTGAAAGCCTCTTATGAACTTCATATTGAAAAAAAAAACAAGAGCTGAAAATAGATGCAAGATGAGTCATGGAAATTTTCAGCAAGATTATTATTTGTCTGGAAGGATGTTGCCAATAATCCCACAGGTTTATTTGCCTCTTTTTAGTTTAAGCGTTGATAAGCCCAATTTATGTAAATGTTTATAGCAAATATTCGAATATCTTGCTGCTGAATATTAATGCATTCTTAGCTATAAGGTAAAACGGTTGAGCTCTAGCAAGTTGAAGCAACAGTGCCCGTATAGCATTAAATGCAAAGCAGCAGAGAGGGATGTGGGCAAAATGTGACTCTAAGTGTTTCTAAGGTGGATACCAGTGACAATATGAAGAGGCAAAGGGCAGCGTGGACATTAAGTCAATGTTTAGTGATTGTACCAGCGAACTTGATAACAAATCTGGGGGAAATCTCATTGTGGAATCAGACTCAGAAAACACAAACCCCTTTCTATTTATCCAGAGATGGAGTTTGATGTTCAGCTCATTGGTAATAATCAGAGCCTTCTGTCTACAATCTGGCTGGGGGAGGAAAGGAAGAATTGGAAGACATAGGCGAACAGATACCGTGACTGGAAGAGTGGCTGAGATACAGGACAAAGAAAAAAATCTGAAAATTGGAACGTGGGGTGGTGGGGTGGGGTTGCCTGGGTGGAAAAAAATATACAACATGAACATCACAGCTCACAGCACTGATAAGGCAATCATAGGCAACAGTGCATGCAACATAACTGGAAATGTCTTCATCAGAATATGTTGAGTCAGCGAGAGCAGGTGATTGAAATCTACCGACGAAAGAAAGCCAAGATCTCGAAATCCAGGGTGTGCCAGTTATGTGCATAATCTACTGTGAAAATCTGGAATTGGAGCCGTTTTGATTCCTACTTCAATCAATCTGATATTTTGCCAGTCAACCACCAACCACTTTCAGTTCAGAAAACGCTTTTAATTTTTCATCCAAGACCAATGAACAGTGTGCTCTTCTTTGGAAACATTGGTCCATCTTATCTGTTGGGCTCATCAATTTGCAACCGTTTCCCTTCGTCTGTTGCAGGTCCCGAAATCTGTTTGCATTTCGCTTTAGAATGCAAGAAGCCGACTTGGAAGGTTCACAATTGCAAAACAAAATCCAATGTTTAAGATTCCACTTTGTTGAAACAGCAAACAATGTTTTCAGTTGAATTTAAAGGTATTCAACGGAGCATGTTTTTGCGACGCTCATTCTACATATCTCCATTGATTCCGTTAGCAAAATTTCCAAAATAGATTCCTGCAGGAGACGAGCAAAGTGGACGTATCAGCAGGGAAGCAATACACAAGAGCTGTTGTTGACCTCCAATTAAATTCCAGTTTTGTTCCTGTAACTGTCTACCATAAGTTAATTTCTCAACGCATTACTTCCAAAACTAAATTACTGCAAAGTCACTGGTGAGGATTGCACGTTCATGAAATTGACAGAGAGAGTTTATTCATTTTCAATTATGTCATTACCATTTGTTGATGTTTTCCAATTAATCACTTTCATTAAATTCAGTTGATCAACCTGTGAGTAGCAGGGAATGACCTCCTATTATAGAATATTATAGATTCCCTACAGTGTGAAAACAGGGCATTTGGAAAAATTATTCCACACCGACTCCTCCAAACAGTAACAGAGCCAGACCCATTATAATATTATACATTTCCCCTGACAAATGCAGCTAACCTTCACTCCCTGAACACTATGGGGAATTCAGCATGGCCAATCATCTAACCTGTGAAATTTTGGGCAATGAGAAGAACCGCAGTACCTGGAGGAAACCCACGCAGACAAGGGGAGAATGTGCAAACTCTACACAGAGAATCAACCATGAGGCTCCAGTGTTAACAACTGACCACCATGCAATCACTAATTGCGAATAGAAAGGCAAGGAGAGAATCTAAATAATTTTTGCTTGTATTGTCTGCAACATTTCTTCATTTATTGATGTTTGGGTGTAGTCCTGTCGCTCTTGATGGTTTTATGATTTTGGTGCGAAAGTGCGTCTTTTTTATTACAAAGCTGATTATAACACTGAAATTAAAACATCTAATTTCTAATATTTCTTTATGTTTCGTTGTTGCTTGGTTTGTTTGACAAATCAGATTGGCTAGAGACAAGACGTTGTGGGCTCAGGGTTTGTATTAGGATTGATTCAGTATGCAGAAGTAAAGTCGGAATTAAATGGGAAGTGTTTGCAGAAATGCCTCAGTCATAGAGAGATGCAGCATGAAAACGAACCTTTTGGTCCAAACTCTTCCATGCTGCCCAGATATTCTAAACCTGGTCTCGTCCCATTTGTCATCACTTGGTGCATATCACTTTACACCCTTCCTATTCATATACCCATCCAGATGCCTTTGAAATGCTGTAATTGTACCACATTCAGCACTTCCGCTGGCAGCTCATCATGCACCACACTCCTGCGTGAAAAAAATTGTTTGTTTTAATATCATTCCCTCTCACCGTCAACCTATGCCCTCGACTCACCAACTCCAGGGAAAAGACCTTGTCTTTATCCCGTTCATGCCCTTCATGATTTTATAAACATCGTATGGTCTCCCCTCAGCTTCAGATACTACAGGGAAAACAGCCGACTTATTCAGCCTCTCCCTATAGCTCAAATCATCCAACTCTGGCAAAATTCTTGACAATCTTTCCTGGAACCCTTTCAAGTTTCACAGCATCCTTCCAATAGGAAGGAGACCAGAATTGCATGCAATATTCCAACAGCGGCCTAATCAATGTCCTGAACATCTGTATCATGACCTCCCAATTCATGTACTCAATAATCTGACCATTAAAGAAAGCATGCCAAATGCCTTCTTCACTATCCTTTCTACCTGAGACTCAACTTTCCAGGACCTCTGAAACTGCACTCCATGGTCTCTTTGTTCAGCAAAACTCCCAAGGTTTCACTATCAAATTATGAGTCCTGCTAAGATTTGCTTTTCAAATGCAGCATCTCACATTTATCTAAAGTAAATTTCGACAGCACTACTCAGCCCATTGGCCCACTGATCAAGATCCGTTGTATCTGAGGTAAGTCTCTCACTATCCACTCCATCTCCAATGCTGGTGTCATCTGCAAACTTACTACTGTACCTCCGATGTTCACATTTACATCATTCATATAAATGACGAAAAGCAGTGGATCTAGCAAAGATCCTTGTGGTGCACACACTTGTTCAGAGACCTCCATCTGAAAAGCAGCTCTCCATCACCATCCTCTTTCTTCGCCATTTGAACCAGTTCGTTATCCAATGTCTGTTCTCCCGATACCATGAGATCTTACCTGCTAACCAATCTCCTCCCCATCAGGAACCTTGTCGAACACCTTATTGAAAGGTATCCAGATCACGTTTACTGTTCTGTTCTCATCAATCCTCTTTGTTACTTCAACAAAAACTCAATCACATTCGTAAGACATGACCTCCCACCCCTAAAGCCTGTTGTCTGTCCCTAATCAGTCTTTCCCGTTCCAAATACAGTAAATCCTATCCCTCAGGATTCCCTCCAACAACTGCCCATCATCGATATCAGGCTCAACGGTCTACAGTTCCCTGGCTTTCTTCCTCACCAACTTTCGAAATACTGACTTCCTGTTAGTCACGTCAGCGCCCGTCTTCCTGCACTTCACTTGTGACTATTGAGAGACAGATACCTCATGAAGGGCCATGCTTTTAACATCAAAGGTGCCAATGCCTTAAAAAATATGCATGTGGAATTGTAAGACATGCATGAGTTGGATTACATTATTGAAAAATATAGAATGTAACATAGAATTACAATTTTATTTTTACTCTGCATCATTCAAATAGTTTGGCAATTAAATTGTATGGAAACATAAATCCATTCTTTAACTCGTTTCTGAATTTACTCTGGGTTCCTGCATAAATAAATGGGTTTATACAGGTACTCAAAAGTTGAATCATGTATCCAACGTCCTCCAGCCTAAATGTAGCCTCATTAACACCAGAACCTGTGTAATAAGAAACATTAATAATTCGTACGTAAACTACGGTCATGAAATACAACGAGTATAACAGGATGAAACTGCCAGAGACTTTCGCCGCCTCTCCATCTCTGGTTCGGCGAGCTTGCCTCCATTACGTGAAATCTGGAGTCTCCTGCGTGCTCTGTTCGCGACAAGAATGTGCCTGATTGTCAGCGCATTGAGCAGCAAAATCAAAATGAATGGAACACAAGGAGTCAAAATTACAAGATGCCAGTCATATATGGCCCATGCAGGTGATGTATAATATGTTAATTTTATTCTACAGAACCAGGCAACATTATTAATGAGGTACAAAGGCTCAAATATAAAATACAAAAATGAATTTCTTAGACAGCTTCATGTACAGATTGTTTCTATTACCCATCTTGCTGTTTTCTTTTTGCACAGTATCGTGATTTCAGCTCTGAACAACAGATGGATCGAATGTAAAAACGACCGTTAACCAGGCAGAACTGTCAATAGCTGCATATATTGCAGCAATACGAAGGCTGCGTATTGGTGTGATGGAAAAATGACTCAATGGGAAATAAATTCCAGTGATCCAGTTCAATATTACAGCAGGGACAATGAGCAAGAGGTCTATGAGTGCCAGAGACACCAGGTAAATAAATGATACACCTGGACAGACCGCATCTGTTTCTACACAGAATGACAATAACTGCAAAATTCGCTGTAAAAAATAGAGAAAAAGCCCATGTAGAAAGTAATGTGCAATATTTGTTTTATGAGAGTGCGGAAGCAAATGCAGAAAAAAAGACACTGTGTAGGTTCTAACAAAAAAAATAACCCTTGATAGGATTTGATTGAAGTTTTCTGCTAGAGTTTGAAAGATCCACTTTTGCTTTAGATTTTTGTTTCTTGTTTTTATAACATTGAAATGAATGTATGATACTTCAATGACATTATACCGAACAATAGCCAATAATGCATTGAAACAGTTTGAAACCATCGTTTGAACATCAAATCAATGACGCATCCTATTGTGGTTGTCATCTCTTACAATATCATTCATTGGGCAGTTTATACAAAACCTTAAACATACGCACCAACACATTCAAGAATCGCTTCTTCCCCACTGTTATGAGACTTCTGAACGGACCACTTAAATTTTAAATGTAATGTTGATTTCCTCATTGTGCACTTTCTCTGCAGTCATAACTTTGCATTCCTCATGCTGTTTTGCTACCTGAATGCCGTTTGTATGATGAGTTCCTGCGCCATACGCAAAAAAAAAGATACTTTCACTGCCTAGGTGTATATAAATCAAAACCTGCGAGA